>NC_139231.1:22142169-22742169 GCF_977018435.1 Lepisma saccharinum | reverse complement strand
AAGTTGGTTAGCTTTATTTCAGATACAGATACAGATACAGATACTACACTTTGATCTTAGCCAAAAGGCCGAGAAGCGATGGGTTTCATGGTTTTTTTTTTGGTTTGGTTCATTGACAGGTCGCTTTGCTTGCTTCAGCATCAATCTTTATTTGGCTGATATCTCATTTTTCAATCACAATTGTAATTACATATACATACTTTTCTTTACAGGATTTTTGACAAAGTCCCCCGCAGCTGTCGCTAGGGGAGTTACTCGACAATATTTCCGGACAAATACAATTCTAACTACTACAATACAATAACAAAATACAAATACATATAGTGTACTGTGTACAGTACGACATGAATATTTTACATAGTTATGTTATCTGGAATTCTGATTTTTCCGTTCTGTGTATCTGTAAACAAACAGGTATGTGTTTGTTTCTTGTATAGTACTTCCAATGTCTGGAAGAATATGTCTTGTGGTCTTTATTGTTATGGTCGAGGTAGGCGCACAATGTTCCGACGGGGCCTCGATTTTCCGATATCTTTGATGAGTGGATTTGGATGAACTTGGATTTTCCTCCAAAGTTTTGCTTGAGCTGAGTGAAGAGCTTCCATGAGAGGTGAGCACTCCAAATCTTCGTGCATTTGTTGTATTCGGGTTGTTCTTGGGTAGTGTCCTATAGCTCTAAGGGCTCTATTTTGCACCACTTGGATTTTGCGATGATGGATATGGGCCATCTGCTTCCACACTGGTCCTGCATACAGTAATATAGGCCGGATCATCATCCTATATACATGGATTCTGGCTTCTAGTTGGAGAACGGGCGAACTAAGTATTGGATATAAGTATCCAATACGTTGTTTTGCTCGGTTGGCCATCT
The DNA here is from genome assembly GCF_977018435.1 of Lepisma saccharinum. Classification (NCBI taxonomy): domain Eukaryota; kingdom Metazoa; phylum Arthropoda; class Insecta; order Zygentoma; family Lepismatidae; genus Lepisma; species Lepisma saccharinum. Next base: position 22,741,298 of record NC_139231.1, on the reverse strand, counting down.
TCTCGGTATGTTGGCCGAAGGTGAGATGACGATCCAATGTCACTCCTAGGTATGTGACGGATGTTGTGCTAGGAATTGCTTTCCCGAAGAGCTGGATGTTTATCTTTCCGGTGGAAGGACCGAGTCCAAATTCTATGGCCTGACTTTTCTCAGGATTGATGTTTATCCTCCATTTCCGTGCCCATACCTCGAAAGTTTGGAGGTATTTCTGAATAGCTTGCATACTTGGAAGGAGTCTTCTGCTCCATCCAAAGATGGCAGTATCATCGGCGTATGTAGCGATGATTCCTTTGTTAGGTTGAGGGATATCAGCTGTGTAAATGGCGTAGAGGAGTGGAGATAAAACTGAACCCTGGGGGACTCCTGCTCTTACTGGTCTTCTTTCAGATCGTTTTCCGTTGAAGGTAACCGTGAAGGATCTTCCGAGTAGGTAGTTGGCTAGGATTTTGCAATAGCTGATCGGGAGCTTCATATTGTAGAGTTTGTAGAGAAGACCAGCGTGCCAGACACTGTCAAAGGCTTTGTGGACGTCCATGAATATTCCCAGGACCCGTTGTTTACGATCCATCTGCACGGCAATATTGTCCACTACTCGTAGGAGTTGATCGACTGTTCCATGTTGGGTTCTAAATCCAAACTGGTGATTGGGAATGATGTGATGTTCTTCACAAAAGTCCGTGAGTCTTTTTCGCAAGACACGTTCGAATAATTTGGCTAGATGTGACAGGAGGCTAATTGGCCTATAGTTCGTTGGTAGTTCTGGATTTTTGCCGGGTTTGGGAATTGCAATGATATTTGCTAGTTTCCAATCCTTTGGGAAATACCCGATCTTCAGTATATCTGTGAACAGTCTTGCCAGGAAAACCGTGCCTTTTCTGGTGAGATTCTTTAAGGCCGCTGACGGGATCTTATCAATCCCCGGTGCTGATTTGGTTTTCATTTGCTTGGCTGCTGCTGCCACCTCACGTGGGGTGACATGATGTACATCCAATCTCCTAGGTAGGCTTTTCAGTTCGTCAAGTCCTTCTTTTACCACTTGTTCCGTGTCTTTGTCCCGGAGGTGGTGATGGGGGACAAAGGATGCGTAAAAGTGATCAGCCATCATATCAACCTGCTTATCTGGATCCATTACGTGTTCTGCTCCAGTTCGTAGTACTGGGGCTGCCATGGTGTTCTTGTTCTGCAATGTTCTGGCTAGCTTCCAGAAGGAAGTGTCCATCGGAGAAAGATGCCTTAATGTATGATCCCATCTATCCATTCTATCACGGAGAAGGTAGTTGTGTAGTTGTTTTTGGACCATCATCCAATCAGCCTTGTGTGTTGGAGCTCTGGATCGTTGCCATCTTCTTCGGGTCCATCTAGCCAGGTGAATTAGAATAGTTAGCATCGGTGTCTCCCTTGATACTGCAGGTTCATTGCTGTATGAAGTCGCTTTATACCAAGCCTTCGTTACAATGTGCGTGAATTTGATGACAGCTAGATCAATGTCCCTGGGCGAATGGAGGTGTATTCTGGGGTCGATCTCGGCATGAGTTTCCTGTCGGTATTGATTCCAGTTGGTGGTAGATTGCTGCAGTGTCTGGAATCGTTGGCAGTAGATACCTTGAGCCAACGATGCTATTATTGGAAGATGATCCGAAGTTAGTTCGGGGACCGCATAGGGTGCAGTACTGGTGCCAACTCCTTTCAGAAGAAGAACATCTAAGACATCTGGGAGACCTCCGTTACGTGGATAAAATGTGGGTTCTTTTGGTGCCATAATATGGAAATCTGTATCTTGGATCCTATTATATAATGTATTCCCAGCTGTGTTGGAAGTCCTTGAGAACCATGATGGATGTTTTGCGTTTAAGTCGCCTCCCACCACCATGTTTGGTCCCATGTTGTCCAATTTGATGATATCGTTACCATCCAATGGTATGCTGGGTGATTTGTAAGCGGCCACTAATATCAGGTCCATGGCTTCTGTTTTGACTTTCACAGCCAGTGTTTCGATGGAAGTTGTAGGTGGTGTGGCAATCTGTGTTGCTGCGATTCCTCTTCTCATTAGTATAAGGAGTCCCCCTTTGAGTTGTCCCCGTCGGTCCAGTCGGAACTGTCTATAATTGGCCATCTTCCAGCTGTGATGTGGTTTGAGATGAGTCTCATTGATCAGTGCTATGTCAATCTTGTGTCGTTGAATGAAATGTTGAAATTCCAGTGTTTTTTTCATTATGCCATCTGCATTGAATACCAGGATGGTGATCTGTTTTAGGAAGTTTCGACGACTAAAAGCAGCCATCTCGTTGCATGTCTAGGAGTGTCTCTATTAGTATCGATACCATTGTCATGCCAGACCCTGCGGTTGCCAGCTTTTGTAACCCCTTGGACACATGTTGCCAAATCCTTTGTAAATTCCATGATGCAGCCAGGTCTATCAAGGATTGGATACCTTGTCCCAAGGTTGGAGAAGTTGTGGGGGGTGTCGGCCTAGATGGAAGTTGCGACACTCTTGGGACCCTTCCTGCGTATGTGGAAGTGGATGTTGCTGTAGTTGATGCAGCTGGCTGTGGTTGTGAGGCGGACGTGCTTGGACGTTGTATGGTGTTCTGTATTGAAGGTCTTCCCAAGTTGTTTACGGTGGCAGTGCTTCTGAGTGTCGATGACTCCTTTCGGTGAAAAATTCTGCAACCTCTATAGTTGGCCGGATGCTCCCCACCGCAGTTTACACATTTGGCAGGCAGCTTTCTGTCCTTTTTTGGGCATTCACGAGCATCATGTGGTCCTGTGCATTTTACACATCGGGGACGTGCTTTGCAAAGAGCCGAAGGATGCCCTAATCGTTGACATTTGAAGCATTGAAGTACATCTGGCGTTCTGTACGGTTCCACCGTCATTCTGTAAAGGCTAATATACTCCTGTTGATATATCGTGGAGGCTGAGGATGTTCTTTGGATGTTAACCAGATATAACGGCATCTTTTTTCTGATGTTTGTTGTGTTGTCAGTCTTTTTCAGCTGGCTGACAGATATAATCTGGAATCCTAATAATTGGAGCTCGTCCTTGATCCATGCAGGGTCGAGATCTATTGGAAGGAGTCGTAGCACCACCTTTAGTGGTTTTCCTTGTTTTTGTGGGCCTGTCGCATATTCGATGTTGTTAAGTGATAGTCTTGTTACCATAGTGTGGAAATCTTTTTCTGTCTTAGAGTTGATTCTCACGCAATGTGCAGAGACTCTTACTCTCGGTTGTTCTTCTAAATGGGCGCAGATGTTGCTAACCATTTGATGTGGATGTGATATACCATATACGAAGATTGGTGGAATGCTTTTCATTTGTGATGGTAGGCTCCCTCCGCCTGTTGCTCCCTCTGTATCCATCTTGTCTCCGTCTGCTTCGACTGTCCCCTCCGTTTGAGTGAAATTTTGTAGTGGAACCGGTGTTGTTCCCTCACATTGTACTGGGAGGTCATCGAATAGGTTCGGTGTCGTAAAGATCGGAGTTTGCGGGGCGAATGGTGTTTTCGCTGCTTTACGTGGATCTACCAGTTGGAATGACTCATCATCAGATTTTGTTTCTTCTTCTTCTTTCTTGCCTCGCTGTTTCCGGCGGCGTTTCGGGTCTTTAAGTGGTGTGTGTCCCAATTTTCTCGTGTCTCGTGGTCGTTGTCCCATTGGAGTCGGATTGCCGGTGTTCCCTGGGTGCTTCAGGAATTCTCTCGAACGTAAGGGTCTCTGCATAGTGGCCGATTCATCGGATTGTAGTTCGTCATAGGTTCCCGATCGTAGATCAGAATCGCTCTCTGTATTAGAAGTTGATCTATGTTGTTGAGAACTGCGACGTTCTTCTTTTCCTAATTTGGCGGTGGATATGGATCCAGCGAATGGCGGCTTCATTACCATGGGTGGCAGGAAGTGTTTTCTCTGTGCTCCTGCACAGGTATCGCTAATGTTGCTCCCATTTATATCCATCGCAACGCGTCGCGTCGCGATGCACAATCAAGGCTTCAGTTGGCACCGTTAGGTTTCCACCTTGATTCCCGGGGACTGGGCCTCCCCGGATTCCATGATGTGGGTTTCATTGCAAAAAGTGTCAAAATGAACGTGAACAACAGCTTACCTGGCCGTGGGAGTCACAGTTCCGTTGACCCTGCAGATTTATCACAAGATTTCTGATCACAAGTGAACATGTATTTAAACGCAGCCCAGAAGGACACATTTAATTGATATGTGAGATTTGTCGATATGCACCACAATTTGTCAGGGTGAGGAAAGGAAGTGATCTGGAGTGACACTTTTTGAGGGCCAGGTACTTATACCAATGGCTAGCAAACAGGTTCCGTTTCCGGTGCTCTGAGAAATTCCCTCGCGCAGCGTGGATTTTCCCGCACTGGCGCACGATCGTAGAGTCGTCACTGGTTTCCCGCCATTGGACGCCCAAGCTGCTAATATTTCTGGATTGCAGTAAATAGAATGAAATGCGCCCATCGGGGAATGTAGGTAGCATTGGCCCAACTTGACTCTCGTTTCGCAGTGTACAACGTTTCCACTCAAAAGCAACGCATGTGGGTTTACGGAATACCTTTTCATATAAGTGTGTATTGCAGAAATAGAAAAGAGGCCACATAAGGAGGAAAACGTGTAAAATTGCAGAAGTGGATACATTTCGCGAAACGAAATTGTTCCACCAAAAGGTGCCCGTTGCACACACCGCGAATGCCTCGGTACGGGTTTAAACGAACGGGAGACAAGCTGTGACGCTGTATTGAGCGTTGCGAATGGTTGTGGAGAAAAGTGATATGAAAGAAAGATAGGCACACAGAGGGCAATTTGAGGTGTGCATGTGTGAATCGCCTTACCTAAAGTGACAAATGAACATTGCAAATTACCTAGAGAAATCGAGGATATGGTTCATGTGTGGGCGAGCCTCTGTGCTGGAATGGTCAGTGTTAAGCGTTACGAAGAGAGGGAAGTTGTAAATATAGAAAGTGTTCCATCCTGCCATCCATCGTCGCGATTATCCGAAATTGTAGTAACGCGACGTAAAGGGAAGTGAAAGAAGTAGAATAAGCTTTTCAATGGAAATGTCGCATGTTCTGTAGGCAACTAAATATCCGATGTATTAACATTGCACAAATCCAAAATATGAAACACATTTTTGGGTAAATCGTTTTTTTTTGCATTCGATAAGGTCTGCCGTTCCCGACTGTACTGCAATGCCGGGCCGACAGGTGGTGAGGGTGTGGCAAGCCACGACCGCCTCACCTGTTTCCAAAAATCAGTTTAATATACTGGACCTGCAATGCAGGTCGTATCAGATATTAAGCTGATAAGAACAGATTAAAACTTTTATTCAAGAAAATGCTCCATATTACAGTAGATTTAAGATATAAAATAGACAAATTGCACATCATTGATGGCGTTCGTTTTTAGATTACAATACATTTAAAATATGAAATAATAAGCTGTACATCTTTGATGGCCGATCTTGCAAAAAACATAGATAAGACAGGCAATAATAAATGTTTTAGTCAGTTACAGTTGGAAGGTCACATTAAACAGTACATGGCATTAAAAGACCCTTCAAGAACAAGGCCAAAAATGTCAATTTTAAATACAATAGGACCAATGCACATATAAACCAATAAGAATCACAATATTTAAAATTTTCAGATGTAAAGTATAGTAATGAGAGCAACAGAGTAAAATTGAGCTACAATCTCATTAGGTAACATTGCACAAATTTTTAACCCAATTTCGTTGTCATGGTATCATCCTTGTATTCACAAAAGTAATTCCTTATGTATATTACAGTTCTTTTAATAATGAAATGTCCAGTGACATATCCTAAATAGTCATTCATGTAAAAAACATAAATAAAATAGATAACAGATTTTAGTCTATTACCATTAGGCGAATCATAATTACCTGATTAAAACGATTCATTAAAAAATTCCATCAATTACACTCCATTTCAAAATCAGTATTGCTCACTTAAGTTGATTGTCAAAATGACATCAAAGATCATAAAAACACAATAGAATTAATGTACATATAAATTAATAAAGATCACCATACACACCGTTGCGAGTTCAAATTATGATAGCAAGTTTGGTCAAGTCAATTTAATATTTTTTTTTATCAAAGATCATAGTGTCAAATTTAAATGTTATGTACATATAAGCATAAAAATTCACAGAATATACATTAACAAATTCAAAAAATAATAGGTTCAGCTTAACAAATTAACAACTTAATTGCAAAATGATTTTTATAATTATTACAGCTCATTTAAGAATAAAAAAGTCTAATTTCTCATCCTAGATAATCATTCTACAGGGAGGTTATTTCAGTCGTTCACCGCCAGCGTATCGGCCGTTCAGCGGGCTCTTCATGCAACAGGTCCCGGCAAATTGCGTTCAGGAAGTCCGTAACAGAAACCGCTTGTTTTGTAATGTTTCCACTTTTCACAATTACAGTTACAATTACAATTGAAATAAGCACGTACCTTGTCGCAAGGATGCTGTGTGTGTGTGTGTGGAAAAGGTGTCCTCCCAAATACAAATATTTCTGGCACCTTATTTCTGACAGAAAATCTTAGATTAGACATCGCTACTTTATCGTCAGTTGTCAGAAAGGGAAGACAGCATCCCGGCGCATAAAGCAAACCGAAAGCGTAAAATGATATTTAAAAGTAATAATAATGATGATCACTAACCTCCTGTGTTATAAGATATGTTGAAAATGACCTCCTTTAACAGCAATACAACACGTTTCTTAGGTTCAAGAGATCCGGTCTATCGTAATTCCCTGACCACTTTTCTGCAAGAATTCGTTTTCACGTAATTATCGTACATAAAAACTCTCTGTTCAAGACTATATTTGTTTAACGACATAACTAATGAATGAATAACAATTAACACACAATAAAGCACTGGCCATGAGTAGCAACACAGTATAAACAACACGCGTACTGATAAACGCAAACAGAAGTGAACTTGAACGTACACTGACTAGTCTGGTAGCCGACAGTGTTGCTAACCATTTTTCGGCAATGTCCCTACAGACGTAGTCAAAATGTCCCTACAACTGACCAAATGTCCCTACGCCAAGTAAAGCGACTAAAAAAATTATCACCTCATGAGCATGCAAAACAGAAGATAAAATATACACATTTACTTACCAAATCTTTCTGCTCGGTGCTTCCACAATTAATGAAGGAGCGAATTTACATTTGCCTATCCTAACTTAACCTAACCGTACCTGGAAGCGGACCCGGCGTCTACCCAGCGTCGAATAACATGGGTACCTGGGGGAAACCCTGGGGGGTAAAGGCGGTCAGGGGCGTGATGCTGATCACATCACCCCCACTCACGACCGGATCAAGAAAGTGTGGGGCGTTACCCTCACACCCCCTATACGCCTTCATGGCGTGGTGCTATGCACAGGGGAACACTTTACCTTTTTTGTACCTGAATGGTTCGTGGGGCTATCCGTCAATGGTTTGTTGGGCTACCCGTTTTTCGAGCCCAAATTTTAACTATGTTTGCCTTGCCTAACCTAACTTAACCTAACCTTACCGAGAATGCTCAGTGGGGCTATTCCTGAATGGTTTTGCGGTAATTGTGATTACGAACCGATAAAAAATATTTTTTTCGTATCACTTTAACATCATCGAAGACGCCATTTTCGTATCCTGCAATTTTATGATTGATGTAATGTTGCCAAATTTACCTGTAATCAAATCAGTTCTTCTACATCGTGATTGTCGCTGTTACATGTAAGCATGTTCTTTGGGCAATATACTGAAATGAATAAGTTTATTAATTAGCCCTCCTGCACACTCCACCTAACAATCTGTATAACATTAACAACTTTTTTACTGTTCTCTTCCGCTATTCTTATACAATCCATGCTCTCCAAGTATGAAATCAACAGTGTGGCAACGCTGTAGACAGCGTAACTAATTGTAATTTGTTCATATCAACAAATATGGCTACCATACTTGTATACGGAGAATCATTGCGAGAATTGAAATGCTTATTTTACAACTTTTACACGTTAATTAACATTTTTTCCCCCTCACCCCAACATGTTAACTTGAGATAAATCATCACGAATAATTATTTCGTGAGTATAAGACGTAGCATAGAAATTACAGAAGGGTCCGGTATTGGAAATTCTTGCCTTAATGAATAATAGGGGTGTGCGGGACAGAATTTTTTGGGTCGGGACGGGATCGGGACGGTAATTTTTTTAAATCCCGACATTCGGGACTGAAAAATTTGCAATTTCCCGACCAAGTCGGAAAATTTTCGGGACGGGAAATGTTCGAAATTTCCCGAAGCACTGGAAATCTCGAATTTTACAAGTCATTTTCACTTTAAGTGATTGTTTTTGCATTTCTAGAATAAAAACTTACAATTTTCGATAAGTTCCAGAAACTTACAAGGCAGAAAACGTCGAGAATTAACGACTTTTTAAAGTAAAGGATCCCGCACACCCCTAATGAATAACGTTGAGTCGTTTACTGTTGATTATGTTATTTGAAGTCATACATGCTGCTGCTGTGCAGAGATAGATGTTGGTTGGTGATGCTGTATTTCCTGCAGTCTTTAACAATTCTGGTCCCATTTTACTTCCCGTTTTTGTTTTTGTTGAGTTGAGTTGGTGTTTTAAGTCCACTTTATGCACAGTAAGGCTAATCGGGACTGGACCTACAGTTTAAAGTGGGATCCGAATCACTTGTGCCTCCACGGGTATCGAACCCGGGACCCCTTGATTACAAGGCGACGACGCTACCACTGCGCCATCGGGGAGGCCCTTTTTTTGTTTTTGTATCACTTAACATTGAAAATATTCTTTCAGTTTCTGCTTTAGAATGTGGCAATGTTAGCACTATTTTCGCGAGAGTGGAAATGTTTTCAAAAAGGAACTTGCCTTGAAAGTTTTTGGTAACCGATAACATGTTTCAAAATTCTGATGGAGATTTGTTAGTTAGTTCTTTTTTCTCCTCTTCGCTAAAGTATCCAGATAAACTAATTCATAAAATGTCATTTACCAAGATTGAAAAAAGTACCTACGTTTTCCCTCATTTGGCACAATCTGTCCCTACGTTCTTACGCGGGAGAAATTTAGTGAAAAGTCCCTATGCTTAGGGACATGTCCCTACGGTTGGCATCACTGCCGACACGTGCAGTATGAAGCGCCCTCTCGCGGCTGACAGACAACTCACCCAACCCCCGATAAGCTGCCGGCGCTGTCGCGACAACTGAGGATAAAGTAGCGATGACTAATCTAAGATTTTCTGTCAGAAATAAGGTGCCAGAAATATTTGTATTTGGGAGGACACCTTTTCCACACACACACACACACACAGCATCCTTGCGACAAGGTACGTGCTTATTTCAATTGTAATTGTAACTGTAATTGTGAAAAGTGGAAACATTACAAAACAAGCGGTTTCTGTTACGGACTTCCTGAACGCAATTTGCCGGGACCTGTTGCATGAAGAGTCCGCTGAACGGCCGACAGGCTGGCGGTGAACGACTGAAATAACCTCCCTGTAGTAGAAGCATTGGTGAAATAGATAACAAATCTCAATCCATTGCAATTAGGCAGTTCACAATTACATGATTAGACCATTCATTAAAAATCCCATCAGTAATACTCCATATCAATGTCAATGTGACCAATCTAAATCACTTGTCAAAATTACTCAAAGGCCATAAATATTAACTTTAAATACAATAAAAAACAGTGAACGTATAACTCAATAAGGTTCACCGTACACATAGTATCAAATTCAGAGTATAATAGCGAATTTGGTAGAGCCAAAGTAAGCTCCAGTTTCTTAAATCGAGTTGAGCAAATTCTTGTCTGATATAATTATCATCGCCACTCAGGCCTCCTGGTATTGCCTTGATCCGGTGATATGTTCAATGAATATGTCGCGAGACCATTTTATGGTATCGCTTACCATCAATTTTTTCATCAGGCCCGCATACCTGTCACTAATACCCAGAGCCCTAATGATACTATCATTTGCTGGGTCCCATGATCCCAGAGCTCCAACTACCAAGGCATCACAGGTGACTCGCCACCCCTGACTAGCAAGTTCATCAGCAAGCGGTTCGTACTTTAGCTGTTTAATCATCCGAACCGCCTCTAATGCTTCCTTTCTATTTTCAAAGGGTACTGCTATGTCGATGATATGGCATGTTTTGCTAACTGGAGATCTGATTACAAGATCAGGTCTGAGCAAGCTGTTACACCCTTCCACTCTTTTATTGACACTGACATTGTAGCGCTTAGATGCAAGAGCTTTAATGACTCGATCTTGTATTGCATTATGTCTACGTTGCCAGGCTGCAGAGTGAAGTCTACAATGGTTAAGAACATGGGGAAGAGTCTCAGATGCAAACCCACACCTTCTACATCTCTTGTCCCCATGTCCATAACGCGTGGTACCATTGAGTTTTACAGTTCCTAATCTTGCCTGATGGATAAACCTCCAGTCAGCGAACCTTGTATATTTTCCTTCACTAAGAAAATGGTTAGAATACGACGAGACTGATGAAACATCCATAACTTTACCCTGGTCAGGTTTCTTCACTAATTTAGCAAGGTAAGAGTCTTGGATAGCCTTTCTCAAGCGTGGTTGGAGAAAACCTCGTGCGGTTTCATCAATGATAATTGGATTTCCACTAGAAAGATCAACAATTTTAATTTCAAAATTGTTCCTGATGTCATTGAATCTCCATTCCAAGTTGAGACGCCTCTTCAGTGTCATAGAGGACCTACGACACTGCGACCAAGTGGAAGCTGTGTCGCCGCCATCCCTAGAAAAGTGTTCATCCAATCGACCATTCAAATAGTCTGCCATATCTAAATTTGTTGGCTCTCGTTGAATCTTACGCCTGATGACACTCTTTAATTCATCGAGAGCCACCGACCGTACCCTAGGATCGTTAGAGGTCAACAACCTAAATGCCCGGACAATTGAGGTAATGTCGACCAAGTCACATAAAGGGAGTATACCAGCACCACCCTTATCAGTCGACAGGTAAACAATTTCAGGGCTAGCCCGGACTGGAAGATTTAACCAAGTTTTTGCTAGTCTCTTAAGATCTACGTCAATTCTTCTAAAATGTTTTTTGAGAATGTTAGCTCCCCTCAGCGAGTGTTGGAATCTAGGGAGTATAAAAGATCTAACAGTCTCCAACTTCTGCCAGGGAGCTAATAGACTCGCATCAATTTTATTTAGGTCTTCAGTCGCTTGAGACAAAGCCTCCTCCGGGCTAGTGTTAACCCTAAATCCAGCTGGAATTCCAAGGTAAGTATAAATGTCACTCTCTCTTAAGGACTTGAGTGGTTCACCACCAAGTTCAAAAGTTGATTCTACCACTGACCTTTTACCTTTGCAGTTTACAAGAGACATGCACACTTCGCAGGTTTAAATTTCAGTCCAATATTTTCTGCGGAGCGGTAGGCATCGTTCAGTAGTTCTTGCATTAATTTATTCGACCTTGCTATCAAGACCAGATCGTCAGCGTAAGCAAGGCACGAATATGAGTCACCATGAAGTTTAAATCCATGCGACATAGACAAAGATGTTAATGATTTAATTATGTCTTCCATTGCAATGTTAAAAAGAATCGGGCTGAGAGGACAACCTTGTTTAACACCAGCACGTATAGAGATGTCCTCAGTGTATCCAGAAGTGCAACGGATTCTGGTACTCGAGCCCGAGTACATATTCTCAATAACAGAAATTAGCCTCGCAGGGATATCATACTTCCTAAGACTACTTAGTAGGTGACTATGAGGGATTGAATTGAAGGCGTTGGCTAAATCAAGCCAAGCAACCAAAACCTCCTTATTATTCCTACGCGCATCATTAATAGCCGCCTGGACAATATAATTATGCTCTACACAGCCCTCATAGGGTCGAAAGCCTTTCTGAACCTGTGACAGAATGCCATTCAAATCACAGAATTGTGAAATTCTATCTGCGATAACTCCAGCATATAATTTAGAGATTGTATTGCATAGAGTGATAGGACGCCAATTATTCAGGTCTCGTTTGTCCCCTTTCTTATAAACTAATACAGTATTTGAAGTTTTCCATTTTTTTGGGATCTTGCCCTCACTTAGACAACGATTAAAGATGAAGGTCAGCAAAGCACAATTCGAGTCGTATTTTTTTAGAACAGAATATGGAATACCATCAGGTCCAGGACTGGTATTAGCTGCTTTACCCAGTCTTTTGTTAACTTCCCCCATTGTGATGGATCTAGTGGCTGGGTCATCATTACCTTCTTCTGAGTTTAGATTATCAGGTAAGTCCAGATTAACCATCCTTTTACTTTTAAAGAGATCTTGAAAGTGCTTCTGAATCTCGGCAGCTTCTACATCACAATATTGTGAGGATTGAGTTAAGATGGAGTTAACCGCTTTCTTTTTGTTCAGTCTGAATAATTTTTGTATTTTGGAGGCCTTCTGAGCATCAAATCTAGGGCCATTATTACGCCGATCAAACCTTCCGTCTCTGATGTTGGGTCTTTGGGCAGAAGGATTAGCTCTCTGGTGTACATATCTGGAATGAGTAGACCCACTGCTGTTGTTGTTGTTTTGAGGCAGATTAATTTCATTTGACTTGGGTTTCATAGCCAATATAAGTCCTTCGACAGTCACCTCAAAGTCTTCAAAATCAACAGCCTCTCTCAGCAACGTCAACCAATGGGATTGAAAGTTGGTTAACTTTATTTCGTTATCATTCCTTAAGTCAGCTGGTCGGTCAGTTGAGGGGGCCGATTCCAGAGCAGCAATAAATTCGTCAAGGATTATGTATTCCTCTCCGTCAATGACCATAGTTTCCCCCTGTAAAGTCTGATCAACAACAGTGGCCTGTGAAGAATCAGCTGGATGAGAGAGAGAGAGGTTCAAATCCATATCATGCGCCCTCTCGGAACACTGATTAGCGTCCAAATCATTACTAAATGAAACCCGCTTGGTCACAACATCCAACTCTATATCAATCAAATCGGTCTCTTCAACAGTATAAGTCTGAACACCAGGGGCATTAAGGGGAGACACATTGTTAGAGTCATCAGGATAAACATAATCCGTACTAGAACCAAATGTTTCATTTATAATCCTGAAATTTTTACCGTTGACAATAATTCCGCTACTCGTGGTTTCTACCTTATGGTCGTTATAAGTGACTTGCCTCAATTCTGATGGGTTGGGGTCCGACTGAATAATGGGTCCCTCTAGAGAGTCAGAGAGGTAGCCATCCAGCTGAGCATCACAGATGTCCTGGACTTCTGGACCAGTTTACCCGAGTCCAGAGGGCGACTCCACAAGGCAATCTCTTTGCTGTTGCCTTCAATCCCGGTAACTTGAATTGGGATAGGGGTAGAGGTGGCAACAACTAAATTCTCCTTGTCAAGCATATGAGAATCAGACGGGATATCGTCATCGTCATTAACAGTCAAGAACTCGTTATTATCCTCAAACAGTAAGCTTCCGTTGATCATCCCTATATAACTTTTATTACCCGTAATGCTTAAAGTATCATTAATAGTCACATCATTCTCAACTACCGAATCTTCAACTACACCTAGGGGGCTATGTGCGTTAGTGACAGGGGTATTGTCATTAACACACTCTTCACATGAGCTCTTACAGTCCTTAAAGTGTGATTTTCCTTGTTTTAATAAGTCAAATAGCAAGCCACACTTCGAACATTTAAAGGTCAGCAAAATACCTTTATGGTATTTTTTGACATGTTTATATAGGTCATTGTGAGTTTTATATTCACCGAAAGTACCCCTTTTCGCTGTGCCACTAGCAATATTTGTAAAGCATTTGGTGCATTTAAATGTAGAGGGGAGAGGAATTTCAAGAATCACACTATCCTCTTCCATAGTTGATCGACACGAGCTAACAGACATATTAAAATAACAGAATAGGAATAATATAGTTCTTAGTTATAAATGTTAACAATACCCGCTCTTAAAGATGGGCTCCTCATCATTGGTCCGGTCCAGTCCGCCACTAAGTCCCGCTGCAGTCTTCAAGGTAACAGAGGCCAAATCTCTTGACAGGGCAAGTTCACTGCTGGAAGCGGCCTTCACTGGTACACCCCAGAATGACACGGACTGGCTCCCCACTGGATCGTAGTCCACCTCTCTTGGTCGGAGCTGGCTTCCCGCCGGATGGCAGTCCACCCCTCCTGGTAGGGGCTGGCACGTCTCTGGAACTTCGGCGTAACGGGGGCTGGCTCCCCGCTGGATAGTACTCCTCTGGAGCTTCGGCAAGACGGGGGCTGGTTCCCCGCTGGATGGCAGTCCACCTCACCCAGACAAGGCCAGCACGCCTCTGGAACCTCGGAAGAACGGGGGCTGGATCCCCGCTGGATGGTACGTATCTGGAGCTTCGGTGAGACGGGGGCTGGTTCCCCGCTGGATGGCAGTCCACCTCACCCAGTCGAGGCCAGCACGCCTCTGGACCTTCGAAGAATACGGGGGCTGGATCCCCGCTGGATGGTACGCCTCTGGAGCTGTTTCCTTACTGGATGGCAGTCTACCTTATCCAGTCGAGGCCAGCACGCCTCTGGAACTTCTGCGAGACGGGGGCTGGATCCCCGCTGGATGGTACGCCTCTGGAGCTTCGGCGAGACGGGGGCTGGATCCCCGCTGGATGAGACGCCTCTGGAGCTTCGGCGAGACGGGGGCTGGTTCCCCGCTGGATGGTACGCCTCTGGAGCTTCGGCAAGACGGTGGCTGGTCCTCCGCTGGATGGCAATCCACCTCTCCCAGTCAAGGCTGGCACGCCTCTGGAACTTCAGCGAGACGGGGGCTGGTTGGTACGTCCCTGGAGCTTCAGCGAGATGAGGGCTGGCACCCGCTGAATGGTAGTCCACTTTTCATCAGGTACTATAACAGAGAGAACAAGAGTGTAAACTAAAAGACAAAATAAGCAGTTAGAGACCGTTCAGCCAAGGCTCGTCTCTTTAAGTATATGCCAAAAAATATCAAAGTGTAGCCTGTTAGTTAATAATTAAGCTGATAAGAACAGATCAAATATTCAAAAACACTAAAGGCAAGTTAAAACCAATAAGATTTAGCAATTGCATAAGTGTACAGCATTAGATATATCGTTGCGGGACCATATACATAACAAATTGGCCGTATGATAACCATAAGAGTCATGTGTCAGGTGAATATATTTCTAAAAAATTAATCCAGAATATTAAGTAACGTATAATCACGATAATAACTCTACTTAGTTTGACATACAATAATTACAGAGCCATTAGTAAATGACTATCCTCCATCCTATGATATAGGATCACTCAATTTAAAATACAATAATCATACGACTGTTCATCATAAAGGCAGTTTACATCATTAAATAAAGTAAATTTGCATTCATTGCATACAATTCATTTATAACACAATAAGTGGAAATTCACAAGTAGACAATAAACTCAAAGACACCGAAAAACAAATAAAATACAATATGATTTGCAGTTGCATAGACTTTGAGCAGAATATAATCCAATAATTAAATGAATATAGTGGCCTTTAACCAAATAAAATTCAATCATGCCATAGACATATAATAATATACAAACGTTAAATTATAATTAAAATTATATAAAAGTTATAGGTCCACTACATGAAATATTCAAACAACCCTTAATCAGTAAGGCCGCTTACAATATTTAAAATATAGCTAATTTACATTTATTAGCATATAATTCATTAATAACCGATTGGCCAAGATAAAACAAAAGGCTAACATTAATATCCTACAGGGCCAGTCCAATATTACAGCTTCCCGGTAACATGCTCGGTAGGATATAGGTCATATCAGGTTTAAGACTGGTAAAGTCAATCTACTACTACTTACACAAAACAAGTCACCAGTTAATGAAATCGTCAGTAGTTATACTTCAAGAGTTCAACAGGTAGGAAGGTAAAATCTTAGTACTGTCTAGCCCCTGTTATATGCTCAATAAAAATATCCCTGGACCATTTAATAGTGTCGCTCACAATAAGCCTCTTCATTAGGCCTGAGTATCGATCACTAATGCCCAATGCTCTAATAATACTATCGTTGGCCGGGTCCCATGTTCCAAGGGCTCCAACAACTAGAGCATCACATGTGACCCGCCACCCTTTTGCAATAAGTTGGTCAGCAAGCGATTCGTATTTTAGTTGTTTAAGCATTCGAACAGCTTCAAGAGATTCCTTCCTGTTGTCAAATGGTACAGCTACATCCACAATGTGACACGACTTTTTCTCATTAGAATATGCAACTATGTCAGGCCTTAGTGTGCTATTGCACCCCTCAACTCTTTTATTAATATTAATGATGGAGAATTTGGATGCAATCGCTTTAGCTATACGCTCTTGAATTGCATTGTGGCGCAGCTGCCATGCAGCAGAATGAAGTCTGCAGTGGTTGATCACATGAGGCAAAGTTTCGACAGCGTACCCACATCGCCTACACCTTTTATCTCCTTGTCCGTATCTAGTAGTACCATTTAATTTTACGGTTCCCAGACGAGCCTGGTGTATAAATCTCCAATCTGCAAAGCGGGTATATTTACCCTCCCTAACAAAGTGATTGGAGAAGTAGGAGGCTGAAGAAATGTCCATTACTTTTCCTTGGTCAGGCTTCTTTTTGATTTTAACCAAGTAAAACTCTTGAGCAGCTTTTCTGAGCATTGATTGTAAATAGCCACGTGAAGATTCATCAACAATTATTTTGTTTCCACTAGAGGGACAAGTAAATCTAATCTCCAGGGAATTTCTGTTGTTATTGAACGACCATTCAATGTTGAATTGCTTCTTCAGTAACACAGTTGACTTTCTGCAGTAGGACCAGGTAGAAGAAGTATCACCTCCATCTCTGGAAAACTCCTCATCATTCCTGCCATTCAAGTAATCAGTCAACTCAGACCATGAGGGATCCTTCCTAATTTTCCTTCTTACCACACTCTTCAATTCACCCAATGCCACTCTTTGGACATTCACATCAGGAGTCGTCAGCAATCTATATGCACGGACAATGCTCGAAATATCAACCAGTTCACTCAGGGGCAGAATGCCAGCACCACCCTTATCCGTGGACATAAAAACTATTTCGGGACTAGCCCGAGCTGGCAAGTTAAGCCACTTCTTAACCAGTCGCTTCAAAGCCGAGTCAATTTCTCTGAAGTTCTTTTTCATTATAAGTGAACCCCTAAGAGAATGCTGAAAGCGAGGCAAAATGAAGGACCTTATTGCATCAATTTTTTGCCACGGGGCAAGAAGACTAACATCTATTTTCTGCAGGTCTTCCGTGGCTTTAATTAGGGTTTCATCCGGACTTGAATTTGATTTGAAACCTGCCGGGATTCCCAAATAGCAATATATTTCCCCCTCCTTCAGAACCCTCATAGGGTTACCTCCAAGGAGAAAAGTAGAACCCTCTACTCTTCTTTTACCTTTACAGTTGACATGTAATGATGCGCATTTTGGAGGTTTAAACTTCAAACCGATGGAATCAGCTGTTTTATGAGCTACGGTTAGCAATTCCTGCATCAAAGCGGATGATTTAGCAATGACGACTAGGTCGTCGGCATATGCTAAACATGAGTATGAGTCACCAAGAAGTTTGTAGCCATGAGAGTCACTAACAGAAGTTAACTGACTAATAATAGACTCCATAGCGATATTAAAAAGGACAGGGCTAAGAGGACAGCCCTGTTTAACCCCAGCAGAGATTGGAATGTCCTTGGTATACCCAGTACTACTTCTAATTCGAGTGGTAGAATTAGAGTACATATCCTTAATGATAGTTAAGATACGATCAGGAAAACCAAATTTACGTAGGCTATCTAGGATGTGCTTATGAGGGACCGAGTTAAAGGCATTCGCCAAGTCGAGCCAAGCTACCACCACCTCTTTGTTATTTCTCCGTGCGTCATTGATAGCAGCCTGTATAATGAAGTTATGCTCAACACATCCCTCATAAGGCCGAAACCCTTTCTGAACACCTGAGAGAATTTCATTCCTTTCACAGAATTGAGAAATTCGATCTGAAATGACACCAGCATAAAGTTTCGAAATGGTGTTGCCAAGGCTCGTCTCTTTAAGTATATGCCAAAAAATATCAAAGTGTAGCCTGTTAGTTAATAATTAAGCTGATAAGAACAGAACAGAGTTATAAAATCCAATCAAAATCAGGTATTGTAAAATACAAATCAATTATTGAATTAGAAGATCAAGTTCAAGTTCATTAACTACGTCATCAATTCATAACATATCCAGTATAACCAATATGAGTATCGCTAAATATTCATAAACCATTTGAGTTTATGCCTCATACGCTTAAATAGTTCAAATTTAACATATGAACATTAACCCCACTACAACTAGGAGTTAAATTTGTCAATCTTCAAAGATGACAACGTATGCTATACTAAATAATCTCATAAGATACAACCATAAAATAAGCAAGCGAGACTTCAACCTTAGATCAAATATTCAAAAACACTAAAGGCAAGTTAAAACCAATAAGATTTAGCAATTGCATAAGTGTACAGCATTAGATATATCGTTGCGGGACCATATACATAACAAATTGGCCGTATGATAACCATAAGAGTCATGTGTCAGGTGAATATATTTCTAAAAAATTAATCCAGAATATTAAGTAACGTATAATCACGATAATAACTCTACTTAGTTTGACATACAATAATTACAGAGCCATTAGTAAATGACTATCCTCCATCCTATGATATAGGATCACTCAATTTAAAATACAATAATCATACGACTGTTCATCATAAAGGCAGTTTACATCATTAAATAAAGTAAATTTGCATTCATTGCATACAATTCATTTATAACACAATAAGTGGAAATTCACAAGTAGATAATAAACTCAAAGACACCGAAAAACAAATAAAATACAATATGATTTGCAGTTGCATAGACTTTGAGCAGAATATAATCCAATAATTAAATGAATATAGTGGCCTTTAACCAAATAAAATTCAATCATGCCATGGACATATAATAATATACAAACGTTAAATTATAATTAAAATTATATAAAAGTTATAGGTCCACTACTTGAAATATTCAAACAACCCTTAATCAGTAAGGCCGCTTACAATATTTAAAATATAGCTAATTTACATTTATTAGCATATAATTCATTAATAACCGATTGGCCAAGATAAAACAAAAGGCTAACATTAATATCCTACAGGGCCAGTCCAATATTACAGCTTCCCGGTAACATGCTCGGTAGGATATAGGTCATATCAGGTTTAAGACTGGTAAAGTCAATCTACTACTACTTACACAAAACAAGTCACCAGTTAATGAAATCGTCAGTAATTATACTTCAAGAGTTCAACAGGTAGGAAGGTAAAATCTTAGTACTGTCTAGCCCCTGTTATATGCTCAATAAAAATATCCCTGGACCATTTAATAGTGTCGCTCACAATAAGCCTCTTCATTATCAGAACAGATACTACACTTTGATCTTAGCCAAAAGGCCGAGAAGCGATGGGTTTCGTTTTTTTTTTTTTTTTTTTTTTTTTTTTTTTTTTTTTTTTTGTCCTCGTTTTCCATTTAGAAGGGTACACCTTCTCTTTGGTAAGTGAATTGTTTCCATAAATGTTTTCCCTTGCAAGGTGATGGTCTAAGTGTTTTCAGTAATGAAGTGGTACATATTTACTTATTCTGAGGGTAGTTCACTTAGATCTTATTTATGCAGTAGTGGGAAAATTACTTCTGTTAGGAAAGTAATAATTTGCTATGGTGCGGCATGTGTTGGATATATCACGTGCCGTAGTTCCGGAGGATGATGGATATTATACAGCTGGTAGTCAGGATGCTGTGGATCTATCAGGAAGGTGTACATGGTTAAGAGATGCTGTAATGGTGTGCAGTGGTATGTGGGAAGGCAGTCGTGTAGAGCATCTTCGTACATTGTGCTAAGAAGTTGTGGATGGTGCGAGTTCATTCGACCAGTTATATATTTGTGACGGATGGCTTCGATGTGGGTTGTGATTTCGGGAAAGGTTATTCGCTCGTACAGTAGTCGTGTAGGACTTGGTAGGACTACTCTGAAGGCCAAACGAAGAGCATGTCTTTCCAGAACTTGTAGTTTGTGATAGAATGAGTCTGGGGCTGATATCCATGCAGTGTGGCCGTAAGTAATTGCTGGTCGAAGGAAAGCCTTGTAGGTATGTAGGACAACCTGGGAGTTGAGTCCCCAGGATGTTCCAATTAGCCGTTTGAGCAAGCTCAGACGATTTGTAGCTTTTTGGACGATGTTGAGCAATTGAGGTTTCCAGGTTAGCTTGGAGTCAAATATGACTCCCAGATATTTTGCAGTGGTGGCAGGCAGAATTGGAGTTCCCCGTATTTTGATGTTTAATAATGTTGGGTTCCTTTGGATCTTCGAGCGACAGCCTGTCTGCAGAAACACCAATGCTTGTGTTTTGAGAGCATTAATTGTGAGACGCCATGTGTCACACCATCTTTGGAAGGAGTTTATAGCTGGTTGGAGAGTTTTGTTTATAGCTTGGATGGTTGAACAACAGGCGAGAAATGCGGTGTCGTCAGCGAATTGGTAGATAGAAACTTGTGGGGGTTTTGGCATATCGGCAACGTATAGTATGTAGAGTAATGGTGATAAAGCAGCACCCTGTGGAACGCCAGAGTAAGGGAAAATGGGGTATGACATCGCTCCATTTACAGTGACATAAGCGACCCTATTTGTTAGAAAGCTGTGTACTAATCTGACATAGCAAAGCGGTAGTTGGAATTTATGGAGCTTGTAAATGAGTCCAGTATGCCATACTTTGTCAAATGCTTTCTCCAGGTCGAATAGTACTAGGCAGGATGGTTTGGATGTGTTGAAATGATTTGTGATGCGAGTCGTTAGTTTTAATAAATTATCAAGGACACTGTGTTGAGGTCTAAAGCCTGCTTGGTGCGACGGAAGTAAACTGTGTGCTTGTAAGTGCATGTGTATGCGTCGAACAATGATGCGTTCGAATATTTTGCTAAAGGTTGATGTGAGCTGAATAGGTCGATAGTTTGTTGGGTTGGTACTATCTTTGTTTGGTTTTGGGAACATTAGAACCTTTGAAATCTTCCAGTCTGTCGGGTAGTGTCCTGTGCGGAGGATAAAATTGTAGATAATGGCCAGAAAGGACAGCAATGCAAGCGGGGCCTGTTTAATCAATACGTATGTGATATTGTCCAATCCGGGAGCAGTGTTTCTCTTCCTACGCACAGTATTGATAATATCGTCTGTTGTGATAGGAACAGTTAGAGCATTTGTATGATCAATAGTGTGCGTATTACTGGGTTGCAGTTGCCTGTTATTGGGGTTTGTGACTCTGTCAATTTTGGTCTGGAGGCGGAGATTTGGAGCTAGTTGCGGTGTCGGAGTGAAAGTGTCTTGCAAGGCATTTGCGAAGGCATAAGCTTTTTCAGTGTCTGTGTTTAGAGCTACGTCCTTGATTGTTATCGGATAAGGAGTACTACTGGATTGTCCAGTGAGCACCTTGAAACGTTTCCAGTATTTTGTGGGATGGCTTTCGTCACTCAATTGGTTGCACGTTTCAATCCATCGACGTTGTTTATAAGCTTTTATATAGTTATGAACTGTACGCAGCCATTGACGGTGTAAGTTAAGGGATTCAGGATTTCTGGTCTGGAGATAGTCCCTGTATGCTCGTCGTGATGCTGTGATTAGGTGAAGATATTGCGGAGGTAGCTTTGGTTTGTAACTATTGAGAGTGGTCGTAGGTATGTTAGTGGTTGCCGCACTGGTAATCTGAGCAGTAAGATGTTCCACCGCCGTATCGAGTTCCTCTGAATTGTTTGGTTCTGGATGCGGGTGAGAAAAAGCATTCTGTAGCTTTTCACTATATGCCTCCCAGTTCGCTTTGTTGTAACACCAGATTTTTCGAGGTTGTATTGTACTGCTCGTATTGCGGTTACCAAGATTTAAGGTAATTTTCACTGGGTCATGGTCACTGCCGATGGAATCCAGCACAGATATGTTCAAGCAGGCACTTAGAGATGTTGATGTTATAACAACGTCAGGGGTAGTGTTACTTATGGGACGTGTGGCTCTGGGCAGTACATGGAATTCTGCTGTAGTGTTTTGGTCCAGAAATTGTAAAAAGTTTGTTTTGTCTTGCATGGTTCGGCTATGATAATTGATGTCCGCTGCTATGATATAATGTTTGCTAAGGGTTTGGATATGTTGAAAGAATTGGTATGGAATAGTCTCCCCTGGTCTTACATAGATGGTAGCAAATGTAACGACCCGGGATGGAAAGTAGATTGTACTAGCAGTATGTTCTGGCAAGTGGAAGTGTGGTGGGAAGGTAACTGTTCGATATGGTAATTTTCTATCTACTCCAATTGCTGTGCCGCCGTTTACTCTTAAGCCCGGCGGGCCATCGTGGCGTAAGATGTTGTATGGTGGAATATGACAGATCATTTTTGGAGCAAGATAGGTTTCGTTTAGCGCAAAGCAGTGAACAGATTCTTCCAAGAGCAGGTGTTGCAATAAAGCTTTTCGTTTAGAAACGGATCGGATATTTAAAAATAGAAAATTATACATATTCCGTACTGCCATATTCAAAACCTTAAACCGCAGTTTCCAAGTGGGATATGTGGAAATGCACGTGAGGACCAGAGTATGTTGCATGGAGTTGCAAGTTGAAAATGGTTTTTGCCGATGCCGTTACTTGGGTTAATATGTGCGTTCTTAAAAATGGGTGCACATTTTGGAGAGTCAGTGTGAAGAAACGTATTAGATCTTCCACTGTTACAGGATGTCGTAGTGAGTTGTCAGGTTCCGTAGCAGTGTCATTGGTGCGCAGGGGGACTGTTAGGTCGGGGTGTTCAGGTATTGCTTCTGGCTTGGCTTTGCATTTGTAGCTGTATGTAGGATGGTTTTCCGTACATGTGACACATTTTGGTGGAGCAGTTTGGTTTTGACATTCTTTGGTTGAATGGGGTCCTGAACAGTATCCGCATTTATCTCGGTTTGGACATGCAGCGGTAGTGTGCTTGTTATATTGTTGGCATTTTTCGCACCGCAATGGAAGAGGTTGTTGAGAACGGGATGGTTCAACTTTGTACCTGCGTCTGTATATGTATGCTCCACTGTGTAGTAGTGTGTCTACAGCATTTTGTGAGTCTGTTAGGACCCGCACCATGTATGTGGGTCCGTTGTTATTGCGAATACGGATACATTTGCGGATTTGTACACCTTCGCATTCCAGTTCCTCAAAGATCTCCTCGTCTGTTAAGACAGGTTCTACACCCCTGATGACTACTGATAGTAGTGGGGATTTATGTGGTGGTGGTGGTTGTTTTTAAGTGGAAGCATTCAGTGTTTGGATGTTTGCTTTGGCTCCATAAATTTCAAAAGAAGCTTTGTTTCTAATTAGTTTTGCAAAGTCTGGATCTGGTGATTTCAATATGATGCCATTACGGGTGAACAGTATTTGTGCAATTTGTGCCCTTGGTACATACTTAGATGTTTGTTGGAACACATGTTTTGCTGTGTTGAATTTGGTGTCGTAATTGGTGAGCAGGAAGTTGTATAAGCTATTATCCTGTTGTTTGGATTTTAGTTGGGTTGCATGAGCTGTATTTCCTGTATCTCGTTTAATTGGTGATCTAGATCGTTGACGTTGAGGTAGAGGTAATCCTTCATAGGAATTGCGACGTCGGTGTTTTGTGGAATAGCTGGACGTTTGCATTGGATCATTGGTACTTCGTGAATCGAGCATCGTCTCGGAGTTTGGACCGTCAGTCCGTTTAGTACCTCCGGTGAAGGTTTTCACCCCTTCTCGCTGTCGTAGCAGCGTTGCAGGAAGACCATGATGCATATCAGAAGACCACAACCGTGAGTTGTTTATATGATCCAATAGAACAAACGCAAATCCTATGGGAAAAGAGGCACAAACTCAAACCAACTGACAACTCAATCCAAAGAAGCGAATCCAAATTCCAAACTAATTGTAGAGCCCAAGACAAAGAAGAGGAAGGATGAAGGTAGTAAGGGAAAACAGTTTCAAAAATATTGCAAGTCGTATGTCTGCTCCACTCAACGTGTTCAACCAAAAAGGTTCCTCGCAATCACCTAACCACCGTGTAGGCACAATTGGTACCGTTTGTCCGTTCCAGACTTACGGCTTCCACCTGGAATAATTGGCCCACGATGCGTGACACAAGAGAGACCGACTTACGATTACCTATACCTTGATGGGTTTCGGTGCAAAAAGTGTCAAAATGAACGTGAACAACAGCTTACCTGGCCGTGGGAGTCACAGTTTCGTTGACCCTGCAGATTTATCACAAGATTTCTGATCACAAGTGAACATGTATTTAAACGCAGCCCAGAAGGACTCATTTAATTGATATGTGAGATTTGCCGATATGCACCACAATTTGTCAGGGTGAGGAACGGAAGTGATCTGGAGTGACACTTTTTGAGGGCCAGGTACTTATACCAATGGCTAGCAAACAGGTTCCGTTTCCGGTGCTCTGAGAAATTCCCTCGCGCAGCGTGGATTTTCCCGCACTGGCGCACGATCGTAGAGTCGTCACTGGTTTCCCGCCATTGGACGCCCAAGCTGCTAATATTTCTGGATTGCAGTAAATAGAATGAAATGCGCCCATCGGGGAATGTAGGTAGCATTGGCCCAACTTGACTCTCGTTTCGCAGTGTACAACGTTTCCACTCAAAAGCAACGCATGTGGGTTTACGGAATACCTTTTCATATAAGTGTGTATTGCAGAAATAGAAAAGAGGCCACATAAGGAGGAAAACGTGTAAAATTGCAGAAGTGGATACATTTCGCGAAACGAAATTGTTCCACCAAAAGGTGCCCGTTGCACACACCGCGAATGCCTCGGTACGGGTTTAAACGAACGGGAGACAAGCTGTGACGCTGTATTGAGCGTTGCGAATGGTTGTGGAGAAAAGTGATATGAAAGAAAGATAGGCACACAGAGGGCAATTTGAGGTGTGCATGTGTGAATCGCCTTACCTAAAGTGACAAATGAACATTGCAAATTACCTAGAGAAATCGAGGATATGGTTCATGTGTGGGCGAGCCTCTGTGCTGGAATGGTCAGTGTTAAGCGTTACGAAGAGAGGGAAGTTGTAAATATAGAAAATGTTCCATCCTGCCATCCATCGTCGCGATTATCCGAAATTGTAGTAACGCGACGTAAAGGGAAGTGAAAGAAGTAGAATAAGCTTTTCAATGGAAATGTCGCATGTTCTGTAGGCAACTAAATATCCGATGTATTAACATTGCACAAATCCAAAATATGAAACACATTTTTGGGTAAATCGTTTTTTTTTTGCATTCGATAAGGTCTGCCGTTCCCGACTGTACTGCAATGCCGGGCCGACAGGTGGTGAGGGTGTGGCAAGCCACGACCGCCTCACCTGTTTCCAAAAATCAGTTTAATATACTGGACCTGCAATGCAGGTCGTATCAGATATTAAGCTGATAAGAACAGATTAAAACTTTTATTCAAGAAAATGCTCCATATTACAGTAGATTTAAGATATAAAATAGACAAATTGCACATCATTGATGGCGTTCGTTTTTAGATTACAATACATTTAAAATATGAAATAATAAGCTGTACATCTTTGATGGCCGATCTTGCAAAAAACATAGATAAGACAGGCAATAATAAATGTTTTAGTCAGTTACAGTTGGAAGGTCACATTAAGCAGTACATGGCATTAAAAGACCCTTCAAGAACAAGGCCAAAAATGTCAATTTTAAATACAATAGGACCAATGCACATATAAACCAATAAGAATCACAATATATAAAATTTTCAGATGTAAAGTATAGTAAGGAGAGCAACAGAGTAAAATTGAGCTACAATCTCATTAGGTAACATTGCACAAATTTTTAACCCAATTTCGTTGTCATGGTATCATCCTTGTATTCACAAAAGTAATTCCTTATGTATATTACAGTTCTTTTAATAATGAAATGTCCAGTGACATATCCTAAATAGTCATTCATGTAAAAAACATAAATAAAATAGATAACAGATTTTAGTCTATTACCATTAGGCGAATCATAATTACCTGATTAATACGATTCATTAAAAAATTCCATCAATTACACTCCATTTCAATATCAGTATGGCTCACTTAAGTTGATTGTCAAAATGACATCAAAAATCATAAAAACACAATAGAATTAATGTACATATAAATTAATAAAGATCACCATACACACCGTTGCGAGTACAAATTATGATAGCAAGTTTGGTCAAGTCAATTTAATATTTTTTTTTTTTATCAAAGATGATAGTGTCAAATTTAAATGTTATGTACATATAAGCATAAAAATTCACAGAATATACATTAACAAATTCTACAAAATAATAGGTTCAGCTTAACAAATTAACAACTTAATTGCAAAATGATTTTTATAATTATTACAGCTCATTTAAGAATATAAAAGTCTAATTTCTCATCCTAGATAATCATTCTAGTAGAAGCATTGGTGAAATAGATAACAAATCTCAATCCATTGCAATTAGGCAGTTCACAATTACATGATTAGACCATTCATTAAAAATCCCATCAGTAATACTCCATATCAATGTCAATGTGACCAATCTAAATCACTTGTCAAAATTACTCAAAGGCCATAAATATTAACTTTAAATACAATAAAAAACAGTGAACGTATAACTCAATAAGGTTCACCGTACACATAGTATCAAATTCAGAGTATAATAGCGAATTTGGTAGAGCCAAAATAAGCTCCAGTTTCTTAAATCGAGTTGAGCAAATTCTTACCTGATATAATTATCATCGCCACTCAGGCCTCCTGGTATTGCCTTGATCCGGTGATATGTTCAATGAATATGTCGCGAGACCATTTTATGGTATCGCTTACCATCAATTTTTTCATCAGACCCGCATACCTGTCACTAATACCCAGAGCCCTAATGATTCTATCATTTGCTGGGTCCCATGATCCCAGAGCTCCAACTACCAAGGCATCACAGGTGACTCGCCACCCCTGACTAGCAAGTTCATCAGCAAGCGGTTCGTACTTTAGCTGTTTAATCATCCGAACCGCCTCTAATGCTTCCTTCCTATTTTCAAAGGGTACTGCTATGTCGATGATATGGCATGTTTTGCTAACTGGAGATCTGATTACAAGATCAGGTCTGAGCAAGCTGTTACACCCTTCCACTCTTTTATTGACACTGACATTGTAGCGCTTAGATGCAAGAGCTTTAATGACTCGATCTTGTATTGCATTATGTCTACGTTGCCAGGCTGCAGAGTGAAGTCTACAATGGTTAAGAACATGGGGAAGAGTCTCAGATGCAAACCCACACCTTCTACATCTCTTGTCCCCATGTCCATAACGCGTGGTACCATTGAGTTTTACAGTTCCTAATCTTG
Source organism: Lepisma saccharinum (assembly GCF_977018435.1). NCBI lineage: Eukaryota > Metazoa > Arthropoda > Insecta > Zygentoma > Lepismatidae > Lepisma > Lepisma saccharinum. Next base: position 22,713,801 of record NC_139231.1, on the reverse strand, counting down.
CCTGATGGATAAACCTCCAGTCAGCGAACCTTGTATATTTTCCTTCACTAAGAAAATGGTTAGAATACGACGAGACTGATGAAACATCCATAACTTTACCCTGGTCAGGTTTCTTCACTAATTTAGCAAGGTAAGAGTCTTGGATAGCCTTTCTCAAGCGTGGTTGGAGAAAACCTCGTGCGGTTTCATCAATGATAACTGGATTTCCACTAGAAAGATCAACAATTTTAATTTCAAAATTGTTCCTGATGTCATTGAATCTCCATTCAAAGTTGAGACGCCTCTTCAGTGTCATAGAGGACCTACGACACTGCGACCAAGTGGAAGCTGTGTCGCCGCCATCCCTAGAAAAGTGTTCATCCAATCGACCATTCAAATAGTCTGCCGTTCCCGACTGTACTGCAATGCCGGGCCGACAGGTGGTGAGGGTGTGGCAAGCCACGACCGCCTCACCTGTTTCCAAAAATCAGTTTAATATACTGGACCTGCAATGCAGGTCGTATCAGATATTAAGCTGATAAGAACAGATACTACACTTTGATCTTAGCCAAAAGGCCGAGAAGCGATGGGTTTCGGTGCAAAAAGTGTCAAAATGAACGTGAACAACAGCTTACCTGGCCGTGGGAGTCACAGTTCCGTTGACCCTGCAGATTTATCACAAGATTTCTGATCACAAGTGAACATGTATTTAAACGCAGCCCAGAAGGACTCATTTAATTGATATGTGAGATTTGCCGATATGCACCACAATTTGTCAGGGTGAGGAACGGAAGTGATCTGGAGTGACACTTTTTGAGGGCCAGGTACTTATACCAATGGCTAGCAAACAGGTTCCGTTTCCGGTGCTCTGAGAAATTCCCTCGCGCAGCGTGGATTTTCCCGCACTGGCGCACGATCGTAGAGTCGTCACTGGTTTCCCGCCATTGGACGCCCAAGCTGCTAATATTTCTGGATTGCAGTAAATAGAATGAAATGCGCCCATCGGGGAATGTAGGTAGCATTGGCCCAACTTGACTCTCGTTTCGCAGTGTACAACGTTTCCACTCAAAAGCAACGCATGTGGGTTTACGGAATACCTTTTCATATAAGTGTGTATTGCAGAAATAGAAAAGAGGCCACATAAGGAGGAAAACGTGTAAAATTGCAGAAGTGGATACATTTCGCGAAACGAAATTGTTCCACCAAAAGGTGCCCGTTGCACACACCGCGAATGCCTCGGTACGGGTTTAAACGAACGGGAGACAAGCTGTGACGCTGTATTGAGCGTTGCGAATGGTTGTGGAGAAAAGTGATATGAAAGAAAGATAGGCACACAGAGGGCAATTTGAGGTGTGCATGTGTGAATCGCCTTACCTAAAGTGACAAATGAACATTGCAAATTACCTAGAGAAATCGAGGATATGGTTCATGTGTGGGCGAGCCTCTGTGCTGGAATGGTCAGTGTTAAGCGTTACGAAGAGAGGGAAGTTGTAAATATAGAAAATGTTCCATCCTGCCATCCATCGTCGCGATTATCCGAAATTGTAGTAACGCGACGTAAAGGGAAGTGAAAGAAGTAGAATAAGCTTTTCAATGGAAATGTCGCATGTTCTGTAGGCAACTAAATATCCGATGTATTAACATTGCACAAATCCAAAATATGAAACACATTTTTGGGTAAATCGTTTTTTTTTTTTTTTTTGTTTTTTTTTTGCATTCGATAAGGTCTGCCGTTCCCGACTGTACTGCAATGCCGGGCCGACAGGTGGTGAGGGTGTGGCAAGCCACGACCGCCTCACCTGTTTCCCAAAATCAGTTTAATATACTGGACCTGCAATGCAGGTCGTATCAGATATTAAACTGATAAGAACAGATTAAAACTTTTATTCAAAAAATGCTCCATATTACAGTAGATTTAAGATATAAAATAGACAAATTGCACATCATTGATGGCGTTCGTTTTTAGATTACAATACATTTAAAATATGAAATAATAAGCTGTTCATCTTTGATGGCCGATCTTGCAAAAACATAGATAAGACAGGCAATAATAAATGTTTTAGTCAGTTACAGTTGGAAGGTCACATTAAACAATACATGGCAAGGCCAAAAATGTCAATTTTAAATAAAATAGGACCAATGCAAATATAAACCAATAAGAATCACAATATATAAATTTTCAGATGTAAAGTATAGTAAGGAGAGCAACAGAGTAAAATTGAGCTACAATCTCATTAGGTAACATTGCACAAATTCTTAACCCAATTTCGTTGTCATGGTATCATCCTTGTACACTTTGATCTTAGCCAAAAGGCCGAGAAGCGATTGGTTTCGGTTTTTTTTTTTTTTTTTTTTTTTTTTTTGCTAGTGTTAACCCGTTGAGAGGGTTATGCCCTCACTTCGGTAAGTGATTTCATTGTAAGTTATGTGTCTTTCATCATTTTGGATGTTCTAAGTGCTTTTTTATATTGCAGAATCTTTTTCTTATCAAGATTGGTGATTCGTTTGTGTTAACTTACTTTTGGGCGTGGTTGAGAAGATTGTAAATATGGATTTCGATATTTGGAGTCGGAGTATTGTTGGTACTGTTTAGGCTGTAGTGGTGGGATAAATATGGCGTGATAACTGCGATGGATGATATATATCGTATTCGTGTTTCTGTGGGTCTAGATCATCTAGATAACATGAATACATGGTGAGCAGGTGTTGTAATGGCGTATAAATATGTGTAGGTGCTGCATCATGTCTGATATCAAGCTGAATGGTATTCCAGAATACTGGGTTTTCGGATATCATGGCTTTGTTTATGTATCGTTGGCGAAGGCTCTCGACGTGATACAAAATGGTCGGGAAGGAAATTCTGTCATACAGTAGTGCTGTGGGATAAGGTAATTTAATCCGGAAAGCCAATCTAAATGCGTGCCGTTCAAAGATTTCCAGTTGGTCGTAGAAGGAGGCAGAAGCGTCAATCCAAGCAATATGCCCGTGAGTGATGGCTGGGCGCAAGAACATTTTGTAGGTGGTAAGGACTGTTGTCGGGTGTAATCCCCAAGATGTACCCACCAGTTTCCATAATAGGTTTAGGCGGTTCTTTACCTTCTTCTTTATCCTTTCTAAGTGTGGACGCCAGGTCAGTTTTTCATCTATGGTAACCCTAAGGTATGTTACGTGATTTGAAGGTAAGATGCGTCTCCCCTCTATTTTAATCTTCAAGAGTTTGGGGTTTCGGTGTACTTTGGAGCGACAGTGGGGAGGTAGGAAAACTACTGCCTGAGTTTTTGAAGAGTTTATTGATAGTTTCCATTGGTTGCACCAGCGAATAAAGGAGTCTACGGCCTTTTGAAGTGTTTTATTAATGGATTGAACTGTTTTCCCAAGAGTTAGGAAAGCAGTGTCATCTGCAAATTTGAATACGTGTGTGCTGGTATCCATGGTCGGCATATCTGTTACATACATTAAATATAACAGCGGTGACAAAACAGACCCCTGCGGGACTCCTGTGTGCAAGAAGATGGGATAGGATGTTGCCGAGTTCAGAGAGATGTATGCCATGCGGCCTGCCAGGAACGAATGGATAAGGCGAATGTAGCATTGAGGAAGTTGGAATTTGTGGAGTTTATATATTAATCCAGAATGCCATACTTTGTCAAACGCCTTTTCGAGATCGAATAAAAGAAGACACGATGGCAAGGACTTGTTATAGTGGTTTGTTATAGTTGTTATCAATCTCAGAAGTTGGTCGTTGAGGCTGATGGATGGTCGGAAGCCTGCTTGATGTGCAGGTAGGAGCTTCTTGGATGAAAGGTGTTGGTGCAATCTGCGTACAAGTACTTTTTCAAAGATTTTGCTGAGGGTCGATGTGAGCTGTATTGGTCTGTAAGAGGATACTTCGCGAACAGGTTTCCCGGGTTTGGCGAACAGCAGCATTTTGGAAACTTTCCATTCTGTCGGGAAGTAGCCTGTTCGTAGTATATATGTATATATGGTGGCTAGGATTAGCAGAAAGGTTCGTGGAGCCTCTCTGACGAGTCGGTAGGTTACCGAGTCGAAGCCTGGAGCAGTGTTTCTTTTCCGAGATATTGCGCATGCGATGTCTTCTGGTGTTATAGGTGAGGTTAGAGGTTCGTTTTCATCCATACTATGGTCATTGTTAGGTTTGAGAGCTCGGTTATGTGGGTTTGAGACACGTTGTACTGTACGTGATTGGGTTGTTTTGTGTAATGGTTCAGTTTGTGGTGTGAAGATACCTTGGAAGTGGTGCGCAAAGGCATTTGCTTTCTCTTGGTCGTCGTCTACAGATTTCCCATCGACTATAATGGGATATGTAGTTCTTGACCTTTTCCCTGTGAGTTTGTTAAATTGCTGCCAGTATTTTGATGGGTGGGATGTATCAGCCAGTGTATTGCACGTTTTTATCCAATTCCTTCTTTTATATGCAATGATATAGTTTTGTACCGTGCGGAGGAGTTGTCTATGATGCCGTAACGCTTCAGGATTTCTTGTTACAACATACTCTCGAAAGGCACGCCTGGAGGCTGAAATCAGTTTTAGATAGTTCGGCGGTAATTTTGGTTTATATAGATTGATGGTTTGAAGTGGGATGGCACTTTTAGCAGCTTCAGTTAAGGCAGAAGTGAGTAATGGGACTACATCATCCAGATCCCTATCGTTTGTTGGCGTATCTGCGTTTTGCATGGAGTTTTCGATTGCATTACAATATTTTTCCCAGTCTGCTTGAGCGTAGGAGTACCTTGTTATGAGAAAGGGTTTGTGAGGAGTTGGTGCAGGTGCATCAACTGTAAAGATTATAGGTGCGTGATCGCTACCAATGGGTTTAAGTACATCCACGTTGCTATTTGTAAGGAGGGAAGTCGATGTAAGTACAACATCTGGAGAAGTACTGCTGATTGGTCTAGATGGTTTCGGAAGTTGGTGGAAATGGCAATTTTGGCAGTTGACTATAGTTTGGTGAAATTGTCGCTTTTCGGCTTGTGGTCGACTATGGAGATTTATGTCGGCCATGATTATGTAATGCTTGTAGCTGTTTTCAATGTAATTGATAAAGTTGTATGGTATAGGATGTCCAGGCCGAACATAGATGGTTGCTAGGGTAATGCTTCTGTGTCTCAGATATATTGTTGCTATGCTGTATTCCGGCAAGTTGAAATGCGGTGGTAATGTGTGTTCTCTGTGCGGGTATGATTTTCGAAAGCCAATTGCAGTCCCTCCATTTGCACGTTGAGCTTCCGTTGGCCCATCATGTCGAATTATATTATATCCGCTGATCTTGGGTTTGAATTTTGGCGTTAGGAATGTTTCGTTGAGGGCAAAAGCTGATATATTCTTTTCCTGCAAGACAGTCTCAAATAAGCTTTTGTGTTTTGTTAAAGAGCGAATATTTAAGAAGAGAAAGGAATAACCCATGATTGTTATGAAGAGTCTGAAAATTGTTTTAGGATGTACTTGTGTTTTCAAGAGGGTTGATATTGAAATGGACATGTGGTCCCGTATACGTAGCGTGTAACTGCAGTTTGAAAAGTGTTTTTGCAGCGAGTATGACTTGGTCCAGAATATGTGTGCGTAGAAATGGCTGGATGTTTTGAGTTGTAATAGTAAAGAATCGTAGCAGATCTTCCACAGTGATTGGGTCCATTAGTGAATATTCCGGTTTGGTTGAGCTATCTATAGTTCGGATGGGAACAACAAGCTCAGGGTGATTTGGTTCTGGGTTAGGTCTGGCTTGGCATTTATAGCTGTAAGTAGGATGTCCTTCAGAGCATGTGTTGCATTTAGGCGGGTTCTGGATGTTTGTACAAGTGTTGGTAGAATGTGGTCCAGAACAGTATCCACAGATGGCTGAATTTGGACAGTTGGTTGTAGTGTGCTGATTGTATGTTTGACAACGTTCACAACGCACTGGCAGTGGTGTTGACGTCCTGGAAGGTTCGACTCTGTGCTTTCGACAATATATATAGGCTCCATTGTGCAATAGTTCGTCCACGGTATCTTTATCTACTGTCAGTATTCGAACCATATAGGTTGGTCCGTTGTCATTTCGGATTCTCATGCACTTGTGGATGGTGTGACCTTCTGCCTGAATTTCTTCAGCGATTTCTGTGTCGGTGTATTCAGGGGGAACACCCCGAATCACCACTGATAGTATTGGTGCTCGTTTAGGCGGAGGAGGTTGCTTTGGACGTGTAGAGGTTAGTGGCTTCATATTGGCATTTGTACCAAAAATTTGGTAGGAGGCCTTGTCTCTGATAATGGTAGAGAAATGTGGGTCAGTAGATTTTATAAGTATTCCGTTCCTAGTGAAGACTATTTCATTAACTGAAGCTCTTGGCACATATTTTAGGATTTGATTTAGGATATGTTTTGGCGTCTTGTATTTGGTGTCGTAGTTCGAAAGAAGGAAATTGTACAGCTCTGGTGTCTGTGTGTTTACTTTGGTCTTGTTCTGTCTGGAGTCTGTTCTCTCTGGAAGTTTCTGCTTTTTGTTGGCAAGTGGTGACCTAGATCAATCGCGGGAATCCATGGAAGAGCTTCGGGAATTTGGGTTTTCTAGCTTGTTCCGGCCTCTGGCTCTGACATCTCTAGGGACAGTACCCCCAACTTGTTGGGGGAGCCCTTTATGCATCGCTTCCCTTGCACTACTTTGCAATCGGCGAGTGAGTGTGGAAGCTGCACTTTGCACGTGATGGAGAGAGTCAGAGTCAAAGTCTCGGAACAGACACTTACCAACAAGGATTTTAGAACCAAACAGCCAATGAGAGACGAGGACAGAAACCAGAGCCAAAGAAAGGATTGGTGTCTCTAGCTACTGTGACCAGAGCTCCAACGGTGAATGTTTGGGGCTACAACCTAGTTGCGGCCACCTGAAAAGTGTCGTTCGAGCTAGATATCCCTTCGCAGCAAGGCGTTCAACAAAGTACCTCGGGAACACCAAACCACTGTGTAGACTGCAATTACCTCCAGTCGTCCGTTCCAAACGTACTGAAATTACAGTTACAGCGAATGTTCCAAGGGGGTTTTCTCTCGACGCACTGACGTGTGGTTTTTTTTTTTTCGAAGTCAGGACTTTTCATGTCCAGCATATTGTTTATTGAACTGGGATGTGGGTTGTTTACATAGTGAATGTGTACAGGAACATTGATAATTACAATTACATTAGTGTTTCCTGCTACTGTCGCAGGAGACAGGTCGTGGGTATGTGCCCAACATATACAACTAACTACAAATAATACATACAAGATATACAAGAATTAATCATGATAATTTACATGAAATTTGATTACAAGCACAAGTGCACATAGTATACATTTGTTAAAAACCATGTGAAGAGATTACTTAGGTTCCCTAGGATCTGAGTGTGGTTCACTTTGTCATGGTCGAGGTAGAGGTACCTTACGCCGTCGGGGGCGGAGTGTCCCGATGGAGTTTATCAGTGGATTGGTGTGGGCTCGAACCTTGGCCCATATGCGTTGTTTGGCGATTTGGAGCGTCTCCTCTATCATTGGATATTGCAGATCATCATGAATCTGGGTGATACGGGTGTCCATGGGGTAGGACCCAATCATGCGTAGCGCTCTGTTCTGCACAATCTGGATCTTGTTGTGGTGGGTCTGTGCCATCTGGGTCCATACCGGGCTGGCATAGAGTAGAATCGGCCGAACCATCGAAGTGAACACATGGAGGCGCGTGGCAAAAGGAAGAGTGTGCGCACGTAGCAGTGGAGATAGGTAGCCAAGACGCATGCGTGCGCGCTTGCAGGCCGCATCTGTGTGAGGTCCAAATTTCAGTCGTCTGTCCAGGAGGACACCCAGATATTTCACTTGATCACGATGAGGCACTCGGCGTCTGAAGAGGGTGACTCGAGCTCGTTCTGGTACGGGGCCCAAGCCGAAGACCGTAACAAAGCTCTTCTCCGGGTTTATCCTGATCTTCCATTTTGTGGTCCATCGTGGTAACAAAACTTCTCCCGAAGAGGAAACTGGACAAGATCTGACAGTATGTGGTCGGAATGTGCATTCGGTGGAGTTTGTACAAAAGCCCGTGGAGCCACACACTGTCAAAGGCCTTTTGCACGTCCATGAAGAGACCTAGTACTTTCTGTCTGCGGTCGAGATTGACCGCCACTGTATCCACCACACGTAACAGTTGTTCCGTTGTACCGTGATGTAACCGGAAGCCAAATTGGTGGTCAGGTAACAGGTGATGAAGGTCGCAAAAGTGTGCCAGTCTGGTTCGAAGTACTCGTTCGAACGTCTTCCCCACATGGGTCAGGAGGCTGATTGGTCTATAGTTGTTCAGTTCTTGCGGGTTTTTACCCGGTTTAGGAATGGCGATTACCTTTGCTAGTTTCCAGTCTCGTGGGAAGTAACCAAGGCGAAGCATGTTTGTGAAGAGTTTGGCTAAGAACACGTAGCCTTTTCTTGTCAGGTGTTTGAGCGCTTCTGCAGGAACACGATCGATGCCTGGGGCCGAGCGAGATTTCAGCAGACGAGTCGTTGCATACACTTCTCGGGGGGTGACATGAGGCACGTCGAGACCGAGTGGCATGCGTTTTAGGGAGTGTAGTCCCTCAGTTACCAAACGTGTTGTGGAGGCATCCCGCAAGTCACTGTTGGGGGTGAAACTCTGGGCGAAGTGGTCAGCCATCTATTCGGCCTGCTCCTGAGGATCAAGGACTGGACCATGTTGTGTGGTTATTGCGGAAAGAGGCGCTAGAAGTTGCAAGATGTCCTCTTCGTGGAAGGGCACCCGCGGTGAACGGTAGGCTGCGACAAGGATGAGGTCGGAGGTTTTGGTTTTGAGTTGAATGGCCAGGACTTCGAGGGAGGTCATCACCGGGGTGGCTATTTGCGCGGCTGGAATGCCCTTGCGCAGCAGTATCATTAATCCACCTTTCTGTTGTCCTTGACGATCTAGGCGAAAAAGTCTGTAATGAGGGAGTCTCCAATCCAGATGAGGCTTGAGGTGTGTTTCATTGATCAGTGCTGCGGTGATGTTCTTGGAGTTAAGTAGTTGACTAAATTATCCCGTCAGCGTTGAAGATGAGCAGGTTCATTTGAGTAAGGTACGATTGTCTATTGAAAGCAGCCATCTTCTTGCATTTCGATCAATGTTTGGATGACTGCCGTGATCATATTCATACCAGTCGAAACCTGACTAAGTTTTTGCAGACCCCTCTTAATATGTGTCCAGATTTTGGAGAGGTTCCATTTGGACATTGTGTCGAGGAAGGAGGTGAAGTCTTGATTGGAGGCAGCTTCTTCTTCTCGTCGTTTGTTAGTTTGGCCTCGTAACGCAGCTTGTGCCCTCCCTGCATAGGATTGCGGCTGCGATCTTGTGATAGGTGCAGCAGGAATCTGAGCAGGGCGAGCTGTGGCGGAGGTCGAGGTGCTTGGAGTGGGTTGAGAAGGTGTGGGTTGACGATTTCTCTGTCTATATTGTTCCATTTCTATGAACACTTTGCATCCACGGAAATTGGCGGGATGGTCTCCATTACAGTTGACGCACTTTGCAGGTCGTTTGCGGTCTTTTTTGGAGCACTCGGCAGTTGGATGATTCATCGCGCACTTCACACATCTGGGGGTGGCGTTGCAAGAGGATGCGGTATGCCCGAGCCGTTGGCAACGGTAACATTGAATGATGGAAGGTTGTTGATAAGGTGCGATGTGTACGTGATAGTACGATATGAACTCTACTTTATATACACTTGATGAGTTCGGGCCCCTATGGAGAGAGGCTAGAAATAGCGGCATTCGCTTCCGCGAATTTGTCTTGGCTTCATCTTTGTACATCTGCTTGACAGATTCAACATCAAAGTTCTGTTCACGAAGGGACTGCACAATTGTCTCACAGCTGTAATCGATGGGTAGGTTGTAAAGTACCACTTTCAGCGGCCGATTTTGCCGTTGAGGGGCAATTGCAAATTCGATTTGTTTTTCTCGCATGTAAGCAGTAAGTTTGTCAAAGTCTGTTTTACAGCGACACTGGATTCGAATGTTGTTCATGGTGATGCGAACTCGTAGCGGGTGAATGCCGGTGCGAGCAACGGCATCACCTACGAATCTATTAGCTTCTGCCTGGTTATAGACGAAGATAGGTGGAACCCGAATCCCTGGGGTGGCGGGCGGTAGGTCCAGGTCGTCGGGTTCGACCTGCATGTTGTCATCGTGAAGGTTGTCCTTATCGGGTGCTTGGATGGTGGAATTGGATAATCCTTTGAACATGTTTGAAGTCTGGACGGTGAATGCCGGTGGTAAGACTGAATCTTCTTTCCCGGCAGATTTGTGCTGCACGAGCTGGTATCCTTCTGCGTCGTATTCCTGTCTGGTTCGCTTGTTAGGCCAAGATGAATTTTCCTTGATGTCCTTCCCTTCGAGGGAAGAAGCAAGTGGAGTCCCTTGTGGCTTGTCCCGCTTGGTGGGGTTGTTCTTGGTTCGAACAGTTGATCGCTGCTGCTGTGGTGGAGGAGCAGACAGGCAGTGTGATAATTGGGATTGTTCATCAATGATGAGCTTGTATGCAGATCTCGAGTCATGATCTTGGTGTTGTGCATCTGGAACCATGGCGGCCCAATCTGAAGTTCGGACGAATCCTGGTGGATGCGTTCTCGTAGGGCGGCTGTTAGCGGCCCGTCCTGAGGTACTTGCAGCGTCTGACGTCTGGCTAGAAGTGCTTCCGCGGCTGGAGTGCCGCGATCTGGATCTGTCGCTGTTTCGATCAATCGATGACATCGCGGGCGCGTGCTGCGCAGGCGCGAGCGGTGAGTGACCAAGAGTGAGTTGTGCACCGTGAGGTATCCACCTTGGGAACGATTGCTCTCCGGGTTTCGGTTTTTTTTTTTTTTTTTTTTTTTTTTTTTTTTTTTTTTTCGAAGTCAGGACTTTTCATGTCCAGCATATTGTGTTTTGAACTGGGATGTGGGTTTTTTACATAGTGAATGTATACAGGAACATTGATAATGACACTTACATGAGTGTTTCCTGCTACTGTCGCAGGAGACAGGTCGTGGGTATGTGCCCAACATATACAACTAACAACAACAATACATACAAGATATACAAGAATTAATCAAGATAATTTACATGAAATTTGATTACAAGCACAAGTGCACCTAGTATACATTTGTTAAAAAACCATGTGAAGTGATTGCTTAGGTTCCCTAGGATCTGAGTGTGGTTCACTTGGTCATGGTCGAGGGAGAGGTACCTTACGCCGTCGGGGGCGGAGTGTCCCGATGGAGTTTATTAGTGGGTTGGTATGGGCTCGAACCTTGGCCCATATACGTTTTTTGGCGATTTGGAGCGTCTCCGCTATCATTGGGTATTGCAGATCATCATGAATCTGGGTGATACGGGTGTCCATGGGGTAGGACCCAATCATGCGTAGCGCTCTGTTCTGCACAATCTGGATCTTGTTGTGGTGGGTCTGTGCCATCTGGGTCCATACCGGGCTGGCATAGAGTAGAATCGGCCGAACCATCGAAGTGAACACATGGAGGCGCGTGGCAAAAGGAAGAGTGTGCGCACGTAGCAGTGGAGATAGGTAGCCAAGACGCATGCGTGCGCGCTTGCAGGCCGCATCTGTGTGAGGTCCAAATTTCAGGCGTCTGTCCAGGAGGACACCCAGATATTTCACTTGATCACGATGAGGCACTCGGCGTCTGAAGAGGGTGACTCGAGCTCGTTCTGGTACGGGGCCCAAGCCGAAGACCGTAACAAAGCTCTTCTCCGGGTTGATCCTGATCTTCCATTTTGTGGCCCATTTCTCAAAACGGGTGGTGTACTTCTTCAGTTTGTCTTCGCAGTTTTCAAGACGTTTGTCCCAGACAAATACTGCCGTATCATCGGCATACGTGGCTAGCATGCCTGTTTCAGGTGGTGGAATGTCAGCTGCGTAGAGTGCAAACAGAAGAGGGGAAAGCACTGCACCTTGCGGAACGCCGGCCAGAATGGGACGCGAAGATGACTGGTGGCCGTTAATCGTGGTAACAAAACTTCTCCCGAAGAGGAAACTGGACAAGATCTGACAGTATGTGGTCGGAATGTGCATTCGGTGGAGTTTGTACAAAAGCCCGTGGAGCCACACACTGTCAAAGGCCTTTTGCACGTCCATGAAGAGACCTAGTACTTTCTGTCTGCGGTCGAGTTTGACCGCCACTGTATCCACCACACGTAACAGTTGTTCCGTTGTACCGTGATGTAACCGGAAGCCAAATTGGTGGTCAGGTAACAGGTGATGAAGGTCGCAAAAGTGTGCCAGTCTGGTTCGAAGTACTCGTTCGAACGTCTTCCCCACATGGGTCAGGAGGCTGATTGGTCTATAGTTGTTCAGTTCTTGCGGGTTTTTACCCGGTTTAGGAATGGCGATTACCTTTGCTAGTTTCCAGTCTCGTGGGAAGTAACCAAGGCGAAGCATGTTTGTGAAGAGTTTGGCTAAGAACACGTAGCCTTTTCTTGTCAGGTGTTTGAGCGCTTCTGCAGGAACACGATCGATGCCTGGGGCCGAGCGAGATTTCAGCAGACGAGTCGTTGCATACACTTCTCGGGGGGTGACATGAGGCACGTCGAGACCGAGTGGCATGCGTTTTAGGGAGTGTAGTCCCTCAGTTACCAAACGTGTTGTGGAGGCATCCCGCAAGTCACTGTTGGGGGTGAAACTCTGGGCGAAGTGGTCAGCCATCAATTCGGCCTGCTCCTGAGGATCAAGGACTGGACCATGTTGTGTGGTGATTGCGGAAAGAGGCGCTTTATCCTTGCTGGTCAGCGATCGCGTCAGCTTCCAAAAGGAAGGATCCATTGGTGAAAGGTTGCGAAGTTTGTTGTCCCATCTTGCAACACGATCCCGAAGAAGGAATTGGTGAAGATGCCTTCCTATGAGGGTCCATTCCGCATAATGTGGCAAGTATTGAGTTCTCTGCCATCTTCGGCGCGCCCATCGTGTTAATTTCAGCAGGATGAAGAGCACCGGGGATGCTGTCGTGGCCACAGGGTCAGGCTTCGTGCGGGTGTTTCTCTTCCAGGCGTCTACCAGTACGTTGGAAAAATGGAAAATAGCCATGTCGATCTGCCGAGGGGATCGCAGTGGGATACTGAGGTCGAGTTGGTGATGTGTTTCTCGACGGAAGTTGTTCCAGTCAGTGATGTGTTCCTGGAGGGGACGGAATCGCTGGCAGTAAACTCCCTGTGCGATGGAAGCAAAGACTGGCAGGTGGTCGGAAAGAAGATCTGTTTCCACGTAGGGTGTGGTGCTGTAACCGACTCCTTTCGTAAGGACGACATCTAAGACATCTGGTTGACCACGTCCTCTTGGGTAGAAGGTGGGGTCAAGTGGAGCGCTGATGGAAAACTCCGTTTGCGGAAGAAGAGCATAAAGTCTGTTTCCAGCTGGGTTAGCCACTCTGCTGTTCCAGGAAGTATGTTTGGCATTGATGTCGCCCCCTATCACTACGTGTTGGCCAAGGGTCTCTAGTTGCAAGATGTCCTCTTCGTGGAAGGGCACCCGCGGTGAACGGTAGGCTGCGACAAGGATGAGGTCGGAGGTTTTGGTTTTGAGTTGAATGGCCAGGACTTCGAGGGAGGTCATCACAGGGGTGGCTATTTGCGCGGCTGGAATGCCCTTGCGCAACAGTATCATTAATCCACCTTTCTGTTGTCCTTGACGATCTAGGCGAAAAATTCTGTAATGTGGGAGTCTCCAATCCAGATGAGGCTTGAGGTGTGTTTCATTGATCAGTGCTGCGGTGATGTTCTTGGAGTTAAGTAGTTGACTAAATTCCTGGGTTTGGTTTTTTATCCCATCAGCGTTGAAGATGAGCAGGTTCATTTGAGTAAGGTACGATTGTCTATTGAAAGCAGCCATCTTCTTGCATTTCGATCAATGTTTGGATGACTGCCGTGATCATATTCATACCAGTCGAAACCTGACTAAGTTTTTGCAGACCCCTCTTAATATGTGTCCAGATTTTGGAGAGGTTCCATTTGGACATTGTGTCGAGGAAGGAGGTGAAGTCTTGATTGGAGGCAGCTTCTTCTTCTCGTCGTTTGTTAGTTTGGCCTCGTAACGCAGCTTGTGCCCTCCCTGCATAGGATTGCGGCTGCGATCTTGTGATAGGTGCAGCAGGAATCTGAGCAGGGCGAGCTGTGGCGGAGGTCGAGGTGCTTGGAGTGGGTTGAGAAGGTGTGGGTTGACGATTTCTCTGTCTATATTGTTCCATTTCTATGAACACTTTGCATCCACGGAAATTGGCGGGATGGTCTCCATTACAGTTGACGCACTTTGCAGGTCGTTTGCGGTCTTTTTTGGAGCACTCGGCAGTTGGATGATTCATCGCGCACTTCACACATCTGGGGGTGGCGTTGCAAGAGGATGCGGTATGCCCGAGCCGTTGGCAACGGTAACATTGAATGATGGAAGGTTGTTGATAAGGTGCGATGTGTACGTGATAGTACGATATGAACTCTACTTTATATACACTTGATGAGTTCGGGCCCCTATGGAGAGAGGCTAGAAATAGCGGCATTCGCTTCCGCGAATTTGTCTTGGCTTCATCTTTGTACATCTGCTTGACAGATTCAACATCAAAGTTCTGTTCACGAAGGGACTGCACAATTGTCTCACAGCTGTAATCGATGGGTAGGTTGTAAAGTACCACTTTCAGCGGCCGATTTTGCCGTTGAGGGGCAATTGCAAATTCGATTTGTTTTTCTCGCATGTAAGCAGTAAGTTTGTCAAAGTCTGTTTTACAGCGACACTGGATTCGAATGTTGTTCATGGTGATGCGAACTCGTAGCGGGTGAATGCCGGTGCGAGCAACGGCATCACCTACGAATCTATTAGCTTCTGCCTGGTTATAGACGAAGATAGGTGGAACCCGAATCCCTGGGGTGGCGGGCGGTAGGTCCAGGTCGTCGGGTTCGACCTGCATGTTGTCATCGTGAAGGTTGTCCTTATCGGGTGCTTGGATGGTGGAATTGGATAATCCTTTGAACATGTTTGAAGTCTGGACGGTGAATGCCGGTGGTAAGACTGAATCTTCTTTCCCGGCAGATTTGTGCTGCACGAGCTGGTATCCTTCTGCGTCGTATTCCTGTCTGGTTCGCTTGTTAGGCCAAGATGAATTTTCCTTGATGTCCTTCCCTTCGAGGGAAGAAGCAAGTGGAGTCCCTTGTGGCTTGTCCCGCTTGGTGGGGTTGTTCTTGGTTCGAACAGTTGATCGCTGCTGCTGTGGTGGAGGAGCAGACAGGCAGTGTGATAATTGGGATTGTTCATCAATGATGAGCTTGTATGCAGATCTCGAGTCATGATCTTGGTGTTGTGCATCTGGAACCATGGCGGCCCAATCTGAAGTTCGGACGAATCCTGGTGGATGCGTTCTCGTAGGGCGGCTGTTAGCGGCCCGTCCTGAGGTACTTGCAGCGTCTGACGTCTGGCTAGAAGTGCTTCCGCGGCTGGAGTGCCGCGATCTGGATCTGTCGCTGTTTCGATCAATCGATGACATCGCGGGCGCGTGCTGCGCAGGCGCGAGCGGTGAGTGACCAAGAGTGAGTTGTGCACCGTGAGGTATCCACCTTGGGAACGATTGCTCTCCGGGTTTCGGTGCAAAAAGTGTCAAAATGAACGTGAACAACAGCTTACCTGGCCGTGGGAGTCACAGTTCCGTTGACCCTGCAGATTTATTACAAGATTTCTGATCACAAGTGAACATGTATTTAAACGCAGCCCAGAAGGACTCATTTAATTGATATGTGAGATTTGCCGATATGCACCACAATTTGTCAGGGTGAGGAACGGAAGTGATCTGGAGTGACACTTTTTGAGGGCCAGGTACTTATACCAATGGCTAGCAAACAGGTTCCGTTTCCGGTGCTCTGAGAAATTCCCTCGCGCAGCGTGGATTTTCCCGCACTGGCGCACGATCGTAGAGTCGTCACTGGTTTCCCGCCATTGGACGCCCAAGCTGCTAATATTTCTGGATTGCAGTAAATATGTAAAATTGCAGAAGTGGATACATTTCGCGAAACGAAATTGTTCCACCAAAAGGTGCCCGTTGCACACACCGCGAATGCCTCGGTACGGGTTTAAACGAACGGGAGACAAGCTGTGACGCTGTATTGAGCGTTGCGAATGGTTGTGGAGAAAAGTGATATGAAAGAAAGATAGGCACACAGAGGGCAATTTGAGGTGTGCATGTGTGAATCGCCTTACCTAAAGTGACAAATGAACATTGCAAATTACCTAGAGAAATCGAGGATATGGTTCATGTGTGGGCGAGCCTCTGTGCTGGAGTGGTCAGTGTTAAGCGTTACGAAGAGAGGGAAGTTGTAAATATAGAAAATGTTCCATCCTGCCATCCATCGTCGCGATTATCCGAAATTGTAGTAACGCGACGTAAAGGGAAGTGAAAGAAGTAGAATAAGCTTTTCAATGGAAATGTCGCATGTTCTGTAGGCAACTAAATATCCGATGTATTAACATTGCACAAATCCAAAATATGAAACACATTTTTGGGTAAATCGTTTTTTTTTTGCATTCGATAAGGTCTGCCGTTCCCGACTGTACTGCAATGCCGGGCCGACAGGTGGTGAGGGTGTGGCAAGCCACGACCGCCTCACCTGTTTCCAAAAATCAGTTTAATATACTGGACCTGCAATGCAGGTCGTATCAGATATTAAGCTGATAAGAACAGATTTAAAACGTTTATTTAAGACAAATAACATATTACATGTAGCGACACATACTCGCATAATATGAAAGGGCCACAGTAGCCCTTTGTACAGGGGGTCAGTGGTGGTGGTACATGTCACAGACGTATAGTCTAAGGGCTTTTATAAGGGCTGTACATTTACCATAATGGCAATTAGATGGATTGGATGTCCAGTAGGCTATAGTTCATGATTTGACACCTCCATTGCAAACTCACTCTACTTCCTTCCTTAAGTCGCGTTATTACTTTGGAGGTCCCCTGAGAGGGGGGGATTCATATTTGTTCTTTTGGATTTCTCTTCTATATATTGACTTCTTTGTCGACTTGTTTTGTTAATTGATCTTACCTTTTGTTTTGGCAGACGTTGTGAATGCAGTACACAAATATAGGTGATAAACACATAACAGATAAAAAAAAAAGAATAAAATAAATGAAATAATATAAACAAAAGCGAAGCAACACAAATACGACGTTTGTGCACAAAAAGTAATCACTCTATCGTTCACGAAATAGTGTTTTTTGTTTTTGTTTTTCAGTTGATATGTTTGAGAGTCACACTTGACACTGAGTTACAAACACATGGCCGTATAGTCAACAGGAGAATAATGCACTGCAGAACACGTCCGAGATATACAAAAACAAGAGCAACACGGGGACGGCTCTTGTGGTTCACATAATTGTGAGTAGACATTACACGAAGCACACAAACAATAATAAAAATAAAATAATAATAACAATAAAATAAAATTATTGTAGACATCAACCGGAAAAAGCAACACAAGAACTGAAATAGCATAGGCAGGTCAATAAATAAATAAATAGCAATAAAAAGCAGGGTATAAGTTTCCCTTGACCGGGGTAGGCAAATCAAATCAATACAAATACAGATAAGCAAATACTGATACAAGACGAGTTACGTAGTACAATAATATAATTGACATGTGTGCCTATTACAATTTTGTTGGAGGGATAAATATTTAGAATTAGTTTATTTCTTTTTGTACATAGTTGGGGCTTGGGTTAATACAAGACATTCGGTACGGTTAGAGTGTTCTTTGGATGGTTACACAAACTGTCGCACTCCTGTGAGATGTTCGATATAAATGTCCCGGCTCCACCCGATGACGTCACTGACAATTAATTCGGGAGTCCTGGCTTGCAAGGGCTTGTTTCAGCAAAGTTGTCAGATCCGTTGCACCTCCCACCTCGTTGCTGTGGGGGCTGGAAGCTCGTGTGAACTCTTTTGCGCGTGCACTCGCGGTTGGCTGGTTACAGGCTTCTGGAGTCGGTCTGGCATTCTCTGGCGCGGAGGCGTCAGGGTTTCAGGCTGTATGTAGGGACGCCGTTAGATCTACGTCGGCGAGATTGTACAGTGCTCAGTCTCTCGAGTAGTGGAGTTCACATTTTTTGACAGTTTTGAACAGTTCCTTGCAGACGCAACACTGAAACTTCAGTTCAACCCCCCTTATGGAGCTTCTTCAGGTGTTTGTGGAGGTCGTTGTGTGTACGGTGTTCACCGAACGTGGGGCGCTTGCGAATGGTGTCGCCAAACTCTATGTAACACTGGGTACAGCGGACACCAGTGGCGCAGGAACGGGGGGTACATGGGTACATTGTACCCACAAATTTTTGAAGGGGGTACTGTACCCCCTAAATCCGTAAATCGAGTTGTACCCCCTGTACCCCTGTTTGGTAATTTGACAGCAGACGGAAGGTGCTACTGTTAAAATTAATTATTATCAATTCGCCAAATAAAAAATGTATTATTGTTTATAAATTTTAAGCATTATAGTACTTACCACAGAAATTCGAAACATTTAATTGTAAACTTATTATACTACAGGGTGGGTCAAAAGTCGCAATACACCTAAGTAAAAGAAGCCACTGTGGGGATAGGTGTCAGTGAGTGTTGGATATGCGTGTTGGGGGTGGGGGAAAACTTTATGATGAGGTTGATCTTGACGGCCGCCATCTTGAAGTCCGCTATCTTGGATTCAACTTCATTTTTTGAAATGGGAAGGGGGTCGTACGACACATAATTTTAGGCTAGACCCCCTTCCCATTTAAAAAAATGAAGTTGAATCCAAGATGGCGGACTTCAAGATGGCGGCCGTCAAGATCAACCTCATCATAAAGTTTTCCCCCACCCCCAACACGCATATCCAACACTCACTGACACCTATCCCCACAGTGGCTTCTTTTATTTAGGTGTATTGCGACTTTTGACCCACCCTGTACATTGTGCTTGCTACTAGTTAGTTCATTGACCTAAGTTCTTGGAAACTTCTTTAAGGAGATGAAAATTGTTTAAAATGTGTGTGAAACGATGGAATCAGATTGACTCTCAGACAATTACGCTGCAGACGATTGCTGCTTTGCGTAACGGGGGGGGGGGGGAGGGGTACACATTTCTAAAGCAGTGGTCGCGCGTCGATTCGAAGATAAGATACAAATCTTCATCAGAAGAGTATATGACTGACCCCATTTTCTTTTGAATATTTATAATGGAATTTTCCGAAACGGAACACTTACACGAACGAGACGAGACACGACAGACCAACATGGGGGGTGTTACAATGCACTCCTGTACCTCACCCATATTTTTCATAAATTTGTAAGAGGGTGTTGGGAAAACTATACTTAAACCTATATAAAGATATATATTTTTTAAAAAAAATAGAGTGCCGATTAGCCTATTTGAGAATGAGGTGAATTTGGAATAAGTTGTCATAGCTTCAGAGTGGAAACCGAAAGAAAAATAAGTACAAACAAGAACGAGAAGGACCTCACCACACAGGAGACGAGATGAGGCTGTGACAATTCTCGACTCATCGCATCGCGATATCATTCCTAGGTGAAATGAAATCTTTCCTAGACATTTAAACAGGGTGCAATTTGCGATTTTATCAGAGGGGGGACTATTTTTTACCTATGTATTGGGTATACTTATAATCGGACATTAATTGCTTAAAATCTAATTGTGATATCGAATGCAACACAAACACAACGCCATTTTATGTTAAACTCTAAAGTCAAATTGTAAGAAAATTACATTAGTCAGATGAATGCACGAGATAAATGAGACTCACTGCAGGTTGTATTGGTAGATTTTGGATTGGATTTACAAGGTCTCTGGGAGTAAGATGGGAATATTTGATTGATTGATTGATTTGGTTTATTTTACTTCGCATTTCTGCCACTTTTGGCTAATCGCGAAGATGAGGATGAGTGATGATGACATGATGAAATTGATGGACACTCAAAAATAACACCCATGGGCAGGCCAGGATTCGAACCTGGGACCTCAGGCGTCATTGCGCTAACCCCTCCGCCACGGAGTCCGGCGAGGTGGGAATGTGTTTTGGATTTTCTTTGTAGATGCGAAAATCTTTAACTGTGACGCGCACATGCTTCTGCTTACATTAAAGTTTACCTTTTCACATAAACGAGAAATTGACATGTAATCCTAAAACACACGCATGTATCTGCATTTAATACCACTACATACGAAAATAAACCTTGGCCGGCGCTTCACATTGTCCACCAAAAATTGAAAAGAAAGAATAAACTTTTGAGCGTAAGGCTTTTCTTGCTGAGCTGAAGGATTTCGGTTTTGTAAATGTACAGAATGATATTACTTTCAGTACTTGAAGAGCGTCATTAGGTACAGCTAATTATATTACAAATAAATGATTTGTCAAATTTTTCACAAATATTTCAAAGTTAGACTTCTTACGAGTTGATTGGGAACCATCTGAACTCATTTATTTTTCTTTTTTAATACAACACCCTATAGATGTCTGAGAAAATACCAATACATGGCTTCTAAAAGGCATTGGATGTGGTACACATCTGCCATAAATTGTTTAAAGATATTTTTATGCGTAGCTATGGGACTTTTAAAATTAGAATGAACGGAACTGAAGTGGAACTCTATATAATGTGGTTTCTATATCCAGTGGGTGGGAGATGATTATTCCTGGTTGGGGTGGCTCAAGATCCCCCTCACTCCTGATTTTCCGTTCCGTGAAATCCAAATAAGCCCAGAATGAGGTCCAGAGCTTAGCTTTATATGTTTCAGAATTGTTATCTGATTTTAAAATCTGTTTTTTTTTAAAAAACTTAAATTCTAACAAAAACAATGAAAAATATTTATGCATATTTTGCATTAAATAACAGGACATTCGTGTGTGCTCTTCTAAAAGAGAATATTTCTCATGGCTTCACATTATACCTAGGTATCAAGGACGTTTTTGTGGGGGTCCAGGGGGTCCGGACCCCTTCCCTCCGAAAGACTTACCAAGTAGTAAAAGTAATTTAGCAAAATTGTTTAGCATTTGTTATACTACTCAATTTCCATCAATGCCGATACCATGCTTGAACAGCGTAACAATTAAAAGTTAGGGTGCGGCAGAAATATCTCCCGGATTTCATTTGTGAATAACAAAGCAACGATAGATGTTATGCAAAATTTTATTGCACAGTTGGAAAGAACAAGGTTTACCATTTTATTGCACATTTGCAAAGAACAAATTGTTCCAATTATTTTTTGACAAAATTACCACAAGTCACCATTCTGTGTGACATAGTTGACTTTGTTTTAAAATGATATCGTCCAAATGCCGATCTGCACAGTGTACGCATTTCTGAAGTCTCGCCGTGAAGTTCTGCATTACCCTCCTAGACATGTCTGGTCGGTATTGCCGCCCTTTCCTGTCTGATACCATCTTTCAGATCATTTGTTGTCCTCGGCCTTCCTTGGTAAACTTTAGCCTTCAGGTACTCCCACAGAAAGAAGTCGCAGGGTGCGAGCTCGGGGGAACGAGTTGGCCATGGAAGGTGACTTCGAAGTGAGACGCCCTGGAAACATTTCACGTAGCACGTTCATCGATACGCGTGCTGTGGCACCATCCTGTTGGAACCACACAGCCAATTTGCCACGTTCATTCAATTGCGGCTGCAGGAAGTTGCGTAACATCCATACATAACGGTCAGACGTTACATTAACTGCTCGCCGTCTTCCTCAAAAAAGTAGGGGCGTTCATGGAGTTGTCTCGGTACATATGGGAAACAAAATGGTAATCCTTGTTCTTTCCAACTGTGAAATAAAATTTTGCATAACATCTATCGTTGCTTTGTTATTCACGAATGAAATCCGGGAGTTATTTCTGCTGCACCCTGTATACTCGATGGTTTTCTCCGCTGAACTTGGAATTTGGCTCATACGGCTTTGAAGGATTCCACAGATTTATGCACACTACTAATGATAATATCCATAAAATATTAATCAGGAACTTTACTTTTCGTTAATTGGATCTAACTCCTTTTTTTATTCAATAAATATTCAATTCTTTTTCTATCTGACATTAAATTCCTTGCCAGGGCGGCTTTGAAGGATTCCAAAGATTTATGCACACTACTAATGATAATATCCATAAAATATTAATCAGGAACTTTACTTTTCGTTAATTGGATCTAACTCCTTTTTTTTATTCAATAAATATTCAATTCTTTTTCTATCTGACATTAAATTCCTTGCCAGGGCAGTTGTTTTTGTGCAAATCTTGGCGATCTTAACTACACGTATGCTAGATAATGAATACTTACTGTTATATTTCTATTCTTTTACTATCTTTTACCTATTCATGTAATAATAACAATACAATATTAATTAATGTACATATTTAATTAATTGATATATTAATTTAATTAAATATAATTATCCTAATTATTATTATTGCGACACTTGATTGTATATATATATATATATATATATATATATATATATATATATATATGGGAGGCTGAATTTTGTACCCCCCCAAATGAAAAACGTTCCTGCGCCACTGGCGGACACTGTTGCCGAACGGGAAAGGCACAACAAGAACACTCGTCATTCTATTGGCCATGTTGTGGCCGTCGCATTAGGAAGAGTTATTTGATATCGATTGTTCCTACACGAACACCGTAGCACTGCAGGCTCCCGTACGTTGTGAGTGGTACACTTCACTGTACTGTATAGTTGGTATGTTTAGTGTTTGGCCAAAAAAAAGGGGGGATCACTTTACTTACGATACAATGTCACAACATAACGGCACACGCAAGTTCTTCCATGGTTGCTCCCCGTTGGTTACTTGTGTTGCACTTTTACCGTCACTACATTTCACTTGGTAGCACAAAGATGTTGACGTAAGAATTAAGCGGACACGGCTGCACTTGTCAAAGTGTACAATCTTGGACACTGCGGGGTTGTCTTCAGCTTATTTTCGGACAGGCAAACCACACTAGGCATACAGAGTATAATATAAGATAGGAGGCAATTATTTCTCCGTCTCCTCACACTGACAATTTCAGTACCTTCTTTGCAGTTATTTGGCCACAGAAACGGATCTTATTATTGAAGTCGTATCTCATGTAATGGCTTCGTTCAGTATGCTGATCAGGTCTTTTGACAAAAGCAGGACAGGCTACCCAAGAACAGTAATTTTCTACTTTTATATATGCTTCCTTTCTCATCCTGTATAAAGTATACGAGCACATACCACAAATATGTAAGATAAATATTTGCTTTTTTGGTAACTTGTTTCGCAATTGAATTTCTATCATGGGTAGCTGCAAATAAACAAAGGCTTTCCTTTTTAAAGATTATAATGAATAACTTTAATTTGATTACGAAACTAAAAATGATTCCAGTATTCTCATGCAGTACACAAGAGATAAACACTCTCTAAAACATACTACTGCTTCGTTGAAGCACATTATTTCCACAATTAAGACACAATTTAATCAAGTAAAATTATATTTCTGTGATTATCAAATGCTTTACATCCTCAACGACAAGTTTGGATTTGTCACTTATCCAAATATTATTAATTTTGATAATACTCTGCAAAAATACATTGCAAGAACAGTTAATAATGGTTTCAATGTCATTTGCTGGGAAAAAATTACTTTGGATTCGAATACACAAACGCAAGTATCAAGGTATTTACTTTAGACAGCGCTCACTATTTTGAAACTTGGAAAGGTAATCATTTTATGGAGAACGTGAAAGTTGGTGTGTTGACAGAATGTAGCAACTGCCATATTAGCGCTGACAACTAGAAAGCGATCTCAATGATAACGTGGCTGCATGCTTCTCGCTAATAACTGTGATTTTTCAACATATACACAAATACATCGTCGCTTTGGAACAATAAATTTTCATCTTTGCTGCTTTCAGATTACCAACATACGAAGTGGCATGTAATTCAAAAGGTTTTGAAGAAACCTCAGTTTTATAAATAAGGTTGGATGAAATTAGAAAAAAAAGTTACCTTCCGCTGGGCTCGAACTCAGTTTGCCAGCATGCTGGTCCGACACAATAACCAATATTCCAAAGGAGACAACACGATACGATTTTGCAAATAGTCGACTAAAACGAAAGTTTATTTTCAGATTGCTAATTCCCAAGGTATAACATGCCTTGACAGGCGTGTCTTGAATTTTCTGTACTTTTGTTATTAGACTAGCTTTGGTCTCCCCTAGGTTAATCACGGTAATAGTGAGGAATGTTTTTTAGACGAACATGATAAATAGACAAATCAGGAATAATCACCCTCTCAAAATATCCAGAACTCGAGCCTGGAACCTTGGATGCGAGGTGGTTTTCTTGTTCTAAGTATATCTGTGTGTTTTCGTTAGATTCATGGTATTTCGTGAGTAGATATGAAGAAAGTAAATGAATAAGACAATTGGGTGTAAGGGACTGGAGAATCATAGCTACGGAACCATTGAGAAGATATCCCTCGCGAAGATAGAGAATCTCGATATCCCTTGTGATAGAGAACCTATAAGAAGAATGAGAGGACAGATAAAAATATTAAATTTGATGTATATCCCTTCGTCACAATGCATAGAAAACAATATAATACACTTGATCACTGCTAGAAAAAAAATTGCACGTGGTGGGGATCGAACCAAAGTCTCGCTGATGAAAGCGCATCACGCTAACCAACACACTATCAATAACACTACATTCTCTTTTCTCCAGTCTTTCTCTTTGGGGGAGGGGTCCGCCCCTGCCCTTCTTCTGGCGACGTCACTCCTCTGACATAATCACTGTTAATTAAATAGCTGAAGCCAGACCTAATATAGGCACCGTGGAGAAACTTACATGCGTATAATGTCGCGTAACTCGCAGAGGAGACCTTGAAGAGAAGGGGATTCCCAGTCAGTAGTGTTTCCAACTATGAAACTCTATCTCTGGAAGTAATGCAAAATTTGCTTAAGTCGACTTTGTGCTGAGATAGTGATCTGAGATAGTGTAGTCGCGAGGAGATATACAGTTGAAAGTGCAATCCGAACCACTGTGCAATACGCCTCCTGGTCGAACCCGGAACCCTTCAATGCGAAGCTGTAACGTTGCCACTACAATATAGGGAGGGCCGGAATAATACAAGGAAAACTACGTTGTTGTGAGGGACGTTCTGGGTTTCTGTACCTTTCCCAATTTTGAAGGGACTCAGGAGCCCTCTAAACTATATGTTTCGATTTTATCCCTTTTGTCCCCTCGTAAATAGAATCACGGATGGTAGAGGCTCCGTTTGTGATACGAATTGAAAAAAAAATACATTTTTGTAAACGGGGAAGTTTTTTTCTTGTCTACAATATTTCCCTATCCAAAACACATGGAATCCCCGTGAGTTCACCCCGAACCCTTATTGAAAAAAAATACGGTGCTCTTTTTTTCGTACTGACCACAACCAATCAGAGACCAAAAATAAATAGTAATAATATAAGTCAGAGCGATTAGAGAGCGCCTATACAAACGAGTTGCAGTAACATGTCAATATTCTATCAGATCGACCTTCGCCCACCTCATGTTTACCTGTACATTAGTTATTATTATTACTTATGGTTTGAAGATTGGGCAAATATACAAACTGTTCCATATGTCATTTTACCGATTGTAACGTAAACACCATTTCTTTCGATAAATTGACTTTTGTAACATCCATTATTTCCAGTTTATTATTATGGGATAGACTGCTGTACATTAAACTTTATTTCAAGAAGCTTTCGAGTCTTGATTTATTAGGGTGACGTAATAATAATCCGAGGTTCTTAAGCTCTTTTTAATATGGAAAACAAGCATGTCGTAATTCAGTCTTTATCGCAGTAGGTACTATTAAAATAAAGATCAAAATAAACATGAGATGTTTAAAGAGGCCGTCTATTGATGAAAATTGCCACCGCCCTCCTGTCAGACCTTGAACAACCGTGTTTCAACCGGGATCTAACCAGTGGCCTCCAGGGGTGCCCATCCCCCCAAGGCCAATGGCGCGTCCCCGCAAAATCATGTCACGCATCCCTCCCAAATCATATCATTCGCTCCCTCAAACCATAACGTAATCCCTACAAAAGTATTTAATTACAAGTGTCTTTACCGAAAGTAACTTTTCTCTTAGTTTTTTGTTCCAAATTATGCACTTGCTAAAAATTCAGCAGTATACAACACTAAGCATTATATTTTAAGAAGTGATGTTATTAATGAATATCGAGAATGTCGCTTGTGTCTTGTAATGCAGCTATTTTCTAGTTCAGAAGAAGGAACAAAATTATTCGATCAGTGGCAATTTGCAAGAGCAATCGTAACACAACTTAAAAGTACTGATAGAAAACAATGTTTATTTGACGGATACATGGGTACAGATTTTTTAATAAGTTGAAGTGGACCAATCTTGAACAATATGTGGACAGGTGAAAAATCTTGCTTACATGTCTCAAGAATGAACGAAGTATATCTTCTTGGCAAGACTAAACTTTACAGAGAGTTCAGGGGCAGGTTATGAAGAGTTCTGGTATTCTTCAACTTCAACGTAGGCCTAACATCAAAGGCTGATCAGAAGAGTGGAGTAGCATCATGAGTTTGTGTTTTAAGTCCACTTTATGCATAGTAAGGCTAATCGGCACTGGACCTACAGTATAAGTGGGATCCGAACCACTAAGTGCCTCGACAATCATACTGAGATTACAATTATCCTTTTGATAACGGGAGATAAAATTTTATTTGTTGTTTATAATGCATCATTTATGTGATCCATATTTAAAAAAATACAAATAATAATAGTTTAAGGATTGTCGATTCTTCAGGATGGGGTAAACTGACTTTCTTGAGACGTCC
Organism: Lepisma saccharinum; assembly: GCF_977018435.1. Lineage (NCBI taxonomy): Eukaryota > Metazoa > Arthropoda > Insecta > Zygentoma > Lepismatidae > Lepisma > Lepisma saccharinum. The sequence goes on along the minus strand of NC_139231.1, from coordinate 22,686,940 downwards.
CTTTTTGGGGTAAAAATATTCTGGTCACACTAACTTAAAAACAACACCAACCCAGGCTGGGATTCGAACTCGGGAGACAGATTGACATATTTGAAGGCTAGATTAGGGCTACCAACATCTTAAAGTCGCCCTCTGTACAATTTTTAGTCATTACTTTTACGTCATTGTATCCGATAGTTAGTTATATTTTAATGTTTCTACCACATTTTTAAAATGTTATTATTTCATTTTGTGGCCTTTTTCAAAGCAATCCTTTGAAACTTACCTTGAATGCTCCCGTGAAGTGAACACAATAGAACACTCTCGAGACTTTAAATACCTTTTCGAGCAGGCCTCATCTCCAGGAAGATATCAACTCGGACCAAGCACTTGCACCTACCGACCTGTTGGGTGAGATGCCAAGGCAAGAACTTTAAGAACCTTTTCCTGCTCCCCCCAAAATAGGCAATAGTTAGGCTGGAGAGTTCATGTGAACTAACCGATCTCTAACCATGGGTGGAATCTTTAACTGGAACACTCTCGGGTGTAAAGCAGTGGCGCAACCACAGCAAGGGCCATTGCCCCTCAACCTTAGACGGAAATCAATTGTAGTGGCGGCAAGGGATGCACAGCGAGGCAATTGTCCCCCTCGATTTCAAATCTTATGCTAATTAAAATACATTCGTAAACCTTTCTTGCTTGCTTGAACTTTTCTTCATCAAGTTCACAGCCTTAGCTAGAGGGCGGCGGAAATCGGCCCTGGAAGCAGAATAAAAAAAATTAAAAAAATTAAAAAAACTTGTAAAGGAGAGAATGCCGTGGCGTACTATTAAATCAATATTGTTTTCAGTTTGCATAAAATTTGATCTAAAAATGTACTTGCTCGTTTCGCTCGCAATGCCATTCTTTTCTGTAATGTAAATTACCAGAGAGAGAAATGAAAATCCTCTTAATTGATTTTGTCTTAAATGTGTCAACAATTGAGAGACAATTCATATGATTTTTGATATTCGTTTATTGTGAAGTGGACGAATTGATTATTATTATTGATTGTGTAATGTATTTAAATAATATGTGTTGCATATATTTGCACATATTAATGAAACTTTGAATGCGTATAAAATTTAGTGTTAGCATGTTGCATATGTATTTTCTTACTTTACGTCGCTCCATATTGCATATGTGTAAAACATATGTTGTACATGAAAGATTCTACATGTTATATATTAAAAAAATAATTATAATTTTAATGCATTTATCATACAAATACAGTTTCTGTGCTTGTTTCGATTATTAGTTAATGTGAAACTGAACGTTTTTAAAATATATTTAAAATCGTTTGTTCTAAAGCAAAGCCTTAGCACTTTTAGTGTAATTTACGACGATAACACCTTTGTTACTACTACTACTACTAATAATAATAATGATAATAATGTTATTATTTTTATTTTTATTATTTTTATTATTAATAATAATATTATTGGTTCAAATCCGGGAACTTTTCTAACGGTGGAAGCGGCCCCGGCGCCCACCCAGCGTCGAATAACATGGGTACCTGGGGGAAACCCTGAGGGGTAAAGGCGGTCAGGGTCGTGATGCTGATCACGTCACCCCCACTCACGACCGGATCAAGAAAGTGTGGGGCGTTACCCCCACACCCCCTATACGCCTTCATGGCGTGGTGCTATGCACAGGGGAACACTTTACCTTTTTTTTTTTTTTATTATTGGTACGTTTATTCTGGTACTTGCCCCACAAAAGAAAATTCATGGTTGCACCTCTAGTGTGCAAACCTTCATTTAAATATTCGTCACAGAAAATACCTAGTTTTGCAACTGTCCTTCTTGTTTTACGTGGTATACGTACCAAGGGTCTTACACGCTAATGTCACAACTAGGACAGGCAAACAACGGGTCCATTCACGTTTCTAAATATAATTATCTGGAAGTGGTTTTAGCTCCTGTAAATATGCTCTTTAGCTCTTTTTTCAGAAAGTGGTTTAGCAACATTGGAACCTCCTATTCCTGAACGCTGACACAGACACGTGTACTAGGGCGGGATGGTGGTAGTGTAAGTGAGAGCTTCTTCAGAAAACGAATACCTAACGCTGGAAATCAAGGTTAGTATGCGATACGTTTAGCATACATTTTACTTAAACCATACTTCTCTAAAATGTCGATACTTGCCCCTGTTTAGAACGTAATGTTAGCCTCATATTGGTATGTTTCGAAATGGTTCTTCGTTCTTGTTAACTATGATCGTAGAATCAGGGAGCAATAAAGTGTGTCCCACTCGAAATGGGCCCCGGGAAAAGTGTTATAAAAATCTTAATAAAAGACGATATGAAACCAAATTTGTACATGACATGCCTTTATGGTTGAGAAATAAAGGTACATTACAAGAAGTGCTGGAAGTGACCTCCCCCACCTGTATACACAGTTCCTCCCCGATGACGCAGTGGTAGCGTCGTCGCCTTGTAATCAAAGGGTCCCGGGTTCGATACGCGGTGGAGGCACATAGTAGTTCGGATTGCACTTTAAACTGTAGGTCCAGTTCCGATTAGCCGTACTTTGCATAAAGTGGACTTAAAACATAAACTCAATCAATCGTACTCTTTATAAGTTGTTCCAGCCGAAATGTCTGTTTTCAAGAAAAAAAAACTATAAAAACAGAAGACGTACCAGAGAAGTATATTTATTGCATGTCGGGAGTTGACATCACCGAATGAAGTGCATCCACCAAGTGACATATACTTGTACAGTCACGGACACTAACTGCCGTGTTGTACTGAATACATTGACTTTCAATGGAATCGTTACAACCCGGCAGTGTCCGTGACTGTACAATGCTACCGTGAGCAGATATTTTGAATGAGAAAAAATGCGTGATTTATCGGATGAATTATTAGGATCGTAGATGCTTCATCCTCCCATTTGTAGCCATAACAGCATGACAGGCAGCACAAGCCTGCGTTCGATTGGTGACATCCTCGTTTGTCGCTTCGTATGAAATCTCTAAAGTAGCTTTCAGACTGAAATGACAAGCGAGAAGTGCAGCTTGGAAGCTAACCTCAGTAATCAATTGAACCCGTCGAACCGAAGCGACACAACAAGTTGTACGTTCGCTCGGACTGGTCAGTCTTCTCAATAGCGTGTATAGTGTCGACTCGGTCCATTGGTAGTGCATGCCAGTGAATGTTTGCTTTTAAGGAGATTTCCTACCGAAGCAATAAAACGGCGGGCTAGAAGCAACATTCACACCTCGCAACAGGCGACAAGTGACATGGGCACCGTCAGTCTGAATCAAAACATTCACCACTGGTGCACGAACAATAGAACCAAGGGACACGATGCACGGTGTTGAGAAAACGATCCAGGCCGAGCGACAAGCTGCACGTGCAGCTTGTCATGTCGCTTCGATTCGAAAAGTTGCAACCATTCCTGAGAGTCTGATACCAAGAGACATGTCGCTTCTCGTTTGCCGCCTGTCACTTTGATCTGAAAACTCCCATAGACTCGTATCTCTTGTCGCCTATAACGTTTAGCTTGTTGCACCTCACAGTAGGCGAGAGTTCATAAGATGGAGACAAGAATCGAAATACCTACTTGAAAGCAAAGCCATACGTTTCGTGTAGAGCAATGACGGAGCTGCCTCAAAACGCTTATAGTATGCTATATGCTATATTTGCTTCTGGAGAGAGTAGCCTGCCTTGGCTCGACCTGCTACTTGTTTTCATTACTTCCCCAGGCAAATAAGATGCATTACACTTTCAATAACTAACAAAAACAGTTCAATCGAATTAAAATACATTTAATAACTATCTTATTCTCACTCCCCTTTATCATGGATATTATGGAAAATACTTAGTTATTTTATCCTTGAATGATAGCCCAGACGTTCAGTTTAGAAATATATATAACAAGACTGATTAAATATGTACAAAGAATTACATAATAATAACCCCCACATGGGTAATTCCATGACAAATCAACCAAGAAAAAATAAACTTTGGAATTCGATGTCAAGTGTTTGACTAATTTTTGATATACACGTTTATTATCATCTGAAATATAGAAAATACATTTTTTTTCTATTTTACATGTGGCCAGTTTTCGAGTTAATGAATTTTGAAAATTGTCAAAATTGCCCAAAAACCGCTCACCGCTGAAACTTTAAATACAATTTGCAAGAGACCTGTTTCAACTGCGGGGATGGGCATGATCTCATTTTAAAGCTTATGAAGAGGTCTTTCATTTGATATACAACATGCTTGGTTTTTTGCGTCAAACATATTTTGAAAGTCTTTTCAAATTTTCTTTTACAATTTCCAAAAAACGAAATTTTCAAAACATTTCAAAACTTTTACACATGTTGGTACACATCTACTGAAGGTTCAGTCAAAATTGCAAGGTGGTATCTCTTTGGTATCATATGAAAAGTGAATTCCTTTGAAGACCATGCGATGATTTAAGTTAACATATTTTACATACCTAAACACATTATAAATACAGAAGCATACCAAGAAACTGCTTAGTGATACAGAAAGTATTTGTTTGATAAAATGTATGATGCTTGTGTCATCTCCTCTTGCTTCAGCTGGTATGTTCTACCGGTGGCTGTTACAGGGTCCACTTTGCAAAGGACTGCGTGTCTTGGGATTTTAAGAACATCTGGTCGCCTTGGATAACTAAGTAACTGTGCTGGACCACAAGGATGCAAGAAAGACACCTGCACTTCATGTTCTACATCATCTTTCGAAAGTACACATCCCACCCACCAATTGGCATCATACTGCATGCTACAAAAGCTTTAATGTGTTCAAAGGGTACATTTTCAACTTCTGCATTAACATTAGCACAATGTACCAAAGTTTCTTAAGATGCAGAAAACACTTTAGTCTCCACTTTTTCTGTTCTTAGTGGTATGAATACATGAAACAACCGAGTCCCTGTTACAGCTAGAGCTTCACCAAACCGTGTCTGTAAAGGTCTCTCTTCTTCCAAATATTCTTCATTTGTCACATAAAAAAAAGTTATTGATTGAATGTTCTCCTTTTCCCACTCAAATAGCTGGAGTGGTGTCATGATTTGGTTTGAAAGAAAATTCTGGAGACTAGCTTTGGCTGCCAGCCTCTTTACAGTTCCTCCAACTCCATCACACACTCGCTTACCATGTGCAGTTACATTAAAATGCCACTCAGCCGCATGACACGTTCTTTGAGTCAAAAGAACATGATCATTTAACTAAAACACCAAATAATAAGTTCACATGAAGACTCGAAAGCATTCACGTGATACCTCTCAGGGTATTGTTTTTTTTTTTCTTGTTAGCAAACTAAATACTTATCTGCCTAACATAAAATCCATTTCACTCCAAGGAATTAAACTTCTTATAATTCAACTTGATCACTCTATTAAAAGAACTCCAAGCCCCAAACTCCAAAAACAAGACAGAAAACAATCCATGGTAACACCTCTTAACAAGATAAATACATACAGGTCAGTCACTATCCTGACATTATCAGTGATAGGTAAATTACATAAATTAAGATTAAAGAACAAAAAACATTTGTACAAGAGAAAAGGTAATTAATAACAATAAATATTAGTGCAATGAGAAAGGATGTGTCAGGCAATGCCATCGAAATATCTATGATGGTTTCACAAACTTGCAAAGTTTTTGCGGTTCTTATATAGCGCCGCTGAACCATCAGAGAAGTAATATACTTTACTTTCTGTAAGTTTGGCAGACAATCAATTTTCAAGAAATCTGAAAGCCTTCTTTGGAAAACATGGACGGGAACTGTAGAACTGTGTTGTGAATGAAGCAGTCTGAAATGAAGACATAACTCTTTATGTTTTAGAATATCTTCATTGTCCTTAAAATATGCTACAAATGGATGAACTGTTGCCATTGAGTTGTTGGAGTGGAACCCTTGTACTTCATCCTGCAAAATAAATGAATTAATTCTCAGCAAAATCACATGTCACCACAGCTTCATCAGCACTAGAGAACTTTTGTTTTCAGAAAAATATACTGATTGCTGTTTGGCTGTAAAATCGTGTCTCTTGAGGTTGATCAACTGATTTGAAAAATCTTGAACAAATTCCTCTGTGGATTTAGTAATTGTCTCAAAAGAACAGTGATCGACTGATATCCACTGCTTGTAGGTTATATTTTCTATTTTCAATCATCTCTTCCTCAAGGCTTGTTAGCAAGGCTTCCTTGAAATCAATTATGCTAGGACAGTATTCACCGTCATCTAGAAAACTCTTCTGTTGTGGTACCCTACACATTAATTTTGAAAGACAATTTTGGTATGTTTTAATGGATTTTCATGTCCTGGGAGAGTTATTTTATTTAAGTGAGCTTCAGCTATCATTAGTTTAACATTTTGATGAGTGGTACAAACAAATACAGTGTGGCTTCCACTGGCTCCTGCTATTATGCAACTCTATGGTCATAATTCTACAAATTTTGAAAACCCAATCTTAAGTAGATCAAAAGCTATTTGACGTAGAGTGCTCAAATTGGTGTCATTCTCTTCAACTTTTAATGAGCTTTAATTTGAACATGACAGTTGTGACGTGAATATTGCTTTAGGTATGTACAATATGTTAAATTAAATCATCGCATGGTGTTGAAAGGAATTCACTTTTCATATGATACCAAAGAGATAACCACCTTGAAATTTTGATTGAACCTTAAGTAGATGTGTACCAATATGTGTAAAATTTTTGAAATTTTTTGAAAATTTCGTTTTTTGGAAATTGTAAAATACAATTTTGAAAACACTTTCAAAATCTGTTTTTCGCAAGAAACTACGCATGTTGTTATATAAAATGAAAGACCTCTTCATAAGCTTTAAAATCAGACCATGCCCAGCTCTGTAGTTGAAACAAGTATCTTGCAAATTGTATTTATAGTTTCAGCTGTGAGCTGTTTTTGGGCAATTTTGTCAAATTTTCAAAATTCAATAACTCCAAAACCGGCAACATGAAAAATAAAAATAAAAATATTTTCTATATTTCAGATAAGAAACATGTATACGAAAATTTAGCCAAATCCATGACATCAAAGGTTTATGCACTGGTTGATTTGACATGGAATTAAACTATGACATAATGCTCTTAGATAAAACACTGACATTCTTTTCAGAAATTTATATACAGGAGAGGTTCCTACGTTGGCCTAGACCAGCAGTACTAGTTCAAAAAATGTATCAAGCTTGACAGTTGTATACATTACATGTTTCTCTAATTCCCTCCCTTTCTTGTTTGTTATAAATTTCCACGAAAAAATAAGAGACTAAACTTGTTTGAAATTACAACAACTAAATATGCACTATTCTTAAAATTCTGAAAAGAACTGTGTTGATACTTTTGCCAACCTGTTACTCTATCCCCTTAATCCCAGATTAAATAAAAACCGGACGGTAGCCGGACAATTGCGATGGCGTACAATTGCGATGAACACTAAGAAGTGGAAGGGCAGGTGGACAATTGCGATGATATTCTAAATCTTCTGTCAAATTGAAGGGTGACTTAACACCCCGTACAATACTTCTTACAATATAATTATGTAAAATATTGATACTTTCGAATAGAACACTGATACCTCTCAGACTTTTACCAGGCTTGAGACTGGCAAGGTAGCTTGAAAACGTACTTGCATTACAACCACTTTGGCGTGTTTAAAATCAGTCTTACTCCACACATCGTCACTCATAACTATTTCCTAATTCTGGTGTTTTTGTTATTATTTTTCTCTTCTCTTATTTCTTGTCAGCACGGAAGTACTTCGTCAAACTTGGCTGGGAATTGGTTCAATCAAGTTTTTGAACATGGACTAGAGCCAACAGCGAATACACTTTTCAACTCTCTCGTTGGTTTTAATGTGACGCTTCTTCCTTTTCTGACCTTCTAGATTAAGTTCCATCCGCATGTACTTGATGTATGTGTCATCTGCGTGGCTCTTCAGGCAGGCCATAACATCATGAATTTTTGGATGCGGTCTTCCAAGCCACCTATTTATTTTGTTGTTTCAACCTTCTACAGCATTATTTGTTCTGTGGAGCGTTAGGTTAGGTCCTGATCGTCGCAATTGTCCTACCATTAATTTGTAAAATGGCCTTCACCTTAAAAGTAATCGCAATTGTCCGTGATTTTGGCATTATGGCAATTGTCCGCCATCGAAATTGTCCTAGATTGAAACCGGACACCTTGACAGTGTCGAATCTAGAATTTTAAACTAATAATTTTGCGCAACAAAGTACTTGGCTTTTCGCCAACGGGTAAATATATACTTGAAAATAAACGCGTCCCTTAATCCACTCGGATACGATTACGAAATATCTCCCTTTCAGTGGCTCGAAAGATGCGTCTGCAAGAAAAAATAATAGAAATGTCCACCGAAACTAAGCGTTGGCTTGTCACCAAACGAATCAAGAAAATTGCGTGGACTTATCTTTACTTTTTCATAAAAAAAAAGGTTGAACCGTGACCGTTAGCCCTAAAGACTAGCCAGTCACACAGTCGGCACCGAGAGAACCTTCCAAGGTCTTCCCTCTTGCCCGAAGAACGTAAGAATGCCAACCCCCGCTGCTCAATCGTTTCCCTTATATAGGCGATTCGAAAAAAGCCAGTAAACTGGACTTTTCCACCCAACAGGCGCAACCACAAATTTTTGTTTGGGGGGGCAAGTACCAGGATAAATGTACCAATAATAATAATAATATTTTTAATAATAATAATGTTCATTAAAATAATGTTACGAATAATGTTATTATAACATTATTATTATTATTATTATTGATTTGCTTTATTTTACTTCGTTTCTTGTGCCACTTTTGGATAATTTGCGAAGAAGGGGATGAGTGATGGCATGATGAAAATTATGAATGGATATTTGCAAACATCCATGCCCAAGCCGGGATTCGAACCCAGGACCAACATTATTATTATTACTATTAGTAGTGGTAGTATCAAAGATGTTATTGTCCTCGTAGGGGGTAGAAGTTTGTACCAAAGCATTTGTCTTGGAACAAACGATTTTAATTATTTTTTAACACCTTCAATTTCACATTGATAATGGAAAATAAGCACATATAGCCTACTATTTTTGAAAGACAGAAAATATTTGATAAATGCATTCCAAATATAATTCTATTTTACATTAACATAACTTTCATGCACGATATATGTCTCACGTATTGAAACGTGGAGTGACGTGGACACTAAATTGTGTACGTATTTAAAGTTTCTTTAATAAATATTATATAGCATATATTATTTAAATACATTACACAACCAATTCATCCATCTCACAATAAACCAACCGAAAAAATTACATAAATTGTCTCTGAAATGTGCACGCTCTCTTTCCTCAAAACAAATGTTCATACATTTAAAAGAAAATCAATGAAGACAATTCTTGTTTCTCTCTCTGGTGATTTACAATGCATTACAGCGAACAAAGAGAAATTGCGAACGAAGCGAGCAAGAACATTTTTGAATCCAATTTTTCCCCTCGCTGAAATCAATATTAATTTAATAGGGCGCAAATAATTTCACGGAACGCCATGGCATTATATCATTTACAACTTTTGTAACATCGTCGCCTTCTGATTAGTGTTGCCCACGAGACGAGACGAGACGAGACTTTGGTCTGTCCCGTCCCGTCTCGTGAAAATGCTGTCTCGTCTCGTGTCTCGTCTCGAAAATATTCGTTTGTCCCGTCTCGTGTCCCGTCTCGAGGGGTTCTGTCCCGTCTCGTCTCGTCCCGTCTCGTTTTGTCTCGTCTCGTCTCGTAAAAGTGATCCGGGATATCATGCCAACAAAAGTCAAAAGTAGCAGAAACACAATAGTTTTCTGGAAAGTGGGATAAACCTCCAAATATTTTACCCATTGCGTGGTGAGAATAAATAAGGTTCGTTAATCATGAGGACATTAATGTTAAACATGCAGTTTCTTGGTTACTGATTGCTAGGTATCTTATGAAATCTACCTTGTGTTTTTTCTCGCTTCCATACAACTGTCTATCCATCGTAAATAAGTGAGTGCTCTTTTTCATTACTGCTATACCTTTTGGAAGTCTTCAAATGTTTTCCACTAGACCTTCTTTCTTTCTGAATGTCGAACTTCCATGCACTATGAAAATGTACATTTTTTCTTTAAATTCTAAGCTTGGCGCTGGGAACAACAAAAAAGTTTTTAAATATGTAGTACGAACACAAAAAAATATTTAAAATTTCAATACTTAGTATATTACAAATAGAAAGCATTTATAGTTCTTAATATTGTTAAACATCTTCTATGACATAAGTTTCAAAAAGTGTTTCTTTGTGATATTGTGCTGTTTCCTATGCTCAGCTTATGACGCACATACTTCTTTGTTTTCCGTTTAGCCTCTAAGTCCGGTACCACCACCGCTTGATCTAATTTATCCTTCGGTAGGCACGCATCTAGAAATACAGTATATGTCGGGGAAGGTGTCCGAGCCAAGTATTTCAGAAAAAATAATAATAATAACATTAACGACAACAATTAAACAAATGTTTAAATTAATACATTAATATAATTCATATGTCTATTCACTTGAATATGTAAATTAATTAATTCTATTATTGTTATTACATGAAATGTTACAAAGATGGTAGAAGAATAGTAATATAACAGCACGAATATTAGCTAATATCTAGCTTACGTGTAGTTAAGATCGCCAAAATTTGCATAAAAACAGCTGTCCTGGCAAGAAAATTAATGTCAAAAAAAGGTGATAAATTGAATATTTGCTGAATAACAAAAAAGGATGTTACATCCAGTTGACGAAAAATAAAGTTCCTGATTAATATTTTATGCTCATTATTATAAGTAGTAGTGTACATCATAAATCTTCATTGATACTGTCATTCAAAGCCATATGATCCCAATAGAATCCTTGTTTTCTATTAAGTTCGGCAGGAATAAGTAACCCTCGATTATGCTAAACAAATATATTTTGTTTAGCTAGAGCAAGGCCCCAGGAGGATGCAAAAGTGTATGTTGTACGAAGCGAAGAAACGTGACAAAACCACCACGTATGGAAGGCAAACCTGCATATATTTTATATCGCACATTTACAAAGCCGTGCCTCCTGAAGTTATAAAAATCCCAACTTCAATGATTCTTTTGGACATGCTATAGTTGAAAAAAATATGTTTAGATGCACCAAAAGTGCATCATTATCAGATTATGCATATAATGTGTTATTGGAATCAACATATTTGTGTAAATTGGGTGCCTCCCCGATGGCGTAGTAATAAAGTCGAGGTCTTGTAATGAACGGTCCTTGCGTTCAATACCCAATGGAGTTAAAACGTGGATCGGATCGCACATTAAACTGTAGGTCGGTTCGTGATTTAGCCTATTTGTGAATCAAGTGGACTTAAAAAAAATTAAAAATTATCAACCTTAAGAATATTAGAATCCACTAATTCACCCGCAGGTAAGTCAAATTTCACATATCCGTCTTCATCTTCGTTCATAGACTTCCTGCTGCAATACCTTGTGAATGTGTGTTGCATCCTACCAGGTGCGATAAATGTGAAGAGTTGTTCTTTCCCTGTACTGCGATATTTCTTTTCATAACAGTAAGGCTAAATTCTGGTTTTATCTGAACTTTTAAAAAATATGCAAAATACGTCTCTATCTTTAAACAACCACCCTTTCTCATGTATCTGTAAAATAATCCCACTATGTCTCAGAAAACCTCTTCCCACGATGAAATGAAGGAAACAACTATCAAGTCTCAACAATTATAATTTTTTGCTTAAATTTCCTATCATTTATACAAACAGTAGCACATATCACGTCCTTCGGTGCAACACTGTGAACAGCTAATGTTACTTTCCTTGTCCTTATCAATTTACTTCCAACCAGTGACGGCGCCAGGGAAATGTGACTGGGGGGGGGCGGAAGGCTGGCAACAAAATATTGTAAGGGGACAGTCACATTAACACGCCCGAAAACACTACACATATATATACATATGTAATAATACTTATAATAATAATAATAATAATAATAATAATAATAATTATTATTATTATTATTATATTCATGTATGGTGTTTTGTGTTTGTCTTTTATTTAGAGTGGACGTTTACTGCTTAAATTTTCTTCTTGATTACGAGTTTATCTCCACATGATTCGTTTTAATAAAGACATTAATTCTTTTTTATTGTAAAGTTGCGTTGTCTCTAGTGGCCTATTTCACTATTGGAAGACATTCATAATTTTATAATTCATCGTCTTTCTTGAGATGAAACTACTGATATAAATATTTAAGTTATAAGCTAATAATATAAATGACGAAAAAATGCTTCGAAGAGTTTCATTTTACTGGAAAATAAACGTTACGTTGGAAGAAATTAGTCTTCTTAAGTATTAGAAACAATGTGAGGCACTTAGTGAAGTGCAATTCTCCTGCAGGAGAATTCTGCTCTATGTGCTTTCGAGAAGACATTGCCCACCTTTGGTACGTCCAGGACTTGACATTTCTTCCCAATGGCAAGAACAACCAAATGAGGCAGTCTGCATCCAGCATCCTGTTTCGAGCAAGCTCAAGCAAGATTTTAAGGACAACCATCTTCGTATCGCTGAAGAGTTTTGGGCAAAATTTGTGTTTCACCTTTCAGGGAAATGTTATCACAGGATAAAAAATCAGACAAAGGTTTCAGTTATCTCATAATTCAAGAAATATTCTGACCCTGGCATTACTTACTCATACTCTACCATTCCAACGTATGTCTGTGCTACCCAATTACAGGCACCTATGGAGTTCGTGGGAAGAAGTTCTTCGATTTTGATATGTACGAGAAAGAGCGAACCTGCATCTAATCATTGAAGAGTGGCAAATCCTAATAAGCATTCTTTTAAATGCCCGCGATATGTTTTGAATCGAATTTTAAGTGTAATTTGCATTTTAAGGTTCAAGTTCAATACATTTCCAAATAATATCCCCTCATTAACTTCAAGAGTATCGAAGAAATTCCCTTTGTTAAGGTTTCCTCAGACTCATCATCTCGAAATTCAAGTCCCTGAATAGTAAGAAACCGCGATGAATCCACAACAAATGACATGTAGTGTCTGGTTTTTCTCCGATGACCTTTGGTCCTGGGTTCGATACCCAGTGGAGGCACTTTAAACTATAAGTCCAGTCCCGATTAGCCTTACTGTGCATAAAGTGGACTTAAAACATCAAATCAACCAACCAACCAAATCTTGAATCAACTTTGAATGTCTTTTACTAATTAGCGTTGTCACTAATGACCACGATTAGAATAATTTGCCCGTACTACAGATGATGTCTTGCGGTCCTCAAAATATTCGTGATGTTTTAAAACCATCCACATTCAACATTTTTTCCCAGTTCTTAAGACTGGTTAAAACTTAGGTTAATCTCGGCTATTACAGGACATAAATGAATGAGAAATCACCTGTGCCCAGGTCCGCACTCGAATCTTGGGCGAAAGTCACACACAAATAGCTAGCTATATATGTACTAAACAAATTAATATTTGTTAATCAAGTTGGTATTATAAGCAGAAAAATGATATCATGCAAGAATACACCACTTTGAAAAGGTGAAAATTGTCATAGTCTTATAAATGAACTCACTTATTATTCGATATTTAATTAACTTCAGTTGGGGGCCCCCAGGGGGGGGGCGAAGTAACTGACATGGGGCGTCCCCCTGCCCCCCTCTGGCGTCGTCACTGCTTCCAACCCTCTAATAACTTCGCTGTTGATAGCCTCACCTTGGAAATGGAAGCTTGTGTGTCGGCGAATAATACAAAGAACTTGTGTTCACTGTCCCTCTTTCATTCAAAGTCTGCCGTTTTCCTTTTTAGTTTTTCCTGCAAAACTTCCTGTCCGCAAGCAAACCAAATTACAGAATTTTTATTGCCCCTCCCTTGCATCAACCTTCATTCCTACTTCAGGCCTGGATTTATGGCACTTACCCGCTATTGCAGGTCAACCTCGCCCCTATGTTTGGTGTTTGCCCCCTGAAGCAACGGTGTCCATTGTTCAAAGCGAATCCTCTGTCAGTGGGGAACGGCGAAAAATAGTCTCGGAATACACCCTGGCCATAAACAGGCTCCCGCCATCCTGACATTGCTGTCAGCTTTCCTCTGAAATTTGATAAAACTACTTTGTGAAAATTGTTTTAAAGACTAAATTCATAGAATAAAAATAACAGCTACAACATTCCTTCATCTGATTTACAGAAAGGCTAATCGGGACTGGACCCGCAGTTTAAAGTGGGATTCAAATCACTATGTGCTTTCACCGGGTATCAAACCCGGGACCCCTTGATTACAAGTCGACGACGCTAGCACTGTACCATCGGGGAGTCCCCTCGTAGAACAACGTTTCCTTCTACGACGATTATACAGAACACTTCTTCATTTGAAATCTATTCTATATCAGCCTTGGTATTTCGTTATTACAATGCAAGGAATAGTATTCTCCTTAAATAAGAAATAAATAAAAAAATAAAAAAAAGCATTGGAAATAATCTTCAAACGGACGTAAAGAAATCGAATCCAACCACCTATAGATTGCCTGAGGGAAACAACAAGAAATTTCTGAACAAAGACATTTCCGAAATTTCCATAACATTCTAATAATTTCGCAACCCGTGCAAATAATCATGTGGTAAAATCTTGTCATGGTTCCCTGTAAACACTAAAATCACCAAATTACTTCTTTCCGTATTTCCCGTATTTTCTCCTCCTCTTTAGCTCTCAGCTGTTCGGAGTGGGATAATGCAAGATTATTTGTACCTAATTATCTCCTTCTCTTAGTCTTGCTAATATCTTGAACTCCTTAATAACTTTCCCAACAACTCCTTATCAATTTGTACTGCCATGTTTCCTACAATATATTTCCTACATCCTAATAACATTCACTTCTGTACACCCTTTGATGTAAAAATTAAATAATAATAATAATAATAATAAACCCTATCCGTCGGTCCGTTTATCTTTCCAACCTATAGAGCTGAGACTATTTTTACAAGATAAATCTGGGACTCAAGACACTCCACGATGTTTTGGACTCTCCTTCCACCTTCTCTACCTGCCCTTTTACTTGATGTTATCCAGAATTGTATTAGTATCTGGAGTACTATCGTAACATAAAGTTATTAACCTGGAATAAATTGGAAAAAAATGGGGAGTAAAGCTGTGTTTCGAAAGAGTATTGAAAATAAGTTTAGGTATTCAATTCCTTCATTACTCTCTCTAAAATAGTCTTCTTTTGACTTAATACACGCTTATGAACGTTTCTAATTGAAATACTTTATTCCAAGCAAACAAGTATTTGCAACTGATTAAATATTTTGCTTTTATTTTTTTCGAGACATTCGAGACGAGACGAGACTTTTCAAAAGCCGTCCCGTCCCGTCTCGTGTCTCGTCTCGAAAACGAGACGAGAAAGGCATTCCGTCTCGTCCCGTCTCGAATTTCAAAAGGCTTGTCCCGTCTCGTGTCTCGTCTCGTTTTCGACATGTCCCGTCCCGTGAGCAACACTACTTCTGATCAAGGGGTCCAGAGTTTGATATCCGGTGGTTCCAGATAGTGGTTCGGAACCCACTTTAAGCTACAGGCCCAGTCTCAATGAGCCTTTCTGTGCATAAATTAGACTTTAAACATTTTTTGAATTTTAATTTTATTTGCGTAAAATTTGAAGTTCTGGGCGGTAATTGCCCCCTGCAGTTACACTTGGCCGTCAATGTTTGCCCCCCTGTGGTTGCGCCACTGGTTTGAAATGACAAAATTTTAAAACTAACCGCGTTCTGCTTTCACCGTCACGTAGGCCAGCTCTAATATAGCACGTTACATTGGAAACTGCATAAAGAAAGTATAACTGTCACTAATCAAGAAATAACATTGATCATACATAAAAAATAATAATAAAGAAGGATCATGTAGTGATTCTATCATCACAAGTTCCACCCGGGTGTTAACGTAAATTAGGATTTTAGTTACTATATATTTGCCACATGCCATTTAACAGACGTCGCGCTCACATTGAATTATCAGAACAATATCTGTATGGGCTTCTGTTGCACATATTCTACTTATCGTCACCACTTTCTGTTGGTGGAGTATGCATTGATTTACTGAATTTTGGGAATTCTTATACAAGCAGGTTCATACTGAGTATAATGACGTGTTTTTCTTCTGACTTTCAAAATTTGTGGGATGATGATGTTCATGCCGAAAATTATCCAGTAGCTCATGTAAATGCAACCAAGAGAAAACTTGCTGCCAACTCGTGCCAATTCGCAGTTACGAAATGTAAAAAGTATGTTAGCTCCAAGCAGCTCCACGCTGGCAAAATTATAAGCCTGCATTAAAATAGATTTGCATTTGAATGGAGTGCATGGTTTTCCTAAACTCCTTCCCACATTTAATGTAAACCGAGCAGAATCGGGATACAATGGAGAAAAGATACAGCATCTCAGTCCAACACCCCTCTCAGGTGCCATTGGGGAAATTCTTACAGTTTTTCGCAGATTAGTTTGCATCAAAGTATGCGGTACATCCTCCGTTCAGGTGTTTCACGTTTATGGCGCTTAGCCGACAGAAATGAACAGTTTTGACGAGGTCACTCAATGAACCACAAATACGCGCGTCAGGCTAAGTTTGCAGCAGGTTTTATGTATCAATCCGCACGAGAACTGAGCTCAGAATCTTCCGTGCCAGTCTTGCCTCAACCGCAGAGCTGCTTACATCGCAGACACTGAGAAAATCCACAGTATTGCCAACCGCAGAACACATCAAAACCCGCATGCATGTCAAGCGAAATGAATTTTTGTTTGTTTTTGTCTCCTGAAACATAACATTTTAGAAGTACTTTCGGCGCATAAATTATTTAAAAAATGTGTCATTACTTAATATAAACGCGAAATATCTTCGAAATGGATTTTTTTCAGGGAGGGGCAAGGAAGGTATTTTTTCCAGGGGGGCAAGCAAGTCACATTTTCCCCCAAAAGAGTGTAGTTCCCTAAAAAAAAGACATTGCTTAAATTTGAATTTATTGTGTTAATGCAATAATTAACACATATTATTGTGGCTAAAATGAAATTATGTGTGTGAAATACATAATTTTTGGGTGACTTTCATTTTCCAGGGGGCCACGGCCCCCTTGCCCCCCTTCCGGACGCCCATGAGCATGTGTGTATATTTCGAGCACGCAAAAATAAAATTAAACAAATATATATATATATATATATATATATATATATATATATATATAAGTAAACAACGATAGGCCCTCTTGAATTTAATGACAAATTATTGTTTTTGGTTTATAAAAAAATACATTTATGAAAAACTTGGTTACTGTAAGACACACGCACTTCAAGTTATACCAGGAAAAAAAAAAGCATGATTTGTTATTGGTGATATATGCAATCAGGTGCATTGTCTGCTGCTATTACTCTGGTTTCAATTTATAAATTACTTCACTAAACCAGGAATCAAATCTTGTTCTGTCTATTTCTTGCTATAGCTCTTTTCAGTTCTTACGGCGTGCGCTCTAGAAGCTGGAAGGGAAGTGGGGAGCGGGGAACATGCCGCTGACCAACCACAGAACAGACCACCTAGCGGTGGAGCCGAGAGTTACGCAGTCGCGGGAGGAAGCTGCAGTGCTAACTTCGTTCTGCACGTTGCTGTGTTGCCAATTCACCGCGTTGCTGATGGTCTTTTACCCAATAGCGTACGCAGGATTTCATCAAGGGGGGTGTTATTTCTAAATATTTTTTCCAAATTCACATTACCATTATTTTATTATACTTTAATTAAATAATAATCACAATTAATTAATAATACTTATAATTAATTAGCTAAATTAATACTAATAATACTACTAATACCACTACTACTACTATTAAATAGTAGAGATCTACATAAATATCGTATTTATGAAAACATTAGAACGAAATTACTTTCTAGTCATTCGATTTTTATCAAATCCTGGAAGCATTTTTTTGTTTCTTTGTTACGAAATAATTGTCTGGTCAACGAGGTGAGACATTTCAAGGGTGAAGAAGATCCATAAATACAAGAAAATATATTAAAATAAATTGAAATAATCAAAGTATGGAACTCATCCAAGGAGCTGCGGTGATCTGGTCGGTAGAGCGTCTGACAAGTGACAATCACGCGGGAGATCCGGATTCGATTCCCAAAATTGGTTGGAATTTTTCCTGCTTCTTCCCCGCACAAATGTCCCTGATAATTCACATCTGGATTGTCTCCCTGTTCTTACCAACAAAACATTTTACAATAGTTAAGCATATTGTCGTTTGAATAATTGTCTAGTCAACAAGGTGACACATTTTAAAGAAATATTCAAACGTGCTGCGGTAAACAATACAATGGGAAGGCGAATTGGTGAATTTTCAAATAAATATCCGTTAAGAACTTTAAAAACTCAAAATGTGAAATGCGAAACCTCTTTTAAAGTGAATCCCGATTACCATTTTTGTCTTTGAATACAATTTTAATAGACTGAAAAGCTCCAAAAATACGAAATATTTTATTATGCATCCTGCCCTCCAAAACGAAGCCATGTGCTATCCACATTTACTATTCCAACCCCTCCCGAAAAAAAAATCCTGCGTACGGCAGTGTATTGAACATTGTTGGAACTGAGATACAAAACAACATTTTTTCTCTTTTAAATCATAGTTACCCTAACCTAGCCTCATAAACTCGTGTTTATTTTCAAGGCATCACTCTGAAAGACGCGTGTGTTTGGAATTCTGTTCTTTTCTCCATGCTCCATGGAAATAATAATTCAAATTATTATTATTAGTAGTAGTAGTAGAAGTAGTAATAGTAATATTATTGTCCCAGATCTTCGACTGTGAAAAATTGGCCATTTAATTTTTTTTCCACAGCATTTTTCATAATATTTCACAAGCTCAAGGGGGGGTTTAAACCCCGTAACCCCCCCTGCGTAGGCCACTGGTTTTACCCCAGTGTTGAGTCCTGTTTGATACGAGCGGAATGTAGGAATAACATTCGTGGGAGTAATTGTTGTCGCTTCGTGTACTGCCTAACTGCATTGTTTCTTCGATAAACGTGTATGTGGCATGTGATGTGACGTTTATTTGTACTCTCGTTGTTCCATTGGGAGCTTTGTGTTTATCAACGCAGTAAGTATCGTACGGTGGCGAACAGCAAGGAGTTAGTTCGTAGCCAAGGCAGGAAAATAATCAGTAGGGTTCATGAATATTTTCAAAAGGAACCAGAAAACAGTGGTCCCTTGGTAAGTGTGCACCAAGTGAATCAAAAGGAACAGTATCACAAAGGCAATCGACGGTTGCGATAAAGATATAATAAGAAGAATTATCCTCGGGTATTATGTAAAGGGTGAATATCCAACACTGAACATGTTTTCGTTGATTTGTATACATTAATAAGCTTTCAGTGGGGAGTTTCGTCGTTGTGAAGGATACTGAAATCTATGGGGTTCAAGTACAAAAAGAACAACGACGGTAGACGATTTCTGATGGAGAGAGCCGATATAGTTACAGCCAGAGTAACGTTTTTGCGAAAAATGCATCTTCTAAAAAATAAGGAACCTTTGTCCTATATAGGTATTTTATTTAGATGAAACGTACATACATCAGAATTACGCTCCAACGAAAATCTGGCAAAATAAAGAGGGTGCAGGGGGTTTAAAAGTGCCCGTGGGTAAAGGTGAGCGCATTATTGTTTGTTACGTAGGTTCCAGTCACACTGGTTTTCTACAGAAATGTAAATTAGTTTTCAGTAGTGTTTGCAGTTTTTAGATACGCTTGACGAAAGGAACATCAAAGACGCAGTGATTGTAATGGACAATGTACCATTCGGTACAGTTGAAAAGAATTCCTACAACGTATACACTTGACATCATACTCTTATCGGTATTCTACTGACCACAAGATGGGGATAATACGCATTCTCAGGCCATACGCGAACAATGGGACGTCTATATTTCATGGTTCTTTCGATTTCAACTCCCCTTTCCCGCTACTCTGGCAACGCTGCAGTCTCTCTCTCTAACCGGCCTGTCTCGTTGCGCTGGATAGGTCGTTTCCCCGCTCTCCACTTCCCCTGCCAGCTTCTAGAGCGCACGCCGTAACAACCGAAAAGAGCTATAATCATCCTTCTCTTTCTTTGCACGGAACAGTAAATATGCGGCATCAACGAAGACTTCATTGCTGCCAGTGGGTGAAACAATAAACCTCCCCCTTCCCCTCTCCCTTTCTCGTCGGTTTCTTCAGCCCTGGCGGTGGTTTTGAACTGTGGTATATAAAAAAATCCATGTACACCCCCGCCCCTCCCCTCACCGAGTTAAAGCAAGTCTGGTCCGAATAATAAACATGTTTCTTCTCACGGGGGTATCTTTTAATACTGCGGACATTCTTTTGTCGTCAAACAGCAAACAATTGTTTCCCCTTCCTAAACTCGAACCGCAAATCATTCAACACCCGGGATACAGTTCGTGCGCACATTGACGGCAAATCACCTGACGCCCTGTTTTACTTTGATCTTGTTTCCGTAAGGAGGATTATGCATTTTAAACAACTTGCTTGATTTGAAGAGCTTTTTCGGATGAAGCCCACAATAACACTCGCTGAACAGGAGACCTCGATTCAGCCATTCTCGCCGCTGTATAGCACGATTATGAATCACAATAAACATAGGGTTAAAATAGTGGGATGTGCAACACTGGTACCACGGATTCCACGCGCTCTGCAACGTATTTAGTCTTGCTCAACTCGCACTTGGGCTTCAGCGATTCCTCAGCGCAATACAAACTCCAGTTGGCGAATCTGTGGATCCAAGTTCGTCCGCACAGTGATTGCAACCGATCAAGTCCACACCTACTAATGGATGTATTATTTTGTCTGTATTTTACAAATTAAATAATTGTTTTCTTGCAAGTATGAAGTTGTGTCGGAATATAACCCGTCTCAGTGGAACTATATTCTGGGCGCATGTTTGGATCTACATATGCGAAAACCTGCTGCAAAGTTAACCTGACGTTTCGTCCTAACTGTCGATCCTACATGCATGGATTCGCTTCTTCGAGTACTTCCTTCGCATCTTTTATCAACTCGAATTGAAGAGGGGCGAGGGCAAGGTCGTGGAGAAGACAAAGCAAAAAATAATGGCCGAAAAACGGATGCCTACGGGCATAGTCGTTGACAAGACTAAACATGGTGGTCCAATGATAGTAAGACGGCATGCCGATTCTATCCCGCGAGACTTCCAGAATTTCTGCAAACGGAGGTCTTATGCATGATACTAAGAATGGCTCGTCCGGCGGATGAGTTGAGTTGCTGTTTTTTAAGTCCACTCTATTCACAGATAGGCTAATCGGGACTGGACCTACAGTTTCAAGTGGGATCGGAAACACCATGTGTCTCCATCGAGTATCGAACCCGGACCCCTCGATTATAAAACGACGACGTTAACCATTACGCCATCTGGGATGCCGTCGGCGGACGACTTCCTTCCCTTTCAGCACATGACGTCATCTGTTGAGTAAATGTGCACATGACGTCATCTGTTGAGTAAATGTCTCAACCAGCGGGTAGCAAGCATATAGCAGGGGTTCATTTTCTGTCGAATAAAGTATTTCGGAAATTGGTTTTATAACCATATTTACGGTGTAAAAGGATTGGTATGCCTTTGGCTACAAAATCAGTATCCGTTGAATGGTAGTCTTCGTCCCTCCCTGCCTGAGAAGATCACTTCATAAATACCCTTTCTACCAACCCTCGCTGTCGCAGAATTATGTGACGTTATCGCGGAAGCAGTTGCCTTCCTGTGCTGTTGAATATGGAATTAGGTATTTAGAGAGAGGGTTCGGGTGGTCAAACCCCTCCCCAAAAGAGCAAAATACTTTATTACGGTATGATCATAAGGATTCGATTGGGATAAATTAGTTTTTGTTTTGATAGTTGCAAAAATTAATTCCTAATAATGATAATAAGTTATAAGAATGTGCACGAAAATAATTATAAGGTACTTCTATTTTGGTCACCTCAAACTTAACAACCTCTTTGATTATACGTTTTGATTAATATAAATAGTTATCTTAAGTAAAAATAAATTGTATTCAAATCTTTTTTAATAAACACATGGAACATATAATTAATGATGCATTCAAAAACCTTGGGTTTATTCTTGAACAGGGAAGTGATTTCCGGAATATTGAGACACTAAAAGCTTTTTAATATTCATATGTAAATCAACACTCGAATATGCATGTACTATATGGAGTACAGATACAACAAAGTATACTGATTCATTTGAAGAAGTTCATACAAGATTTCCTATATTTCCAGAAAATAGCATTCTTATGGAAGATGTTAAATCATGAAGTAGACTCTGAGCATCTACTCTGCCAGATTGATTTTCCAATCCCGTCGACGAAAACTAGACTCAATAATGAAGTTTTTATTCTCAAGAAGGCTAGATCGGAACTTGAAAAGGAATCTCCATTATGGAGAATGTGCACGAGTTGCAATATTTTCTATGAACCAAATGAACTTAGTAAAGCCACTATTAACATACTGACCGTAAACACATAATTTGCTAACGAAATGCTATGCCAAAAGTAGAAAGCACAAACGTATTACAGAAAAATGTATGTAACTGTTTTCACCATACTTATGAACTCTGTAATTAGGTATGCACCTGCGGAGTTCAAGAAATAAATAATTAATGTGTTTTGCTACATGCATATTCTTACACCATTCCTTTACTATTCATGTAGAAGGTAAAGTTCCACGTGCCATTCCACCGTGCCATGAAGACACATGTAGGGGATGTGGGGGTAGGGCCCCACAGATTCTCGATCTTGGCCATTGGAGAAGTGATGTGATCAGTACCACGCTCCGTCCGACTTTACCCACCAAGGTTGCCCCAAATGCCCATTCATTTAAAAATTTCCAACCTTACACCACCCTACCTTGGAATATATTCCGGTTCTCGCGCCAGTCAGACGGCCTAGCGACTAGACCACTGCGGCCCCTCCCACTTTTCATAAAATAATCCATAATTATTACAATTATTATCTATTCTTTATCTAATTCTTTCAATTTCGTTACTTTACGTCGCTTTGCTTTTACTTTGGGCTAATCGCGTCGATGACTGATGACGACGAGATCGAAAGTCGATCACTTAACGTGCTCGGTGATTGATTGAGTTGCTTTATTTTACTTCTGGCTAATTTGCGAAGATGGGGATGAGCGATAACATGATGAAATTGATGCCACGGGGGTCGGCTTAACTTTCTCGGCCACATATCATATAATATACTATTATTTTGAGATATTTTGGTACCAGTTTCATAGATTGGAGATACATTAAAATCGCATATTTACCAATTGTGTATTGCGGAACATAGTTCAAGGTGCCATTATGCTTTATACACGAAAACAAACACAATTTTTCACATTCTGAGTGCTATTTTTTATTATTTTCTTCGCTTCCGGAACATACAATATGGCGGGCACATCTTGACTCACGTTGTGGGTATGCAGTGTTTCAACCTCCTTCACCGAAAAATACCTACTATCGTGTTCGGCACCTGTTCAAATTATACATTATGCACGAGTAGCTGACAAATAGCCCCACGAACCATACACGGAAAGCCCCACGCACAATTCACGGATAGCCCCACGAACCATTCACGGATATCCCCACGAACCATTATGCACGGTAGCTGATCGATAGCCCCACGCATCCATCATTCACGGATAGCCCCACGAACCATTCACGGATAGCCCCACGAACCATTTCCGATAAGGTTAGGTTAGGTTTGGTTACATTAGGCAAGCATAGTAAAAAAAAAGGGGTTGAAACACTGACAGGGGCTTACGTCATCAAACGTAAGCAGCATCCGGTTGTCGTAGGGCAAACAAATGAAAGCAATGGCAATTGTGCGTCGGTAAGATGTTTCTCTTGAAAAATACATGATTTCCCGGTCAAATATATTCCACGATGAAAGAAAATACCTCGACGAAAGTTGTAAACCTTGGAGAAACTCATTTCCGTAAGTAGTTTCTTGTGTAAAATTGAAGAAATATGTCTCCGATGTATGAAACTGTTACCGATATTTTAATTTTAATAACATGATTTTGTTATTATTACTACGGGTAATACAATTGACTAGCGTGCGAGAACCCTTCCCGAAATATATTTCTAGATAAATGCCTACGTCCATACTGTGCCCCAGCAGCGTCTTCTGCCTATTCGCACATTCGCACGTTTGAGTTTGTGTTTTAAGTCCACTTTATGCACAGTAAGGCTAATCAGGACTGGACCTACGGTTTAAAGTGGGATCCGAACCACTGTGCCATGTACCTCCACCGGGTATCGAATCTGGGACCCCTTGATTACAAGGAAACGACGCTACCACTGCGCCATCGGGGGCACATTCGCACGTGCACATCCAAATAAATCTGCAATGCAATTATTTTTTTATACTTATTCACTGGACACTATCTTCTTCAAAACATCAAACGTTCCGAAGCCCAATCGCATCATCGGGTTTGCATTACCAGCGCCTGACGCTTAGATACGTTCGCTCGGAACACAAGTCGCCCTGTGCTCGTTTGCCGCTGTTTGCAGCACGCAAGAAGAGAATAACTTCAGTATTATGGGCTTCACGCACACTGCTGGCGTTGTGTTCACGATACAGCAGTGTTGCAATCCCGTTCCATTTGAGATCGTGTAGCGGAGTAGAGGCAACCCACTCACCGTCGTAAATCGAGTTTTTTTTTTTTTTTTTTTTTTTTAAATGAAATTTCTATGGTATCCTCGCCCACACTGTTCCGAGCATGAAAGGGGCAAGAAAGAAGGGAAGACGGAATTGGGGGGGGGGGGGGCAACTTAAAGCGAAACGCGTGCTTTAAACAATGTCTTGCATTGTCCCTCTTTAGTGCAGCTTGGTCAAAATAAACTGCCCTTGTGGCGCTGTAGTCGAATTATCAGGGGGAACCGTGGATCAGTCAGCTATGCCTGCTCGTGCATTTCAAAATTGTTGCACTGTCAAAAGCTCGTTCCTGTTTCAGTGGAAAGTGTTTGCTTTGATAATGAAAGGAAAAACTGTACATAGCGAAAGCAGAGACGTAATATTTAACGTTGTTGAATTTTTGGAGGGATGTTAGCTACAAAGCGTGCAGCGACTGCAATAATAATATGGATATGGTGGAAGAGAAAGGAAAAGTTCGAAGTACGAAGAGGGCAGTATGGAGTGGACTGAGTGAGTACTGTTATTTTCTTAATATTTATTATTCTCTTGATTTCGCTTGCTTCTGTCGATCATTAGAAGTAAACAACTGCTACATAGATTACGACTCATTTTCTGCATTGGTAGTTGGATCTGCTACCTTGTTTGCAGCAGTGGCTAGAGATAAAATTTTCACCTTGGCGAGGTGGAATTTTGGCGACTCCTACTTTCTACCTTCCTCCAATAAAAATCATAACCATGTTATTATATTTACGGTTTTAATGACGAAAAATAATAGCCTTATTTGAAAAATACTTTTAACACTGTTCAAGAACACGTTTATTGTAGGTATTTGTTTATTTAATACCTACAGATCGGTATTTCTATGTTTATAGTGATTTTGTCAGGTTATCGAATGTTGAATTATCTATACCCAATAACATCGCTCTCTCGTGATCGACGGAAAATTCACCGAAGTATTTCCAATTTATATATGTTAATGTTTTTGATATTTTTCATGAAATAAAGCTCTCCCATAGCCTCATTTTCAGTAAAAGAGCATCATAATGTACTCAAAAACGGGTGCGAGTATTTGAGAGAGGTTAAATAAAACTTCTTCTGTACACGAGTCTGAGTTGCACATCCATAAAGTCAGACCACGAGCCACCACTGCTATGCCCCCACAAATTAAATAAAAGTTTCATTGAATCAAATATTCTGTTTGGAAGTATTGAGGCCTGGACGCTTTTGACAAACAAATTCAGAGGAAAACTTCCTTCCGCAGTGACGTCACAAGTTTACGAGAAGGGAAAAGGAGCTGTTATGGATAGACTGATCACCTGAAGTGAGGGGGGAACCCTTCAGGGACTGTGACTTATCTCTGTTGGAATGCAAGCAGGGCAGTGACGTCACAGTGGAGTTCAGGAAAGCAGTGCTGGTGTTGAATATTGTTT
Source organism: Lepisma saccharinum (assembly GCF_977018435.1). NCBI lineage: Eukaryota > Metazoa > Arthropoda > Insecta > Zygentoma > Lepismatidae > Lepisma > Lepisma saccharinum. The sequence goes on along the minus strand of NC_139231.1, from coordinate 22,660,720 downwards.
AGTTCTGCGTGCTCCAGCTTGTGATTTCGTAATTCTGTCCACTCGCGTCACTCCAGCCAGAAGTTATGCGACTCTCACTCAGGGCCGGAAAGGATGGGGATGGGGAAGGTGGCAACCGTGCTACTGCCCAGAGCGGAAAAATTGAAAGAGAAGAAGAAATAAGCCTACTGAAAACTTGAAGTTATAATATTATATTATATTACATAACTTGGAAGTTAATTTATGACAACCTACGGATTTAAAGGAATGTATCAGTAGTCTCACTTTAAAACCACTGAGTGCCACAAGGTGGGAAAGCAGATTTGATGCCTCAACTCTGTTGAGATATCAAGTGGGAGAGGTCTATGATGCGCTCTTTCAAATAAGTGCGACAATAAAACTGTCTGAATGGTCCCATATGAGGCTCAGTGTATTGCAAACCAGTTGCGTGGCTTTACATTCCTTTGCTCACTAGTTATCTGGTGTGACTGTTTACTCCACGTAATGTAATAAGTAAAAATGTCATCGAAACATTAATCTATGATGTGTTAGATGCTGTTAGATTTCTTGCAAATATATCAGCTCTTTTAAGAAGGCAGGAGTGATGAAAAATGTCAAACTTTCTTGGACGTCACTTGGCAGCCTGGCAAGGTCTCCATACCTCCACTCGTGGAGGCGAAGGGGGCGGCGACGTGAGTCCCGATTGATGAGAAAGAATTGGCATCGAATTTTGATATAGATGATCCAAAGATATGCAAGACTGTACACGGCCGAAATCGAAAGAAGAAGCAGTTTCAGTATGATGAAACTGTTGAAGATCCACAAAGTCGGTACAAAGTTGATTTTTATTACCAGGTCCTACACGATTATTTTAGCTCTAAGAGAACAGCTTAAAGATCATAGTGATTTTTTAAATTTCTTTTATGATATCAGTAAACGAGACGGTATGTTAACACATGTAGACTACTGATTTAAAAAATGAACTAAAAGTGCTTTCGGCTATAATAAAACAAATATACACCAAATGAAACCTTAAAACTGATAAAGGGTCATGATTTTGCACCTAATGTGAGTGTTGCACTTCGAATTTTATTAGCTAGCTTTGTCGGTAACCGTGGCAACTGGCTAAGGAAGTTTGTTTGGAAATTAAAGCTAATCAAAATACTATCCCGGTCAATCATGTCTGAAACACGAAACACACTTGTTTCCATTTTATGCAAGTTAGCTCTGTACGATAAAATACATGTAATTCTTTTAAAAATCCAGTCATATATCACAGACCTACAACGGTAAACACATGAAGTCAAGCCTTCGTTTCCTTCCTAATACTTGTTACATTTAAGATACGTTTAAGAGAGAGAGAGAAGGGGTGTGACTTTTCATAATATATCATATATACATCTGCACGGGATGTTGGTTACATCTAGTGCGCTGACACAATATGATTGGCACTTCAAGATTGACATATGATGATATCACTTGATTGACAGCAGATGGTTGACGCTAGATGACAGACACTAGATCATAAGAGGGCCTCCCCCCTGGCGCAGTGGTAGCGTCGCCTCATTGTAATCAAGGGGTCCCGGGTTCGATACCCGGTAGAGGCACAAGTGGTTCGGATCCTAGTTTAAACTGTAGGTCCAGTCCCGATTAGCCTTACTGTGCATAAAGTGGACTTAAAACACAAAAACTCAAACTAAAAAACTTGATCATATGATGATATCGTATGATTGACACTATGTTCATATCATAGCTAAGACCTTACCTTTGAGTGATATTTAAGCCACCACCATCTCCGAGTTTCAACCTTCACACGCGGAGAAATGTTTCTCATCTTAACTCGCAGGGCTGAGTAACTGGCAAGGTTAATTTCCTTTGACAGGCAGTTATTTCCTGCAGAACAAACACCCAAATTATAATATGCATTAAATGCACGTTACAATATCTCAGTTCTGAATTTCTGGCTTTGTCCCTGCATAAAACGGATCTGGGCTCCACCCAACCTCTAATAAATTCCGCACCTTGAAGGCCACTTTGGTAAATGAAGGCTGCCGGAGCGCGGTGCTGATTACATCACCTCTAAAACTTACCGATATCTTGAATAGTCCTTCACGGCACGATGCACAGGGAGAAATTTATATTTACATTTTACTTTATTTTGTCATTTTTTTTAAAAAAATAAATTAGTTACGAAATTAGTTAATAATGGTTTTCGATTCATGCTTCTGTTTTTTTATTATCTACTGATATTTCGGTAACACAGTATTACGTAGAATTAACACTTAATGTGGACAAGAACTACTTCGTATAGTTCTAAAATATACTAATTCAATCGTGTAAGCTTAAGTGAACACAAGCGATAACAATGATGAGAGTAATATAACCGACTGATTATGAAGAGAAACATACATAATCGTGATATTTTTGTTACTCTCGTTGATACGAGGGCCGCACTGAAAGTTTCGGGAAAATGGCATAAAGAAGAAGAATAAAAGTATATCAATTTTTTATTGCTTTTCAAAATATTCACCATTTACAGCAATGCATCATTTCATGCCATGGAACCAATTGTTGAAACAGTTATGCCAGTCTGAAGTTGGTACCTGCGAGACATGCGTTTCGTATGCTTCGATAGCCTCTTCGGAAGTGAAAAATCGATGACCACGCAACTTATTCTTGATTATTGGGAACAAATAAAAATCACATGGGGCTAAGTCAGGTGAATAAGCTGGATGAGTCATGAGTTCAACTTGTTCATGATCCAGAAAGTTCCTTGTGTCAGATGCTGTGTGCGAGCTGACATTGTCGTGATGCAGAATGATTCGACGATTTGGGTTTGAAGTTCCGATCACGTTGAGTACTTGTGGCAGGCAAATTGTGGTATACCATTCTGCATTGACTCTTCTACGATCCTCTAGTGCAACAGTCGCAATGTGACCTGATTTACCGAAAAAAGAGGCAACCATTTCTTTCGACACACTGCGTGCACGAACAATTTTCGTTGGTTTAGGCTCATCCTGGAACACCCACACAGCAGATTGTCGCTTTGTTTCAGGTTCATGAGAGTAAATCCATGATTCATCGCCTGTGACGATGTTAAACACAAGATTTGATGATCCCGACTTAAACCGTTTGATCATAGCCTTACACCACTTCACACGGTCGTCTTTTTGTGCTTTTGTTAAATTGAGTGGCATCCAACGGGCACAAAGCTTTTTCACACCTAAATGATTGTGCAAAATTGTTTGTATTTGACTCATGCCAATACCTAAGGAACCCTGAATTTCGCGATAAGTCACGTGTCGATAACTGTTGATTAGTTCACGAACTGCATCAATGTTTTCTGGCACAATGGCTGTCGATGGGCGGCCTTCACGAATTTCATCACTAAGGCTAACTCGGTCACATCTGAATTCTTGAAACCAACGATAAATTGTCGTCTTTGATGGGGCATCTTCTTGAAAAGTTTTGATCATTCGAGTAACACACTGTTGCTGTGTTAAATCTTGCCGAAAATTATAATAAATCATGGCACGTAAGTTCTCTCTTGTTAATTCCATTTTTTTTTACAAACACCTCACTTCAAACTTTAATCTTGAAACGAAAAAGAATCCGTGTTATATCAGTCCTTGTATTTACAGTCGACAAATATCACAGTTTATAAATATAACAAAATCTAACAGATTGCATAGTTGCCAGTACCTGATTCCTGAAACTTTCAGTGCGGCTCTCGTATAAATAACTCACCCATTGTCATAGGCGGATGCAAAGGTCGGAAGGGTATGATGTAATCATATGCTATGATGAAACTGCAAATATAATGTGTAGATTTTTTACATATTAAAAGCAGCCTCAATTATATCATGATCACCTCAGGAGAATCACGAAGATGTGTTGAAGTTCGATTGATTGATTGATTCATTCATTCATTCCTTTTTTCTTTATTTTACTTAGCTTTTTGTGCCACTTTTGGCTAATTTGCGAAGATCAGGATGAGTGATGATATGATGAAATTGATGAATGGACACTCACAAACATCCATGCCCAGTCCAGGATTCGAACCCGGGACCCCTGATGTTGCAGCGCGATGTGCTAACCACTCCGCCACGTTGAAGTTCCAATTTGTGGCCAGAAGAACTAATGGTGCCCGGACTTTCAGGACCTTCGAGTCGAATCAGAATCACCGCACTACCTCCACCAGGAAACAAACCCCGAACCATTTTATTACAAAGTGATTGACAGGGTTGAATTTGACAGGAAAATGTTGCGAATTTCACTCTTAGGTAGGTACTTGAAGGGGGAAGAACGATATGCATAAATACTACAAACGTACAGGCCGGATTAAGGTGGGTGCTATTGATGCTGCAGCATTAGGCCCATTCCTGAAATAGGCCCAGATGAAAACAGACGAGAATTTTCCAAAAGCTGAACAGTTTTCTTTGCTATATTAACCTGAAAATAAATTTTAGAATGAAATTGGGAGCCCCAATTTCGGACGACTAGACACAGCGTTACTTATTATACAGTTACTATTATTCTTTGCGCTGTGTGACGTAACTATAACGTCGTTGTGTTTATTGTTCACCGAAGATTTCAAGCATCAATTCCAATTTCGTCTTAATCCGGCCCTACTAACGTAATAACAAACGTTCATTGTTTTAACTGTGGCAACTTTAAGAAAGGAATACGATTGAGAATTCACTTCTTTAGGCGAAACTTCAGAAACATTGACCTAAGGAGACTCTTGCTTCTTGGACCATTAGTGAATATGTAATCAGCGCTTCAAGTGGAAATTTCTAACTGGGGGATGCTTGGCGGAGGCTTGCGTCTAGCTGGGGGGATGCTTCTATGTTTTGCATGGTAGCAATGCTTTGCAAAAATGTAGCTACCCCGCATCCCCCCTCGCTTCGGGCACTGCATGTAATCTATTTCAAGTGTAGGTATATTCAAGTGTCCAATAAATATAATCCTGAATAATATATTTGTGATAAATATTATTTTGTTGTTTTAAGGGCTGAAAAAGGATTGTTTGAATATTTTTTTGTTAATTTGCAATATAACGCTATGTTTTTATACAAGTACTTAGTGATACGGTCTAGGTATTAAGTGTATGGCTACAAGGGTTGGTCTTCACGGCCAGAAGAAGATAAATCATAAGCAGATGTATTTTGTGTGTAATGCTTGCTATATCATGGGTTCAATGTATTTGAATGTTTCGGACATAACGTCCAGTTTCTATTAAATACATTAATTGTTAACCGTCTGGTTTTTATCTTGTGCAACGTATATTAATCCACATTACCATGTCTTTCACTCCGAACCTATCAACTTGGCGCTGTGGACAGTGAATAGAAAATTTGAAGGATTCTAATCGTATCGTCAGGATGACTTTATGACTTTATCGGCACGGGATTATAACAAGTAAGATTTCTGTAGAAAATCAACAAGACGGTCTTACATGTAACGTTTTAATTTGTTAATTTTCTACATGCAAGTTTCAGTTACACATCGTAACTTTCATACATGCCAGTGATTTCTATCAGTTAATGTAATTTGAAGTTTCGATAACATGGCTCTCAACATTACATTCAGCGAATTTGCTGAAGAAAATGAAGATATCGAGAGTTATTTCATGCGTTTTGATCAACTCTGCCTTGCCCAGAATGTGGCAAATGAAAGAAAAGCAGCAGTTCTATTAGCAGTCATTGGTCCTAAGGCTTTCCAAGTACTTCGCAATATTACGGCTCCTGAAATGCCATGTAATCTAACATATGCTGTCATTCACGACAAAATGGTTCAGCACTTCAAGCCCAAAACCAACAAGTTTACAGAGAGGTTTAAGTTTCGAAAATGTATTCAGTCTCAAGGAGAATCAGTTACTAAATTCGTAGTGAGAATCAAACAAAAAGCAGCCAAATGTGCGTATGAGCAGTATTTAGATGAGGCACTTGTTGAACAATTCATCGTTGGTATACATTCAGATTCTGCTCGAAAAAGATTATTATCTGAAAGTGATCTTTCCTTTGCTAAATGTCAAGAAATTTTGCATTGTGAGTTATTAGAACGAGAAGTTAAATTATTCTCAAATAAGTACAATGCAGATTCTGTGACTTTTGCCACCAGCTCAAGAAATTTGACGCGGATGAATCCAGATCGTCAAACAGGCCCTTCAACGAGTTCACGCTCGGGCGAAACGAGGCAGAACAGCTACAATGAACATCACAATTCAACTGCTACCAAGCAAAATCCTCACTCCCAGTGCGGCAACTGCACAAAGAATCACCCACAAGGTGTATGTCCGGCAAGAAACGCAATCTGTAGCTACTGCAAACGACAAGGCCATTGGAATATACGATGCAGAAAGAAGCAGAAAGCTACAGCTGTGAATAGAACGTCCAGTTCAACCTCACGGAGCACAACACCCGATGAGTTGTCTACGTTCAGCTTCAACCATCTCAACGCTGATGCGCTCAGTCATCATTCCACACTGGTTACTTCTACTCAACACATTTTGGGGCAACAATTCAGTTCGGATAGCTTCATAATAAATCTCGAAATCAATAAGTGTATTGTTAAATGTGAAGTAGATACTGGGTCTGCTGTTACTCTTTTCAACGAGAAGTATTTTGACCAGTTGTTTCCACACTATGTTAAATCTAATTCCAGCCTACGATTACGAGGTGTAAACGAAGGATATGTACGTGTTACAGCACAAACATCCGTCAAACTATACTTAGACAATAAGGATTATACTTTACCTGTCTTTCTCTGCCAGGAGAAACTTTTATATCCATTGATCGGTCGTACGTGGTTAGACATTATTCAACCATCTTGGAGGCGATTATTAGTTACAGCCAGTGTTCTTTCAACTAACACAGAACAAGGTACTATTACTAGCGCTGCTGCCGACGACCTAAGGCGAGAAATTTCTTCTAGATACGAAAAAATATTTGATGGTGATTTGACCATTCCCGTTACACCTTATTTGGTCGATATACCACTGAGATCCAACTCTGCACCGATATTTCGTAGACATTACGAAGTTCCTTACGGTATTCGAGACCGTGTTCAGGATTCTATTCAAAATCTAGTGAAAGTAGGGTTATGGGAACCGGTCGAATATTCTGATTGGGCCTCACCACTTGTCGTTGTTACCAAGAAAGATGGCTCACTTCGTCTCTGCACTGACTTCTCAGGAACAGTGAATAAAATGACCGAAAACGTCAAGTTTCCCATTGCTAGAGTCGAGGATATTTTCTCTAAGTTGGCCAGGTGTAAATACTTTACGGTAATTGACCTTCAAATGGCTTACGGACAGTTGGAACTTTCTGAAGCTGCCAAACGCATCACTGTCGTCAACACACCTTGGGGCTTATATAAACCTCACAGACTACCTTTTGGCATAAACATAAGTGGAGATCTGTTTCAAATGGTCCTAGCGAAGATTCTAGATGACATTCCCGGAGTTTCTTTCTACTTTGATGACTTCATCATCGGAGGTGAAACATTGCAAGAATGCTTCACACGCACGTGTGATGTCCTGAATCGTCTGGCCAAACACAATGTCAAAGCAAGCGCCAGCAAAAGTCAATTCCTAACCTCATCTTCGAGTACCTAGGATACAAGATTGACGTCACTGGTATACGGCCGTCAGACAAGAACTTGGAGGCCGTCCTAAATTCTCCACCACCTCAAGACAAATCACAATTACGTTCCTTCATCGGGATGATCAACTTTCATCGAAAGTTTGTACCGAACTTAGCTTCGAAACTTCACTTTTTACTTTCTTTACTCAAGAAAAACGTCTCTTGGAACTGGGACGATAACTGTCAACACGAGTTCGACAGCATCATGGCGGAACTTCGACAGGTAAATCCTATTGTGCCTTTCGACCCAACAAAGCCAGTTGTACTTATCACTGATGGCTCTCCTTTCGGCGGTGGCGCACAATTGTGTCATCGGGTTGAAAGCGGTCTACAGACTATCGCCTGCTCTTCTACCACCTTCAGTGAGACGGAGCGGAGATACTCCCAGGTAGAGAGAGAAGCTCTAGCCATAGTTCACGGTATCAAGCGATTTCACAAATTTTTACTCGGATCCAAGTTCGAGATTGTTACAGACGCACGTGCTGTAAAGTTTATATTTTCTCCGGATCGAGCCATTTCAAAACATTCATCCAATAGATTGATGAGATGGGCTCTACTTTTATCTTCATACCAATATAATATAATTCATTCCAGCAAGGTAGAAGTGGCTGACATGCTAAGCAGGTTGCCTACGCAAACACGTGATACAATACCAGCTGGAGAAGAAGAACTTCATGCATATTTCGGGTCCATTGAAGACGCTGTAACTCCTCTTTCTCGAGACGCAATACAGAACGCCACTTCAGAAGACCCACTGCTCTCATTAGTTGTCTCCTGTGTAGTAAATGGTTGGCCAGATCAACACGACACGTCTACCGAACGGAAGAAGCTCGCACCTTTCTTCGAAAGAAGAGCTCTCCTAACGTACGAGCAGGAATGCTCATGTGGTCGGGTAGACTTATCATTCCCACAGTTAAACGGAATGAAGTTCTTAGAGCTTTACACGATGGACACATAGGTTCAACTCGTATGAAAGAGTTGTGTCTTTCCAGATTTTGGTGGCCAGGCATGTCAACAGAGATTACGGATTTTGTAGCGAGCTGCAATACATGCCGAGCTAATGCTCCTAAGGTCCGCAACGGACCCGATTCTTCATGGCCTCTCGCTTCGTACGTGAACGAGAGATGGCATATAGACCATTCTTTCTTTGCAGGGCGTAAGTTCCTACTGATAGTAGACGCCTTCAGCAAGTGGACAGAAGTGTGGCCTGTACACACATTGGACACAAAGGAAACGATCCGCTGGCTTATGCAATCTTGCGCAACGCTAGGGATACCAAATACTATCGTATCCGACAACGGCCCAACGTTCACTTCTCTCGAATTTCGTAACTTCTGTCTTAAGAATGGCATCAAACATGTTACTTCACCGCCTTATCACAGCCCTAGCAACGGCTTAGCCGAACGATACGTTCGTACTGTCAAAACCGCTCTTGTCAAGCTTATAACTGACAAACCCAATCTGAGCACGCTTGAACTTGATATGGGGATCGCCAACCTTCTTTTCATCCTTCGGAACACGCGACTGGGTGGAAAAGGAAGCCTGCCAGCACTTTCGGTATTGAAACACCGACCCAGATTTTGGTGGGAACCAAACAATCTGCCTCTGTCGAGTGAATCTCCGTTCAAGCCGAGGAAGTCAGCACAGTTTCAGAACGATTCTTCATCGAGATATGGTACTTTCGCCATCAACTCAGCAGTTTGGGTTCAATCACCTAAGCACGGTACTCCAAATTACATCCCAGGAGTTGTCATTCGTCGAATTGGGGATAGCATCCTCTACGAGATAATGTTGGAAGATGGAATCAAACGAGTGGTACATCTCAGGTGGTTGAAGAGACGTGTTTCACGTGACACTGCAGATGACGACGACTTCAACCTTACAATACCAAATAGAAATTCAGCCAACCCCGGTGGAACAGTACCAGAACCTACCCCAGGCAGAGCCGGATACCCAGGACCAGGTCCTAGCACACCTCACTCGTCTCCGAGAAGGTCTACCAGGGTTCGCGCCCACCAGATCGATACGGTTATCAGCATACCTGATTTTTTTAATGGGACACCTGGAGGGATGATACGGTCCAGGTATTAAGTGTATGACTACAAGGCTTGGTCTTCACGGCCAGAAGAAGATAAATCATAAACAGATGTATTCTGTGTGTAATGCTTGCTATATCATGGGTTCAATGTATTTGAATGTTTCGGACATAACGTCCAGTTTCTATTAAATACATTAATTGTTAACCGTCTGGTTTTTATCTTGTGCAACGTATATTAATCCACATTACCATGTCTTTCACTCCGAACCTATCACTTAGTCTTCTGTTTTAGGAGGGCACGTACTTCCGTGCTTTCGCATTCAATCTGCCAACGACCCTCATATTAAATCCACCAATGTGCCTCATAATATGCTGCACGTCGCATAAATACACCAAAATTTCAGATCTCAGCGCCCCTTTGCTGATAGGAGCCTATAACTTACTGGTTCGTTGAGATAAATACGTAGGTGGCAGGTACGTCAATTTTTTTAAGTACAAAAAAAATGCACGTTTCAATCTTTTGGGGTAGTAATGAGCAAATTTTAAAAATAGTGCCCTTATGCGTAATGTGCTACAGTATTAAAGTTTTCACCAGGTAAACGTTTCCCCGAAAAAAGTAAAATGCAGGTTGTGAAATTTTCCTCCCTTATTGTAGAACTTCCTATCCAGAGACCACTAGGAGACATATTATCCACAGACAATTCTACTATGTATTTGACACGATCTGAAGTGTTTATATTATTAATTCCCACCAAGAAGGAGCATTCTACAATCTATACCCTATCCCCGGAATCTGTTGAGCAAGGCCGCGCATAGAGGCAGAGCAAAGGGGGAGAATCGAGTGGGCAGAGCGAAGCAGTACACGCTGCTGCAAAGACTGGTAGCTGCAGTCGCTCCCCCCTTCCACGCAATCCCGTTCCCTCTCACGCGTTTATTGGAACTGTCTCGCGTCACAACTTGCGCAGAGACTTGTTTTCGTTCGCTTGCTCGGGACCCGGGACCGAGCATATACCTTTCGCTGACACGAAATCTTCAAGCAAATGTTTCCCCACCAAGGCATCACAATCTGGAATTCTGAACGGAAAGCTTCATAGGGGATATTTCACACCAAAGGGGAAAAGGCGCGGAATTCAAAGTCGTGTCTCCAGTCAAATTTTTACAGTAGTGGTGCTAGTCGCGCTGCTTCCCTTGTGGAGAAAATGTGTTGTAAGCCTCAATTTCTACCTTACTTAATCAATACAGCTTGCAATATAGAAACAGGAAGATTTACTAGGTTCTAAAATTCCCATTTATCAAAGCAAGTTATATCAACATAGATTTTAGCTTGGAACTATCAAAATTTCCAATATTCAGAGCAAGAAATTATATTAAGGACTTTAAAATCTGTTAACGACTTATATATACAGGCCATGCGGAAAGTAGTATCCGTTTTTGAACTAAATAAAAACCTAACAAATATTTTTTTGAAAAAACTTTGTAATTGTTAACTACAAACTTTAAACTACTTCTCAACATAGTCACCATGTACATTTAAGCATTTGTCATAACGTGTGTACATTTAAGCATTTGTCATAACGTGTGACAAGTTTTGTAACCCAGCTTCATATTCCTCTGCCGCCAGTCCATTGAGAAAAGTAGTCACACCTTTTTTCAGTTCCTCATCACTGTGAAATTTCTTTCCTCCCAAAAAGTTTTGTGAAGAGATGAAAATCTGAATCAATTTCATGAAGAATTGTTCGTGAAAGATTATAGTCTATGGGCAGAGTGGCAAAATCAAGAAATCGGTATAATTTGGGGGTACTAATTTTCCTATACGCAACAGTTGTATAGGTGTGTAAGGATACCAAAAAAACATGATTGCCATTTCAAAGTGGTAGCTAATAGAAATGGCGGCCAATCCAAGATGGCGGATGTTGACATTTGAAAAATCAACTACATCCCTTGACACCAACGGACCGATCTAAACGATCCTTCTTTCAAATTAAAGCTTAATATGTGTTCTATATTTAATGTTGCATTATGATTTTCGATAGGAGCAATATTTTAATAATAACCTAGGCATCTGAGAAGAACATGTTCAAAACAAAAATTGTAGCATAAACGCTTACCTTTAATTTGACATATTAAACTTGTTGGTTTTCACCTTATTATTCATATAAAACTAACAAATTTTGTAGAGTGTACAGCGAATCCTTCTAGCAGCATGTCTTTTAGTCCTATTTAATTACACGTGTTGTAACTGGTATTGACTAATGAATAATATACTATTGCTATATACATGCAAAAACTCTTAATAATAATAATAATAATAATAATAATAATAATAATAATTGTTATTAGTAGTTATTATTATTATTATTAGCTGTTGTTTTTGTTGTAGTAGTACTATAACTAGCCATGAATTTTGTTTAAATGTTACCGATGATTATGGAAGAATGTTATTGAATGATTGATATTAAAATTTTTGTATACGTCAGCACTATTTACACCCGTCACATTACACGAGGCCAAGCCCCTTACAATGTGTAAGAAATCACCATGCGTGTCTTCAAAATCTCCTTACCCAGGGTAAAAACTGAGGCTGTACTGGGGCACTCAACACATATATTCCTATGAGCAAAACACAGGAGAACTTACCCGGATGGCTTAGTGTAATGTCGTCGTCTTGTGATCAAGGTGATTCAGGTTCGATATCCTGTGGAGGCACAAAGTGATTCGGATCCCAGTTTAAACTGTAAGTCCACTTCGGATTAGAATATCTGTGCATAAAGTAGACTTAAAAACAAAATCTCAAATAAGGATTGTACTGGCCGTAGGTCCAGACACCAGAGCCTCGTTGGCCTGCAAGACTGCAGTTGCCGAGGTGAAGTACGTGGAAATGAGGTTAACATTTGGGTGTATTCAGAAGAACAGCATAACATAGTGCGTACTCTTTATTAGTTATTACAGCCGAAATGGCTGCTTTGAAGAAAGTAGAAATCTGTAAAAACAGAAAATGTATCAGAGAAGTATATTATATGTTGGGGAAATGCATCCACCGAAAGACATAGACAGTTTTGTACAGTGCTGCCGTGAGCAGAAATTTTGAGTGAGATAAAAGATGCATGATTTATCGGATGAAATATTTCATCGCATGTGTCGAGCAAATTTTATCAATATCAAGTCCAAGTCCTTAAGAAGACTAGAAGCAGATGCTTCATCCTCCCATTTGTGTTCTGAAAGTGGTCCTTGAATCACCTAAGCTAGAAATGTTAGCACACTAAACTTTAAGAAATAGATACAAGGTTGTGTATGGAACAACTGGCAACCATTTTTTTCAAACTATGTAATCTTGCATACAGGAAACGGATATTGCAATACTTCCTAACTTTCTTCGAATGACCGTAGTACGTCACTGACACTTCTGGGTTGTAATAATCCCACTGACTTTCAATGACATCGTTACAAGCCAGAAGTGTCCGTGACGTACAAGACCTTTGTGGCAAGCGTATAGGTACACAATTTTTTTTGACACAATAGGAAGTGCGATCCTCACTTAATGATTCCTCTGTATGGTCTACATTGTCAGAGACATGAATGCTGCTTCTTTGTCACACGAATCATTTTTTGATGTATACAATGTATTCATCTCGGATTAGCGTTTCTCGGCATCCTTTGATGAGCAAGGACCACTTTCAGAAAACAAATGGGAGGATGAAGCATCTGCTTCTAGTCTTCTTAAGGACTTGGACTTGATGTTGATAAAATTTGCTCGACACATGCGATGAAATATTTCATCCGATAAATCATGCATCTTTTATCTCACTCAAAATTTCTGCTCACGGCAGCACTGTACAAAACTGTCTATGTCTTTCGGTGGATGCATTTCCCCAACATATAATATACTTCTCTGATACATTTTCTGTTTTTACGGATTTCTACTTTCTTCAAAGCAGCCATTTGGGCTGTAATAACTAATAAAGAGTACGCACTATGTTATGCTGTTACATGTATATTACATTAATATACTATTCAATAGTCAATACCAGTTACAACACGTGTAATTAAATGGGCTAAACAGACATGCTGCTAGAATGATTCGCTGCACACTCTACATAATTTGTTAGTTTTATATGAATTACTCGCGTACTTTCGACGTGGCCCTTGGCCACGTCTTGTACGCTCGCGTGCGTGACCTTCGCCACGTTGTGGACGCAATCATGTTATAGATGGGGTTCTTCATAGATCATAATGACTGAAAATGTCTGCATGTTGTATTGGATGAAGAGGAACATGTGTATAAGTTCGGTTATTTGAAAAGCTTAGAAAGTAACTTTATGTGTGGAAGTGCTCTAGTATTATACAAATATGCAACATATTCAACATAATAATAAACTGGGTAAATATTGTCCGTTTCAAAATATTTAGATATATCATATAATCGAAATGAATAGCAACACTATATTGGAATAGCAGTATTTACGTCTCTTGTCATTTTTACATTTTTAAACGTAATTTAAAAATAATTGTCTTCCGTCATTCCGTGCGCTCGCCGATGTGGTTCCAGATTTGGAAAGTTTTGAACGTAATGTTATGTGTGTACGGGCTCTATTATGGTAGCTACTAGCATTCAAAATAGTATTTTCTATTTTCTTAATAATAAACTGGGTAAGCAATATCCACTTCAAGATAGTTAGATATTTTGTATAAACGAATTTAATAGCGACACTAAATCAGAAAAGCAATATTTTACGTCTCTTGTCATTTTCACATTTTTGAACGTAAATGAAAAATTATTGTTTTCCGTCCCTACCCTTCAATTCCTACCTCTCCTCTGTAATAAATTCTGATGGTCATATTTTGAAATTCGAAAAGTGTCGCATAATTCACTTACAGTAGTTTCCGGGGTGAAAATAAACGATCTTTAAGTTACCTAGTATCGATTTTTAAGATAACACAATAAATATATTCTGCACAAAATTTAAAACCTAACTTACGGTGAAGGTAATTCTAGTTATATCTAACATACTATACATCAGTGTTCATTTATGTTTCCTACATGAAAATTAAGGAAATATATATTATCTTAACTTGTTAGATACAGCCCATAATTTTCTACGGTATATTGTTAGATTGTTGTTGATTTGGTGTTTTAAGTCCACTTTATGCACAGTAAGGCTAATCGGGACGGGACCTACAGTTTAAAGTGGGATCCGAACCACTTGTGCCTTCACCGGGTATCGAACCCGAGACCCCTTGATTACAAGGCGACGACGCTACCACTGCGCCATCGGGAATTCCCCGGTATATTGTTAGAATCTCTTATTGTGCACACGGAATCACTTTTAAACAACATGAGCCACACTCTTAGTTTTCTTCTGGTAGTCAATTCCCCTTACAAAATTTATTTTCCGTAAGGTATGGACAGTCAATATGAGTCATATTTTACGTGACGTCACAACTAGAGAAATATGACATTAAGGTACCATTTTCAATGTCTGTTTCCAAGTTCAATTACAGGCATGGCTAACAAGACAGTATTACATGTCTAAAACATTTCATTAAAATAACCTTGGTGTATCGAATTTTAAGTACTAATTAAGTAAGTTATACATGACTGTTTATGTTATCTCTGGACTAAATCTTCTTATGTAGATGTCACTATTGACTGATGCATGTTTTCTAACTATGAATTTAATCATATGTGATATTGATTACCTCGAGGATAATAAAAATTTTCGAAGGCACTAAAAACTCTCAACTAAGAACCGAAAGATACAAAGTGCAAGTTACTTGAATTGTTATTATTTTCTTGGACACCATCTGTCGCCTCAGTCGAACATGACCGTGTACATTTTTAATCTAGCATTGCAACATCTGCGCTTACATTAATCAGTGCGATTCATAAAAATCGAAACATATGAGATTTGTTGTTATTTTAGATATCAAGATTAACTATTTTCCAATTTACTTTGCTTTGCAATTAAAAAATATTTAAAGAAGGTATGTCAATTTCAAATGTAATTATTGTATGTAGAAGTTGTAAAAGCCATGATGGAAAAATGGCGGATTTGTAGCTACTGGACGGAAACAAACGTTGCTAGGGAGTATGAAACGGGTATTTTCACTCTTTGAAAAAGGCTAAGCGAGCGTCTCGTGCTCTCGCCGACGTGGTTCGCTTATTTGAAAAGTTTTCAACGTAATGTTATGTATGTATAGTCTCTAATATGTTACAAATATTGTCTATTTTCTTAATAATAAACTAAGTAAGTAATAACCGTTTCATGATAGATAGTTGGATGTTTTGTATAAACGAATTTAATAGCGACACTAAATCGGAAACGTCTCTTGTCATTTTCGGATTTTTAAACGTAATTGAAAAATAATGGTTTTCCGTCATTCCCCACGAATTCCTACCTCTCCTTTGTAATAAATTCTGACGCTCATATTTTGAAATTCTAAAAGTGTAGCATAATTCACTTACAGTAGTTTTCGGGGTGAAAATAAACTTTCTTTAAGTTCCCTAGCAACTTTCGTTTCCATGGTGAACAACAAGCACCGCAAACTCTCTAAGTAATTATATGTTATTATACCTCTAAACGTTTAATTAAAACAACAACGATGTAGATATTTTCGTTTTGAGTTTACCAATATATACGTAAGTAATTGTATCTGGGCTGAAACTTCTTCTTATGTAGATGTCACCCTTGTTTGAGGCACCTTTTTGAACCAGGAATTGATTCATCTGTGTGTGATCTGTGAGAAATATAATGTATTTAGCTACACAATTAAGAATTGAAGGAAACAATGTGTGCAAAAGAAATGCCCGTGACAACAGTTGCTAAGGACGTGGAAAAAGGGCATTTTCGCCCTTAAGGAAGGGCCGATTGAGCGATTTTTGAATTTTCTCGGACTTTTGGGACGATTTCATGGGGGGTCGTAATCGGGCATTTTTCGCCTCCGGGGCTTCCTTCACGGAAAACATTTATGTCAGTGAGTCAGTGAGTGGTGGGATTGGGGCTTTATATATACTGCTGGACAAAAAAAACTGGACACTTGCATTTTTTGTGATAACGCATAAATTCTGATTCGAAGGCTAAGTAAATGTTGCAGAAATTATTGGAAATAAGAAATCCTGAATATATTCAACAGAAAGCAAATTAAAATTTATTGTTAATAAGTTAAATTAGAACATAAACGAAAGTTACAGAAAACTACCAAAAAAAATCTTAGCAATATTGTTTTTTTAATATTGTTAACTGGTACTGGTGGGGTCTAATAGCGGGTGTTACCTCCCCTGCCATCAATTACAGCTTGTAACCGCCGTGGCATACTTCGAATAAGGTTGGCAATCACTTCTTGGTCCAATTGCTCCCATTTTTCTTGAATAGCACGTCTTAGCTCTTCAATTGTTTCTGGAACTATTGCGCGGTTTCTGATATGTCGTTTCAGTTGATCCTAGACGTGCTCTATCGGATTTAGGTCCGGACTTTGTGGTGGCCATTCTAATCTTGTAATCGCAACTTCGTCCAAGTACTCCGTGACAATATTCGCAACGTGAGGACGCACATTGTCATGCATAAAAACAAAGTCCGGGCCTATGAATGGTGCATATGGTACTACATGATCTGCCACACATTCTGTAATATACCTGCAAGCTGCCATTGCCTCATTATCTACAAGAACCAACTCTGTACGTTCTTGTAAAGAGATACCTCCCCAGACCATGACACCACCACCTCCAAAGGGTGTTATTTCAACGAAACAACATTGTGCATAACGCTCATTAGGTCTTCTATACACATGTTCAAGCCCGTCTGATGAACGTAGGTTGAATTCTGACTCATCAGAGAATAAAACCTTTTCCCACTGCTCCACATTCCAACGTAAGTGTTTTGTAGAAAATTCCAGTCTTCGCTTCCGGTGACGTGCTAACAACCTGGGACCTGCAGCCGGCCTCCGAGATGATAAACCACTTTCATTCAGTCTTTTACGAACTGTTCGTGAAGAAACCACAGTTCTATGAACGTTTCTCAAATGCTGTGCCACAATATTTGAAGTCGTACGACGGTGTCTTAAGACTATGATACGCATTAAACGATCTTCCCGTGCTGTTGTGCATCGTTTCTGACCAGAACCCGGTCTTCTACCATAGGAACCGGTTGCGTCATACCGTCTGAGACCTTCATGGATAGTACTTCGTGCTATATTTAGCACCCTAGCAATATAGTGTACACTACGACCATCATCGCAAAGAGCTACTGCTTTTACACTACCTCTTCACGTCTCATTTTCAAGCTAGCAGCAAACTTACAATACACTTGCAAGAAAAATACCAGCAATGACAATGTCAATAATATATGTTACTATGGTTACTATGAACCAAAATTCATGCCTCTCTAGACATTAAACAAAATAACATCAACAGGAATTGAAAATCAATAAATTAAAACAAAATTGCATGAAATTAATTTTGAGCCTACTAAGTGTTCCAAATAAGTAAATACGAGTAAATAAATAAATAAATAGATAAATAATAAACGGAAAACTGTGGAAAATGTTCAATAATGAATGTTCAATTGTTCAATACTTAACTGAGAGCGTAATTCATAAGTAATTGCAATTCAGATGTCAAATATTAAGGTGTCCGTTTTTTTTTTGTCCAGCAGTATATATTGGACTCGCGTACTATCGACGTGGCCTTTGGCCACGTCTTGTACGCTCGCATGCGTGACCTTCGGCCACGTTGTGATCACAATCATGTTTTAGATGGTGTTGTATTGGATGATGGGGAACATGTGTACAAGTTCGCTAATTTGAAAAGTTTAGAAAGTAACTTTATGTGTGTATGGGCTCTAATAAGGTACAAATATTCAAACTATTATTGTCTATTTTCTTAATAATGACCTGATTAAGTAATAACCGTTTCAAGATAAGTAGTTGGATGTTTTGCATAAACGAATTGAATAGCGACTAAATTGAAAATGCAATATTTACGTATTTTGTTATTTTCACATTTTTGAACGTAATTGGATAATAACTGTTTTCCGTCATTCCCCTCAAATTCCTACCTTGCCTCTGTAATAAAATTCTGATGCTCGTATTTTGAAATTCGAAAAGTCTAACATAATTCCCTTACAGTAGTTTTCGGGGTGAAAATAAACTTTCTTTAAGTTCCCTAGCAACATCCGTTTCCATGGTGAACAACAAGCACGGCAAGCTCTAAAGAATTGCATGTCATTATACCCCCTAAACATTTAGTTGAAACAAGCACCATGCAGATATTTACGCATTGAGTATAACAATATATACGTAATTGTATCTGGGCTGAAACTCCTTATTATGTAGATGTCACCCTTGTTTCAGGCACCTTTTCAAAACCAGGAGTTGATTCATCTGTGTGTTACTTATCTGTGAGAAATATAATGTAGCTGGACAATTAAGAATTGAAGGAAACAATGTGAGCAAAAAAGAAAAGCCTTGGAAACGGTTGCTAGGAACGTGAGAAAAGGGCATTTTCACCCTTAAGGAAGGGCCGATTGAGAGATTTTTGAATTTTCTCGGCCTTTTGGGACGATTTCATGGGGGGTCGTAATCGGGCGTTTTTCGCCTCCGGGGCTTCCTTCATGGAGAACATTTATGTCAGTGAGTGAGTGGTGGGATTGGGGCTATATATATTGGACTCGCGTACTTTCGACGTGGCCTTTGGCCACGTCTTGTACGCTCGCTTGCGTGATCTTCGGCCACGTTGTGGGCGTAATCATGCTATAGATGGGGTAAAATGTCTGCATGTTTTATTGGATGAAGCCAAACAAGTGTATAAGTTCGCTAATTTGAAAAGTTTAGAAAGTAACGTTATGTATGGATGGGCTCTAATAAGGTACAAATATTCAAAGCATTATTGTCTATTTTCTTAATAATAAACTGAGTAAGTAATAACCGTTTCAAGATTATTAGCTGGATGTCTTGCATAAACGAATTCAATAGCGACACTAAATTGGAAATGCAATATTTACGTCTTTTGTCATTTTCACATTTTTAAACTTAATTGGAAAATTATTGTCTTCCTTTATTTCCCTCGAATTCCTGCCTTGCCTCTCTAATAAATTCTGACGCTTGAATTTTGAAATACGAAAAGTCTAGCATATTTCACTTACAGTAGTTTTCGGGGTGATAATAAACTTTCTTTAAGTTCCTTAGCAACGTCCGTTTCCATGGTGAACAACAAGTACCGGAAACTCTCTAAATATTTGTTTGTTATTATACCTCTAAACATTTAATTAAAACAACCACGATGTAAATATATTCGCATTGAGTTTACTAATATAAGTACCTATACGTAATTGTACCTGGGCTGAAACTGCTTATGTAGTAGATGTCACCCTTGTTTGAAGCACCTTTTCTAACCAAAAGTTGATTCATCTTTTGTTGATCTGTGAGAAATATAATGTATCTCGACAATTAAGAATTGAAGGAAACAATGTGTGCAAAAGAAATGCCCGTGGCAACGGTTGCTAAGGACGTGATAAAAGGGCATTTTCACCCTTAAGGAAGGGCTAATTGAGCGATTTTAGAATTTTCTCGGTCTTTTGGGACGATTTCATGGCTGGTCGTAATGGGGCATTTTTCGCCTCCGGGGCTTCCTTCATGGAGAACATTTATGTCAGTGAGTCAGTGAGTGAGTGGTGGGATTGGGGCTTTATATATATTGGACTCGTGTACTTTCGACGTGGCCTTTGGCCACGTCTTGTACGCTCGCATGCGTGACCTTCGGCCACGTTGTGGGCGTAATCATATTATAGATGGGGTAAAATGTCTGCATGCTGTATTGGATGAAGGGGAACAAGTGTATAAGTTCGCTAATTTGAAAAGTTTCGAAAGTTACTTTATGTGTGTATGAGCTCTAATAAGGTACAAATATTCAAAATAGTATTATTCTTAATAATAAATTCTTATTATAAATTATTATTCTTAATAATAAACTGTAAGTAATAACTGTTTCAAGATAATTAGTTGGATGTTTTTGCATCAACGAATTCAATAGCGACACTAAATTGAAAATGCAATATTTACGTCTTTTGTCATTTTCACATTTTTGAACGTAATTGGATAATAACTGTTTTCCGTCATTCCCCCTAAATTCCTACCTTACGTCTGTAATAAATTCTGACGCTCGTATTTTGAAATATGATAATTCACTTATAGTTTTTGGGGTGAAAATAAACTTTCTTTAAGTTCCCTACAAACATCCGTTTCCATGGTGAACAACAAGCACGGCAAACTCTCTAAATAATTGTTTGTTATTATAGCTCTAAACATTTAGTTAAAGCAACCACGATGTAGATAATATTTTCGCATTGAGTTTACCATTATATACGTAATTGTATCTGGGCTGAAACTCCTTATTATGTAGATGTCACCCTTGTTTCAGGCACCTTTTCAAAGCCAGGAGTTGATTCATCTGTGTGTTACTTATCTGTGAGAAATATAATGTATCTCGACAATTAAGAATTGAAGGAAACAATGTGTGCAAAAGAAATGCCCGTGGCAACGGTTGCTAAGGACGTGAGAAAAGGGCATTTTCACCCTTAAGGAAGGGCCGATTGAGCGATTTTTGAATTTTCTCTGCCTTTTGGGACGATTTCATGGGGGGTCGTAATCGGGCGTTTTTCGCCTCCGGGGCTTCCTTCATGGAGAACATTTATGTCAGTGAGTGAGTGAGTGAGTGGTGGGATTGGGGCTATATATATATTGGATAAGGTGAAAACCAACAAGTGTAATGTGTCAAATTAAAGGAAAGCGTCTGTGCTACACTTTTTGTTTTTAACATTTTCTTCTCAGATGCCTAGGTCATTAATAAATTAATGATAAACATAAAATTAATAGTAAAAAATGCGATTGTTTTTACTAATCCGTGATTAACTAGTTAATGGTTGCTCCTATCGAAAAACATAACACAACATTAAATATAGAACACATATTAAGCTTTCATTTGAAAAAAAAAAGATCGTTTAGATCGGTCCGTTGGTTTCAGAGATATAGTTGATTTTTCAAATGTCAACATCCGCCATCTTGGATTGGCCGCCTTTCTATTAGCTACCACTTTGAAATGGTAATCATGTTTTTTTAGTATCCTTACACACCCATATAAATGTGGCATAACGGAAAATTAGTACCTGAATTGATACCGAATTCTTGGCTGGCTCATAGACTATCAGGGAACTGGTCACTTATTTCATCTAGTGTGACACACCGATCGTTCTTGATAATTCGTCAACTGCACTCAGCAGTTCGCCCGTAATAACAGGTGACCGGAACGTTCGTCATCGTGGATATCCCTCCCCGAGTTAAAGTTTCGACACTTGCGCTGAACAGACGCCTCATCAATAACATTCTCTACTTAAAGCTCTTTTGATTGACGGTGAATATCACATGGTCACACATTCCTGGCGTTGAGAACTCTGATCACAGCTCTAACTTCACAAGTGGCGGCGTTGTCAGGTTTTTGAACGTTGTTAACACTCACAGAAACAATACAGAAGCAATATCTACAATGACAGGGCTATCTACAATGACAGGGCTATAAAACTTCGCACACACACTGAACGTACAGTCAACTGAAGTCGTTTGACTTTGAGCGGCGGCTACTCGCGTCACTAGCGTGAAGCGGTACTACTTTCCGGATGGCCCTCGTACATAAAAAATAAAATTTGGAACTATTTTTGTTTGTTTGTTAACTAAATGGTTATCAGGGTGCCTCCATTCTCTTTACATACATCATTACTGCCAGCCTATTATGACATATTTGCGATTATGCCATAAGGTTTTTCTGTAATTGAGGACTAAAAGTGGTAATCGTTGTAAACACAATGCGCACAAGAGCCTGTAGTTGAATATTAGCGTCGATCATTCTCAGTGGAATTCGACAAGTTTCGACTTCTGTGTGTGAACGTGCAGGTTGCATCCCTAGGAATGGCCGCCTGCAGCATCGCTACTGTAATGGCATGTTCACGATAAAGCAAAACCAGAACGCGAACAGTTGTAGTGATTTGATTGAGCTAACACACAAGTAAGGAATTGTGATTATATTTAGTTCCAGTGCATGATCGATAAAATCAGTTTTCGAAGGATGTTGCTTTGCATAAGTGTTGAATAAAGCAGTATTTACTGATACACCCAACGGCGAAAGAAACAGTAGGCGAATTGTCCACCACCATTTTCATTCGGTTTGTATTACACAATGTGATGACAATGAATTGAAATAAAGACGTCAATAAGCAGAGAACAATGCCTGCTTCGAACCAACATAGTTTCATTCGTTAAAACAACACAGGATGTAGAATAAAAAAGTAATGAAAATGGCGGTGGACAATTTGCTTACCATTATCTTTGCCCTTGACTGTACCTGTCGTGTATCATAGGCCAGGTTAAAAGTGCTTTGTATGAAAGCCGTAATTTGTTTTGAGTATCACAGGCCTTGATTGCTGTGTATGACTTTCTTCTTATCTTCATTTGGTAAGACGTTAATCAGGAAAATTATCACCAATCGAATGTAAATTTCACATTTGGTGAATGACAATGACTTCATGCAATTTTGTGAAACGTTGTATCCTGGTCCAACTGTGTATGACCGATTCAGCATAAATAATATCTTGAGAACATTTATTTGTACGGTCAAGTACAAAAGTATTTTAACATTTGTGACAAGAAAATAATTAATAGTAAACATTGTGTACTACACAAATCAGATCATAAGATTCGGTATGTAGGCCAGATTGTATGTGGCCCTAGTGAAATTCATTGTTCGATTATTGATGAGTACACTAAAAATTAATATTACTTCATTATTTTAGTGAGAAGATGTTGTATGTTTTATGCAGGTTTATATTAACTTTACCACAAGTTATGGTATTCTGTCCTAATCGTATGTGGCATTTTCAAAGTTAATTTTCAAGATCATTAATACTTTGTATAACAACTGTACACTGGAGTACACGATTATGTGATGACGAAAAATGTAGTTTTCTGTCAGGATGTAATTTTTTCTGGCTTTGTGGAATTGAAATTTATTCATAAGAACTTCGTTATACAATTTTTCAAGTTGATTGTTCACAATAAACAAATATACTACATGTACATGCGTGTTCAGATTTAACCACCAAACAACACTCAGAAAGTGTTTCCATCTTATTAGTGTATTAATTTGTAAATTCTGTTCCAGGTGGGGGAATTTCAAGTGCATACTGGCCATAAATGGATACATGAGTAGAGAAACCCTTTTAGTGCACAGAAGATCTAATGAATTTCCACGGAAGGCAGGAATGATTGCAAATATTCATAATAATAGACGGACTCCTTTCCTCCTCTTTTGCCTCCTCAAACACTCACCTAAAATATTAAAATTTTCTTTAATATTTATACGACACTAGCCATTCCATTCGTGGACTTGCCCAATGTTTGAAGAATGCATGAAAACCTTTTGGAACCTCTAAGTCTTGGGTACCTCCTGTGGAGGCGGTCACTAGGGCGACTGCTAAACCTCTGTTAAGTATCCTTGTAAATTTCTGTTGTTTGGATATTTTTAAGCATGTTCTTCACATAAATGATTCACAATTATTACATTACTCATCTTTGTTCTTTTCATTTAAAAATCAAATCTGATCATCCTGATCTGCTCGGCTTCCAAGATACCATATTGGATTTAGTGGGGAGGGAATAGAGGAAAATTTCAACATGTCTGGCCCCACTTCAAGTGTTCCAATTCCTATTATCCTATCTGCATGTAAAGTGCACTTATTATTATTTTTGTAGTTAGAGCTTAACAGTTCCAACATGTTATCATGTATTCATGGAGATTCATTTACATATCATTCTAAGTCCAATTGTTTTTGCAGTATAAATAAGGAGAGAACCCAAAACGGCATGACAGCAGGAGCTTAGAGGGCAAATGCTCCCTTGCCTTTTGGGCCAATAAGTCCCTGCAAATGATGTTTCGGACATATAATTTAATTGTAATTTTAAAACAGATGTTCACTGTATGGTATATTACGAGACCTTTTATTTCCTGACAAAATCCTCGCCGGAAGATAAAATGATGCCGTGGGAAGCGAATCCACGGGGGAGGATTTACAAGTCATATGAGGGGGTGCAATGGGATCGTCTCAGAAACTACTAAAAATGTCAACTTACTTTAGCTAATTACTGGTTGGGGAATCGAATGGCTTTCACATATAAAAATCCAGGCAATCGGATCTACCGGACTTTTAATACTTGGACTTCCGTAATACACGCTACTTGCAGACTCACTCTCCTTCCGATTATCTAGCAAAATACACGGGAAGAAATCAAATGATGACAATTTTGACGTAAATAATGGGGAAACTTCAGTTACTACAGTTACTACTACTTCGTTCCTACGCGTCAGCAAAAATTCGATGGGACTGGTGTTATGTTACATCCGGTGTAGCGGGGTACGAGCGATTTTATTGTTGAGTCAGCAGAACGTGTCTGATCACGTTGAAGACATCGGAAGCGGTGGGGGAGGGGGTCAATGGATTTGTCACGTTGTTTCTTGATGTATGCTAACCTAACACGTGCTTATGTTTGTGTGTGTGTGTGTCTGTGGAGGAAATGCGCGCGCAACCATTGCGTATGATGCAAACACATGAAGAAATGATTTAAAGATGGCGCCGAAGGTGCTATACCCCGAAAGTTTAGCGGCTAAGGTTATTGCTCTGTAAAACAAGAGGCGTCGAGGGTTCGATTCCTGGTAGAGTCAATATTGATTGATTGATAGATTGAGTTAGTTTTATTTAAGTCTATTTTATGCACGGTAAAACTAATCAGGATTGGACCTACAGTTGAAAAGTTGTGATTCGGACCACTATGTGCCTCCACCGAGTATCGAACCTGGGACCCTTTGATTACAAGGCGACGATGTCAATATTGAATGGTCTCGATTAGCCTGTGTGTACATAAAGCCAACAAAATGGTTGAGTTCGAAAATCGAGTTAGGTTAGTGGTTAATGTTGTCACCTGGCAATGAAGAGGTCGCGGGTTCGATTCTCTAGGTAGTTAAATTAGGCCAATTGTTTAGTCCCGCCATTATAGGTCCCCGATTAGTCCATCTGTGCATAAATAGTGTTTGATTAAAATCAATATGGCGGCCTTTTGTTAGTGGTTATTGTTGTCGCCTGGTAATGAAGAGGTCGCGGGTTCGATTTTCTAGGTAGTTAAATGAGGCCAATTGTTTTGCCCCGCCATTATAGGTCCCGATTAGTCCATCTGTGCATAGATAGTATTTGAATAAAATCAATATGGCGGCCGCGTTTTGTGTTTAGCGGCGGCGGCGGCGGCGACCGGGCGCGGCGCGGCGCGGCGCGGGGGGTGTTTTTTATTCCGCGAGATGTTTTAACCAAGTGGTTGAGGGTTGGATTCCTAATGTTGTTGAAAATTGGATATTCAATTGTATTTGTTTAAAAGTTCCGATTAGCTTTTTGTGCACATAGAAAAAAATGAACTAATTGGAAATAGGATGTTTATGCTGTAATGAAAAGGTCCCCGGGTTCGCGGCGCGGCGAAGCGCGGGGTGGGGTGTTTTTTATTCTGCGAGATGTTTTAACCAAGTGGTTGAGGGTTCGATTTCCAATGTTGGTGAAAATTGGATATTCAATTGTATTTGTTTAAAAGTTCCGATTAGCTTTTTGTGCACAAAAGAGAAAATGAACTAATTGGAAATAGGATGTTTATGATGTAATGAAAAGGTCCCGGGTTCGATTCACAATGTCAAAGATGTTGATAAAGATGTTGTTTTTAAAATAAAAAAAAGAAGTGTGTTGAGTCCCCATTAGTATTTATGCAGGAACAGATATTAAAAATCAAAACAAAATGGCTGTGACTGGTGTTTAGTATTCGAAAGTTTCCAAGTTCGAGTCCAAATGTTGGCTAATTTTTAATTTAATAGTTATAAAATTTTTTTTAAATTTACAGAATTCTTCCCCATTTATTGCATTTTGGCGAACATGTCCCCCCCCTTTGTGGGATTTGGATATGATGGAGATATACATAGAAATTGTTGTCAAAGTGCCTAATAATGATTTTCTGTTTAAATAAAAAAAGTGTGTTATCAGTCCCGATTAGCATGAACAGATATTCAAAAACAAAACAAAATAGCTGATATTGTTGTTTAGTATTCAAAAGGTGTTGGGTTCCAATGCTGGCAAATTGCAGAATAACATTGATTTGTTTAAAAAGTGAGTTACTATTCCCGATTATCATTGATACACAAATAGAAAATGGGGGTGATTTTGGAGTTTTGCAACCAACGGGGGTCGAGGGTTCGATTTTCACTAGGGGCTAATGTTGGCGTTTTTTACGCAGTCCCGATTAACCGTAATGCATAAAGCTGTTTCAACGAATATCGAACCTGGAACCTTTTGATTACAATGCAAAGATTTTACCACTAATGTATGCTATGTTTTAAAACCAAAAATAAATAATAGTATCGAATTTTTTAAAAGATGCGTTACCACTCTCGATTAGCCATTATGCACGAAGAGATGTGTTTTGAAACCAATGGGGTCGAGGGTTCGATTCCAACTGGGTATGTGTGTTGAGGAAACTAAAGGTCAACAGACATGGAAAGTTTTTACTCGCCATCTGAAAATAAGTTTTTGGGGCTTGGTACAGGTAGCTTTTTGTAGAAAGCCCCACAACGGCATCAACGTGGCTACCATCTGTGGGGGCTTTTTTTTTTTAACTTGGAGAGGGGCACAAGGCCGCTTGTACCATACAACCTTGCACCGAAGAACCAACTTGTCAACTAGTCACTCACTCCATCATTAAAGTGCACAACATAATATCAGATTTGCACTGATAATAAGCAAATAATTATAGCGGCTGCATAATTATATTTCAATGACAGCAAATGGTTTCAAATGAATGGTTTTCATTTTATTTTTTACTAAGTAACAGATTTGGTAATGAAAAGCTTTAACATTTGCATATAATATGAGATTTCTTTTGGTATCCAGTTTGTATATTGTTCAACATTATATTCCCATACCTCATGTAATTCTAAAATTTTGTATTTCTTTTGAACTGCCTTCTGAACTTCATCCACAACCCAGGTTCCAGTTATAGCTCTTTCCCTAGCAGTATGGTTACATTCCGCCTGGTTTATTTCATCGGCACAAGTTCTACATAGAGGGAAAGTTAATTTTGAATTGGTTCGATATGGTAACACAGGATGGTACAGATCTCTCGGTGGAAGTATTGTTGCTTTGACAAGCCCTTCAAAAGAATAAATATCGGGGCATTCTTCCCCCACATAAATTTTCACCGGATGGCCAACTGGAAACTTTTTAACTTTGCAACAATAAGGGTACAGGCTACATACATCCTTATATTGAATTGTTTCATTTTCTTTCACAGTGTAATGTAGTTTGGTAGCATTAGTTCTACCACCATAAAACGCCTCCCGGGGAATTATGGGGGCTTTAATTGATAACGGATGTTTTTCAACATAATGTTTCATGGTTTTGTTATTTCTCAACTGCTGATGAAATTCGCACCCCCACATCTCATGGACAATGTAGTTAAGTGCTTTTAATCTGGTAATTTTATTTTCTGTTCTTTCATACCGAAAAGACAAAGTGTCATATGGGTCATCATGAAGAGGTTCTGTACGTGAAGTAGGGAAACATTTGACACAACCATGTGTTCTGCATCCTTGATATTCAAATACATGCTCTTGAACCTTTTGATCTTTAAAATATCCATCTACTTTCAAGTTTCCTCCAACTTTTACTTCTGGTCCTCTGGCTGCATGTTGGATTTCGATTTTATGTTTTTTTTTCCTCCCATACCAACCATTGAATAGCCTCTATAGACTGAATATCACACCATCTGTATCCGTTTTTAGGAATAATTCCTATATGTTCTGCTTTCAAAAATCTTTTACGGAATACTTTATTACAAGCTGAAGCGATGGTGATGGCTTCCAATAATGGGTTCACTGTTGTTTCTCTTTCAAAAGTGGTCATGAATTTCAAACAGGCAGCACGTAGTACATTAACATCTTCTACACAGTACTTTCTCAACTCCTTCTGCATATCGAAAACTACCCCTGTTTTCTGTTGTTCACTATGCCATTCCAAAAAACTGGTTCTCTGATTCTCCATCATAGAATCAACAGCGTAAAATTCAGTACCGGGGACACATCCGACATATTCTTTATTTTTCAAAGTATTAGAAAAATGAGGAAAATACCCTTTGGACATTGGGAGATCAAATGCTTTCGGTAATTTGTTGAGCGCCATTGGAATAAAGTTGAGAGAATCTATGAAATGGATATTATGCATCTTCAAAGATAATATTTTGACTCCATTCATGATAACAGACGGTGTCCATTTCATTTTTTCGATCATAGTTTGCAGTACAAAGTGCGAATCATACCCTCTACTATTGTGTGCAATACACACAATATTGTTAATTTTGGTGCGGTGAGCTGAAACAAATTGCAGAAAATTGTAAACAGGTTCTGTACTATCAAAATTGTGCTGTTTTTTCCCGCATACACTGCACCATTGAGACATATCTTTGTTCTCAATGCAATTATAGCATACATTTTGGCATACCAAAAGATTTGGAATATGCAGAAAATTGTTTTCAGTGCCATCTAGTTTTGTGTCCTGCCTCGATTCAATATCGTAGAAAACAAGCATTGCTTTTTTTGATATAAGAGAAGATATTTGTTTCCCATAAATTTTTGGATGTGACATAGATGTTCAGATGGTACCATATTTTTACAGCTGACACAGAATTTCTCCCCACATATATGAGGAAAATATGGGGAAAATTTGAGTGGTGGTGGAGGAACTACCGAAATTCAAAAATTTCAGGACTATTTATCTGATTTCAAAATTACCGTATATAATGGATTTTCCGGGAGTGATGTGATATATGAAGGTCCTTTATTACCTAGGCGCGAAACTTTAAATTTGGTGTACATAAACAACCATTTTAATGTTATAACATCTCTTACAGCTGCATTCTCCGCTAATTTCTATTGTGAAACTTGCCATAAGAAATATGATCATGTTTCTAG
Organism: Lepisma saccharinum; assembly: GCF_977018435.1. Classification (NCBI taxonomy): domain Eukaryota; kingdom Metazoa; phylum Arthropoda; class Insecta; order Zygentoma; family Lepismatidae; genus Lepisma; species Lepisma saccharinum. The sequence goes on along the minus strand of NC_139231.1, from coordinate 22,630,971 downwards.
ACACCTAGGATCCTGTACAGCTGTTTGTTCACAATGCCAAGAAAAGCCCAAATGTACTGTTTCAGAAACCAAAATAAAGTGCACTGATTGTAACAGATTTTTCTATGGTCAAAAGTGTTACAATAATCATAAAACATGTTACAATAGAAAAAACTCTCTTTGTCAGACAGTAAAATGTTGTGAAAAATGCATGAAAGCGTATGCTATCCGTACAAACAGAAATCCTCATATATGTGGGGAGAAATTCTGTGTCAGCTGTAAAAATATGGTACCATCTGAACATCTATGTCACATCCAAAAAATTTATGGCAAACAAATATCTTCTCTTATATCAAAAAAAGCAATGCTTGTTTTCTACGATATTGAATCGAGGCAGGACACAAAACTAGAAGGCACTGAAAACAATTTTCTGCATATTCCAAATCTTTTGGTATGCCAAAATGTATGCTATAATTGCATTGAGAACAAAGATATGTCTCAATGGTACAGTGTATGCGGGGAAAAAACAGCACATTTTTGATAGTACAGAACCTGTTTACAATTTTCTGTAATTTGTTTCAGCTCACCGCACCAAAATTAACAATATTGTGTGTATTGCACACAATAGTAGAGGGTATGATTCGCACTTTGTACTGCAAACTATGATCGAAAAAATGAAATGGACACCGTCTGTTATCATGAATGGAGCCAAAATATTATCTTTGAAGATGCATAATATCCATTTCATAGATTCTCTCAACTTTATTCCAATGGCGCTCAACAAATTACCGAAAGCATTTGATCTCCCAATGTCCAAAGGGTATTTTCCTCATTTTTCTAATACTTTGAAAAATAAAGAATATGTCGGATGTGTCCCTGGTACTGAATTTTACGCTGTTGATTCTATGATGGAGAATCAGAGAACCAGTTTTTTGGAATGGCATAGTGAACAACAGAAAACAGGGGTAGTTTTCGATATGCAGAAGGAGTTGAGAAAGTACTGTGTAGAAGATGTTAATGTATTACGTGCTGCCTGTTTGAAATTCATGACCACTTTTGAAAGAGAAACAACAGTGAACCCATTATTGAAAGCCATCACCATCGCTTCAGCTTGTAATAAAGTATTCCGTAAAAGATTTTTGAAAGCAGAACATATAGGAATTATTCCTAAAAACGGATACAGATGGTGTGATATTCAGTCTATAGAGGCTATTCAATGGTTGGTATGGGAGGAAAAAAAAACATAAAATCGAAATCCAACATGCAGCCAGAGGACCAGAAGTAAAAGTTGGAGGAAACTTGAAAGTAGATGGATATTTTAAAGATCAAAAGGGGCAAGAGCATGTATTTGAATATCAAGGATGCAGAACACATGGTTGTGTCAAATGTTTCCCTACTTCACGTACAGAACCTCTTCATGATGACCCATATGACACTTTGTCTTTTCGGTATGAAAGAACAGAAAATAAAATTACCAAATTAAAAGCACTTAACTACATTGTCCATGAGATGTGGGGGTGCGAATTTCATCAGCAGTTGAGAAATAACAAAACCATGAAACATTATGTTGAAAAACATCCGTTATCAATTAAAGCCCCCATAATTCCCCGGGAGGCGTTTTATGGTGGTAGAACTAATGCTACCAAACTACATTACACTGTGAAAGAAAATGAAACAATTCAATATAAGGATGTATGTAGCCTGTACCCTTATTGTTGCAAAGTTAAAAAGTTTCCAGTTGGCCATCCGGTGAAAATTTATGTGGGGGAAGAATGCCCCGATATTTATTCTTTTGAAGGGCTTGTCAAAGCAACAATACTTCCACCGAGAGATCTGTACCATCCTGTGTTACCATATCGAACCAATTCAAAATTAACTTTCCCTCTATGTAGAACTTGTGCCGATGAAATAAACCAGGCGGAATGTAACCATACTGCTAGGGAAAGAGCTATAACTGGAACCTGGGTTGTGGATGAAGTTCAGAAGGCAGTTCAAAAGAAATACAAAATTTTAGAATTACATGAGGTATGGGAATATAATGTTGAACAATATACAAACTGGATACCAAAAGAAATCTCATATTATATGCAAATGTTAAAGCTTTTCATTACCAAATCTGTTACTTAGTAAAAAATAAAATGAAAACCATTCATTTGAAACCATTTGCTGTCATTGAAATATAATTATGCAGCCGCTATAATTATTTGCTTATTATCAGTGCAAATCTGATATTATGTTGTGCACTTTAATGATGGAGTGAGTGACTAGTTGACAAGTTGGTTCTTCGGTGCAAGGTTGTATGGTACAAGCGGCCTTGTGCCCCTCTCCAAGTTAAAAAAAAAAGCCCCCACAGATGGTAGCCACGTTGATGCCGTTGTGGGGCTTTCTACAAAAAGCTACCTGTACCAAGCCCCAAAAACTTATTTTCAGATGGCGAGTAAAAACTTTCCATGTCTGTTGACCTTTAGTTTCCTCAACACACATACCCAGTTGGAATCGAACCCTCGACCCCATTGGTTTCAAAACACATCTCTTTGTGCATAATGGCTAATCGAGAGTGGTAACGCATCTTTTAAAAAATTCGATACTATTATTTATTTTTTGTTTTAAAACATAGCATACATTAGTGGTAAAATCTTTGCATTGTAATCAAAAGGTTCCAGGTTCGATATTCGTTGAAACAGCTTTATGCATTACGGTTAATCGGGACTGCGTAAAAAACGCCAACATTAGCCCCTAGTGAAAATCGAACCCTCGATCCCCGTTGGTTGCAAAACTCCAAAATCACCCCCAATTTTCTATTTGTGTATCAAGGATAATCGGGGATAGTAACTCACTTTTTAAACAAATCAATGTTATTCTGCAATTTGCCAGCATTAGAACCCAACACCTTTTGAATGCTAAACAACAATATCAGCTATTTTGTTTTGTTTTTGAATATCTGTTCATGCTAATCGGGACTGATAACACACTTTTTTTTTATTTAAACAGAAAATCATTATTAGGCACTTTGACAACAATTTCTATGTATATCTCCATCATATCCAAATCCCACAAAGGGGGGACATGTTCGCCAAAATGCAATAAATGGGGAAGAATTCTGTAAACTAAAAAAAAAATTATAACTATTAAATTAAAAATTAGCCAACATTTGGACTCGAACTTGGAACCTTTCGAATACTAAACACCAGTCACAGCCATTTTGTTTTGATTTTTAATATCTGTTCCTACATAAATACTAATGGGGACTCAACACACTTCTTTTTTTATTTTAAAAACAACATCATTATCGGCCAATTTGACATTGTGAATCGAACCCGGGACCTTTTCATTACATCATAAACATCCTATTTCCAATTAGTTCATTTTCTCTTTTGTGCATATAAAGCTAATCGGAACTTTTAAACAAATACAATTGAATATCCAATTTTCACCAACATTGGAAATCGAACCCTCAACCACTTGGTTAAAACATCTCGCAGAATAAAAAACACCCCACCCCGCTCTTCGCCGCGCCGCGAACCCGGGGACCTTTTCACTACAGCATAAACATCCTATTTCCAATTAGTTCATTTTCTCTTTGTGCACAAAAAGCTAATCGGAACTTTTAAACAAATACAATTGAATATCCAATTTTCACCAACATTGGGAATCGAACCCTCAACCACTTGGTTAAAACATCTCGCTGAATAAAAAACACCCCCCGCGCCGTGCCGCTCCGCCCCGCGCCGCGGCCGGATTGCCGCCGCCGCCGCTAAACACAAAACGCGGCCGCCATATTGATTTTATTCAAATACTATTTATGCACAGATGGACTAATCGAAACCTATAATGGCGGGACAAAACAATTGGCCTCATTTAACTACCTAGGAAATCGAACCCGCGACCTCTTCATTACCAGGCGACAACAATAACCACTAACAAAAGGCCGCCATATTGATTTTATTCAAACACTATTTATGCACAGATGGACTAATCGGGGACCTATAATGGCGGGACTAAACAATTGGCCTAATTTAACTACCTAGAGAATCGAACCCGCGACCTCTTCATTGCCAGGTGACAACATTAACCACTAACCCAACTCGATTTTCGAACTCAACCATTTTGTTGGCTTTATGTACACACAGGCTAATCGAGACCATTCAATATTGACATCGTCGCCTTGTAATCAAAGGGTCCCAGGTTCGATACTCGGTGGAGGCACACAGTGGTCCGAATCACCACTTTTCAACTGTAGGTCCACTCCTGATTAGTTTTACCGTGCATAAAATGGACTTAAATAAAACTAACTCACTCTATCAATCAATTAATATTGACTCTACCAGGAATCGAACCCTCGACGCCTCTTGTTTTACAGAGCAATAACCTTAGCCGCTAAACTTTCGGGGTATAGCACCTTCGGCGCCATCTTTAAATCATTTCTTCATGTGTTTGCATCATACGCAATGGTTGCGCGCGCATTTCCTCCACAGACACACACACACACAAACATAAGCACGTGTTAGGTTAGCATACATCAAGAAACAACGTGACAAATCCATTGACCCCCTCCCCCACCGCTTCCGATGTCTTCAACGTGATCAGACACGTTCTGCTGACTCAACAATAAAATCGCTCGTACCCCGCTACACCGGATGTAACATAACACCAGTCGCATCGAATTTTTGCTGACGCGTAGGAACGAAGTGCTGCCTCTCTACTACTACTTAGATGTTCTTTACATCTATAGAAGAAACAATATATATGTACTCATTTCAGGCAAAGCCGACCAAGCAAAATCTTTCAAACAAAAAATACCGTTATTGAAGAAAGGGACAGTCGATTTGCAACCCACACGCAAATTGATTCAGGCACCATTCACATCTATAAATTTGATTGCAAATTTAGTAATCTAAGATACTATTGCCAAGAATAATGTTTCATTCCAAAACAAATAAACTTCTCGGACTAGAAGAAAGTAATGATATTATTTTTGTGCACACACTGTGATGCGACCCCGGAGGGGGAGTAAATGTTTAAAAATACATTAAGAAATATATACTGGAGCTGATCAGATCACTTCCAAAATGACTGAGATCGAGAATGCTGAGACCCTACCTCGACAACATCCCGTGTTCCATGCGGTTAGCAGTAAGTAGAAAAGCTTTGACTAAGAAGATATTAGTTATTTGTGTAAAATTAACATCTAAATTATATTACATATTTTATTTCTAAGAACACATACTTTAACTGAAACTTACAGCTATGCTTTACATCCTGCGCGTTCGATATATACGGCAGAACTTCATTCAGCCCTAAATACTGGTCTTTGTCGATGTTCACGTTGTTCAAAGAGTCCTTATAACCACAAATTCGTGCACAAACGGTGTACAAAGTTATGATGCTATTTGTTTTCGAATCGGCGATGGTGGTGGTTGCGGAGGGGTGGGGCTGTGTAAATTAATGTTTTTATTCGATCTGTGTACTCCAGACTCTGGAATCGCAGACTTCCAGGCATCCTGTACTGTAACGAATCCTTCTAAGGCTCGCGTCCTTATGTGCCAGTGCAGAAGTCCGCTTATGCCGGGTCCCCAGTCACGTGGCTGTGTAGGGGGGTAGCAGGAAGAGTGGGACGACGTAACGCGGAACAAGCTTTGAGCTATCAAGCCCATCATTGATGCATGACATTTCTCGTCCCGTCCCTCTCGTAGAGAAGAGATCATTTTAACTCGACTTCGAATTGAACACAGCCGTCTCACATATCAAAGGCTGGTTCCCTGCTGTGCCGTCCGTTCAAATAGGTTCATTCAGTTTACTAATACGACGAGGAAGTGTACAAAGAAACACAACCCTGGATAAGAGGTCCTGCAACAGCGGTTTTGCATCATTGTCTCAGTTGAGCTAAAGCTTCATCGGGAGCAAAGGTAAGGGACTGATTGTGAAGAAGAAGAAATTTTGAAGGTCAATAAGTATTTTAATGAATTTCAACTACCAATCAATTTGTTGTTTCAAATTTGTGTCTTCATTTATTGTACAAGTGAGGATGGAGGGGTGGGGGTGGGGGTTTGGAGTTGAAGTGTTCCTTTGAATTTATTCCAATCTTAGATTCTATCAACCTTTCGGACGGACAGAAAGTTCAAGATGCTCACAGCAGCTATTAGTTCCACAGTAAAACAGAAGCAAGCTGCCCATCAAGAAATCATTGAAAAGATATGTTTGCAACACCTAAGAAGTGTCATTATCCTTGCACTAGGATAGTACGTTGATGGAAGATCGAACAAATCACAAATCAAACGAATCTGAAAGCAATTGTAGATAGACTTCCAGTACGTACCTGTTACAGGTTATGAAGTTGACAAAATACTATGTGCAGCAAAGGCACCATCTGGAACAGAAGAGGTACAGTCCCTACCAAAAGATTAGGACCACCAACTTTTTTCATATAAATGAATCCTGACCGAAAGTTTTTGGTACAAATATAGAGTAAAATTGTATGGAAGTAATATAGTGTGTGAGGCATATATTGCCGAAAAAATATTGGTATACGTCTTGTAGTTCTTTTTCTTCCTTTCTTTCCGAGATTAAGACACGAAAGTGGAAAATCAAATTTCTTAACTGAAAAGTCCAGCATTTTGAAGTACAGATGAATGTTTATACACGTACCGACGTCGTTATGACAATACTGAATATTTTCCAGTATTGTGGAACATGAGCGAAGGTTTTGGCGCCAAAAAATCCAAAACATTTTCTCGTGTTTTATATATTTTTTTCTAAAATTCGCAATATAAAAAAAATACAGCGAAAACTGAGAGCTCTTCAGATAACAATATCTTCCTCAGCGACTGCGCTGGAGTAAACAAATTTTATCAGTCATTAGTTGAAATGAGTGTCAATAGATGGCGCAGAAAGACATATCTCGAGTAGCAGCATTGTTCAAGTCCAAACCTGTTTTTGTTACGCTTGACAATAAACAGGTTGTTTGAATCGCAAGCTAAGTGATAATGGGGAAAAAATCTGTGTCCGTGATCGTGAAATGGCAAATAATTGGTATGTACAGATGAAATGGGTCTCATAGAGAAATTGCAGTCGCATTGAATGTGAGTAAAACCTGCGTGGCGAACACAATAAACAAATTCAAGCAGCAAGGTACAGTGGTTGATAAACCACGCTGCGGCCTAACCAGGGTAACGTCTGTACGCGAGGACAGGATTATCGCGAGAGTGGCAAAGAATAACTGTAAAGCCCCTCATCCAGCGATAATAACAGAATTTGAAGATTCCACTAATAAAATGTTCTCAAAGATGACCATTTCGCGTCGTCTGGGGGAATGTGGACTTGCGTCTTACGCTCCTCAAAAATAAAATATACTGGTCCATGGAATATTAGGGTAAGGGCATTTTCAGTGATGAGTCGAGATTCGTGCTGTACAGCTCCCGAAAAGCGAGAGTTCGGAGGACAGCAACCGAGAAACGTCTCCCCGAATGTCTCGTGCCGAGGGAAATCCCATTGTTGCTTTGGCCAGCACGAAGTCCGGACCTGAATGCTATAGAAAACCTATGGAATACCATTTGTCTTCGTGTAGCCAGACGCCAGCCAAGGAATATCCAGGAACTTCGTGAACATATCTCCGAAGTATGGAATGAGATTACGCCCCAAGAATGTCAGAAATTGGTCCGCAGCATGAGAAAACGTGTGCAAATGTGTTTGAAATTATTCACTATTAATATTTCGCAACTTCATCTAATTTCAGGAGAAATATTTGTTTCCAAGTATATTTTCGAAGTTGAGATTTAATGATTTTACAAATTGTACCTTTAGTTGCATCTATTAGTTATAAGTCCATTAATATGCCCTTATACTTTCTTTATCTTGATGTACCTTTCAATAACATTACATAATAATTCCAATTTTGTATTAGAGTTTATTTCATGAAAAGCACTCGCATATGTACTTTTTTCTGTTTGTCTGAAAAACACATGACAAGGTGGTCTTAAACTTTTGGTAGAGACTGTACAAGGAAAAACCACTCAGCAGCTTGCATCCCCATTGGGAGGTGCTTCATGGTATTGTGTGCATGAGTTTCGATACAACACCTTCCAAGTCAGGAACGATGAGAAATGTCTGCATTCTGTTGAAACAATGTATTGCATGAAATTTGTTGTATTTTGCTTCCAGGCACCATATCCACAAACTACAAAGAACAAGTTGGAGGCTCATTTGCTGTATCTTGGAACTGGGGTGGTTATAGGGAAGGTATCTTCCAAGGAAAAGCAATAAATGAAAACTTGTCTTAATGCTTGTGAAGAAAACTGGATTCCAATACGCATGAAACTGGCAGACTCCCAAAGCTTAGAAATAAAGGGTCTGTTTTATTTGATTTCTTCAGTCTCCCTTTCACCTTATATTTTCTTGCAGCTAGTGTCGATTTCAGGTTCCAACATCAACTGAAGAGCTGGACTGACTCGCACAAAGCAATCGTTGTCACTGAAGGTTTTCAATGATTCTATTGAACGTTTAGTGGCTCTTATATTCAACTTCAATGAGTCAATAACAAGGAAAAAAGTGATACTGGAAGCCTAATTCAGGTCGTCGAGCACCATGGAAGTCATGTTTCAGACGCTTGGATTTAGATTTTAAAGAAACTGATTTTCAAATTAACACCGACTGAATATTTAATTTTATCTAATTTCTTTTTGTAATAAATTGCAAATATGTAATAAATAAATGTATTTTTGTGATAACAAATCATTTCATAGCGTAAATAGTACAACCTTCTTGTTAATTATTGAATGCAATATTGTCGTCCCATATACCGCATATACGAGGGACGTTCCGAAAGTAAGTTTCGTCATTTTTTTTCACAGGGAAACTTTATTACAAACAGAAGAATACAATGTCATAACAAAATACAATCTGTTGGCTATTTTTCCACAAAGTCGCCACCGACATTGATACATTTGTCGTACCGTGAAATAAATTTCAAGAAACCCTCCTCGGAAAAATCGGGGCCCCGAAGTGACGTCCCAAAAGTGCTGACTTCAGCGCAGGAAAAAGGTGGAAGTCTGATGGTGCAAGATCGGGGCTGTAGGCGGGTGATTCAATCTCTCCCATCCCAGACGACGAATGTGTTCTGCAGTGACCCTTTCTGTGAGGGGTCTTGCATTGTCGTCTAAGAACAAAACCCCTCGACCCAAGAGCTCTGGTCTCTTGCGTCGAATGGCGGACTTCAATTTGCTTAGTGTGTGGCAATAGCATGCCGCACTTCCATTTGTGACTACGTTTCCAGCACACGTCTTTCTGCCTTACTGGTTTGCACTCGAATGAGCTCGGAGGGCTTCCCCTATGGCACAGTGGTAGCGTCGTCGCCTTGTAATCAAGAGGTCTCCGGTTCGATACCGGAGGCACAAGTGGTTCGGATCCCACTTTAAACTGTAGGTCCAGCCTTACTGTGCATAAAGTGGACTTAAAACACCAACTCAATCAATCGAATGAGCTCCGGCACGTCGGTCTGCTTGTTATCTCTATTCTGCGGTACTCTGCGCATGCGCCATCGCTCCTCTGCTCTCGCTCCTCCCGTCGTGAATTCAAGAAAGATTGTCTTTTGTTATGGCAATGTGTTTTCTCACTTTGTAATACATCTTCCCTGTGAAAAAAATGACTAAACTTACATTCGGAATGTCCCTCGTACGTTACATTACCATATGGTAAAATTTCATGTCACTTGAGCAACCTCTAAATTTTTTCCAATTGGGCTGAATTTTTGCAGTCAAATATGTTCATGGGAAAGAAGAATTAGCAACTACGCGAAATTAAATTAGAAAAAATATTTTTTTTTTGGACCACCCTAATATATAATATATTGATGTGTGACAAAGGTTTTAACGAGATACGAGGGATGTCACTTAGAGATGTAGCAGTAAAACAAAGTTCAACTGGGTTCTAAAGGATGTGGATAGCCCTCCTTTACTCGGTGAAAAGGTAACGAAGGCGGACGAGCAAAGCACACTCACCTTATGGGGTAGCGATCCCTGTGGCGTCTTGGACTCTGGTGACAACCACGGCACGAGCGAGGCAGTTACCCCGGGCAACGGGCGTAGGCAGTCAGCACCTGAACGGTGGCGCGCAACCACGATAACGTTTGCACACTCCTGATGTTTCCATTCGCCACGTGCCGTGTTTCTGATGAGCTTTCAGCTACCGTGCCACGACTTTCTTCTTTCGATCAGGAAGAGCGACCCGGTAGTTGTAGTTGATTGGGTCAGTGTGCTACAATTCACTTGGTTTTTGCTTTAATTTTTGATGCCCGTTCGCCTTCCCATTATGTGTGTGTGTGTGTTTAAGTTTTGAGTTTGTAAGTCTATTGTGTGTACAGAGAGACTAAAACCGGGACCGGATCTACACTTATAGAGTGATTCTGAACCCCTATGTGCCTCCGCCAGGTATCGCATCTGGGACCCGTTGTTAACAAGGTAAATATGTAAAAGTGTGTGTGTACACAAACATAGACGCACACAATACGACGCGACACCATCCCTAATTTATATTATGTAGAATAAATATAGTCTCACCTTGCTCATATTCAAATTTGCAAGCTTATAACATTGCATTATACGCCTTACTATAGTGTTGTCTATTAACTAATCCATACCTTTCATTCTTGCAGGCTTTAAAAGGACCTTGCAATGTCTTCGGAGGAACTGTGGAGGCTGTTGGAGTGTCCTGTGTGCTTGGATATAGTAACACCTCCAATATATATGTGTAATGTGGGACATCACGTCTGCAGCCGATGCAAACCCTCGTGCCTGCACTGTCCAGTATGTCGATCTCGGATTTCAACTATCCAGAATTGTGGAATGGAATCGATTGTGAAGGACATCGTGTTGCCCTGCCCCTTCAGGGTACTCGGCTGCCTCAAAACCATGGAGCTAAGCGACAGGAACACTCACAGAGAGTGGTGCCCGGCTCAAGTCTTGAGGTGCCTACATCTTGGTTGCACTCGAAATGTCACAATAGCATCGATTGTCGATCACTTGGAAACAGATCACCACGTACCAAAATTTAATAGACGCCCTGCAAATTCAAGTCGAGCAGATTGGTCATTCAAATTTTCAGACATATCGGCAAAAAGCTCACAAAGAATTCGAATATATACCATCACGAACTTGGCCACTTTTGTTCTTCAGCTTGTTGAAAATGAGAATGGTTCTGTCAGGTACTGGTGCCAGCTTGTTAGTCCTACTGGAGGAAAGGAAAACTTCACGTATGAGCTTGTCATGAAAGCTAAATCTGAAAGGGAGTATCACTTCTCTGGACCAATGTTTCCGATAACGTTGACTTCTGATCAGATAAAGGCTAGAGGAGCCTTCTTAACTCTGAATGCTGATGAAAGTGAAATTCAAATGTCTGTAAAAATCACCAGGATGAGCTCTGTTCAGTCAGTTAACTTTTAATGTTAACTTACAACTCCATTCTAATCACACTTATCGTGTCCAAGCATGGCTTCTATTGTGTGGTGCACAGAGTGGAGGCTCACTTATGCATAGAGCCAACCAGATATTTATGGTGAATATGATATCAAGATTTCGGTACAAAAACTGGGCATATTTCACGATGAAAAGCGATACATAACATGGCATTCCAGTGTTAAAATGGCCAATAAAAATCTACTTTAATTTAAAAACTATATATTACACAAGATTAACATTTCAATTCTAATAGCACAATTATATAGATTAAGTTTATTCCTGTATAAAGGAGTCAATTTTTGCTTCTCAAATATTTACAGCAGAATTAATACATTTTCCGTGATTTGCGTAACTCACAGGATATTTCAGACCTCTGAAGGTGTCTTGTCGGTAAATAGAACCTAAATTTCGTCTTTAAAAGTTTATTTCACATTTTGCAATTCATTTCGTAATAAAACATGGTATCAAAATGCACCTCACACATTTCAAAAACATGAAAAATTGACATTACAATGTATTTTTTCCCATTTCATGTTTTCGTCCAACACGAAATGAGCATGCCCCTACTTATGCACTCTAAAATATGGACAAATTTCCTACTTAATCTAAAATTTCATTTTTTTTTGTATATTTTATACTCTTTCTTCTTTTCTTTCTTGCTATTCATACTTCTTTAGCAGTCATCTTTCTTATTCCTTCCTTGCTTCCTCTCTTTTCATTAACTTTTCTTATGCTCTCTCTTCCATTTGTAAGAGAAATACAAGAAATGTCGAAACCATAGTTTCTACAAGAATAACAAGTGAAGTACCTCGAATAATACATACTATTTGTAGATATTTTTTCTAGTGAATTTCCAAAAAAAATGTACAACTACACCAACACGACTGCAAGGTATAATTTTAGCGTCAATTACTACAAGCTTACTACATTGTTCAAATGCTATGTGTCTATTTTGCAAAAATAGATGCAACCTACAATATATTTGAGCCAAATTCATGCAAAGACTGCATTTCGTATTTTTTAAATTCTTGTAATATCTAGAAAAACAAACGGGACCCCAGTGACATTGAAAGTAGTGATCACATTAGAAATTCCGTTTTTCACATATGATTAAATACTTTTTTGAAGAACTAGAGAATATATCTAATTTCGTTACTTTTATATATTTAAGTGAACCTCCTGCTTTGGTAAAACTTTCTCCAGCATCTATTCCCTGGCAGGAAACTACAAAATTTATTCTTCCATAAACAGAATTAACTTTACCAAGTTTTTTTTTTAAAATAAGAAAAGGACGCACAACTGTACACAGATTATGACGACTATTCATTCACATTGTACAAAAAAATATTATTTGCTAGTACTATAGTTACTGGATACATGCACATGTTTATATCTTTAAAATTCGAAAAATTGAATGATGAGTATTTAAAATGTGGTAATAATGAATATTTCACATTGCCTGTTACCATTAAATACACATTTTTTTGCACTCCGAAGACACGCATTTGTAGCCATTTGTATAAAAGGTGAACATGAACTCTGTTCAATGTTTACATATCTGATATATTTTAATGTATTCCGAAATTTTCTTCTCTGAAGGAGTTACTGAGAATGTAGCTACCTCTGGTAGTAAGTTCTATGATAAATATGGCGCTACGTGATATTTTTACAGTCTTTGGTTCATGGAATAATGAATTAATTGTTTCTGCACATTCGCAGATAGAAAGAAAATGTATGAAGTGAAGTAGCATTACACAAGGTATAAAGATAAATTTATGTAATCATTTCCTACATCATAATTGTAGTATTTACTTTTCATTAGTTTTTTAACTAGAGGATTTTTCTTGTAATGTGCATTCCTATGCATATCTCATGGTGTTTTATTTATTTGTTTTTTTTCTGGCATATATAACTACAAGGGTATAGATGTTTGATGTAATTTCAGAAGACACTATTATAGTGTTTTCCATTTTTGTTTCAATTATTCTTATTCGTGTATTGAAGATATAGTTTTATTTCCTGTGAGCGAAGCACTTTTCTTTACTTGAAATCCTGATTTGTTTGTAAAAAAAATACATTTTCCTAAGTGAATTACATAATTTACAGAGAAGAACGAGAAATAATACAGTTGATTGTAAAAACTGTATGCATTCCTTATCTTTAAGGTAATGAAGAATTGTGTATCTACTTGTATGAATATACACGCAAATGAAGTGTAATTGTGAAATGTTGCAATATTTTTCTAGCTAAAGCTTTAGGTTTCGTTTCCTGTAATAAGAATGTGTGTTACATGTTTCAGTTTTGTAGTCGAGTGCAGTGTTGTAAATTTTCAACAAGGCGAACTTTTCAAAGTACTGTGTTTCAAAGTTGTATACTACTACGTACAAAAAGTACCCGGAATTTGTGAAAAAAAAACACAAAATAAGTGGTTAATCATCAACATTTATTTTATCGCCTTCAAAATAGGCTCCATCAGATGCAAGACACATCATATGCCAACGCTTAACTCAGTCTTCAAAACACTTTTCAAACGCATAAGCCGGTATCGCCCCGAGTTCCTTCTGCGAATGTCCTTTAATGGATTCAATTGATTCAAAACGCCTTCCCCGAAATGGTAACTTGAGTCGCGGATAGAAAAAAAAATCACACAGAGCCATATCTGGACCATATGAGGCTTGGGTGAGTATATGCGTTGAGTTTTTGACCAAAAACTCACGAACAAGAGTCGAGGTGTACGCCGGCGCATTATCGTGGTGCAAAATCCAAGAATTGTTTTTCCATAACTCTGGTCTTTTCCGGCGAACATTCTCACGCAGACGCCTCATAACGGTCACATAAAACTCTTTATTCACAGTTTGTCCCGCTGGAAGGAATTCTGAGTGCACAACACCACGATAATCAAAGAAAACAATGAGATGACCTTAATTTTTGAGCGACTTTGGTGTGGTTTTTAGGATTTGTTTCATTTTCGAAGCGCCAGTCAGAAGACTGTTGAAGTTTTTGCGTGTCATAGTCCTACACCCATGTCTCGTCACCAGTTATGATGCGTTTCATGAAGGTTGAGTCACTAGAAGCTCGCGAAATCATGTCTTCAGCAACATCCCTGCGATGTGTTTTTTGCAGGAAATTCAGCTCCTTCGGAACAAGTCCTGCCGCGACGCGTTTCATGCCTAACACATCAGTCAAAATGTTGTGAACGGACATGTGTGATATGCCAAGGTCACGAGCCACCTCTCTCACACTCACACTCACACGCCAGTTTTCAAGCACCATTGTCCTGATTTTTCCGACGTGTTCGTCAGTCGTCGACGTGGAAGGTCGACCAGAACGGGGCAAATCAGCAACAACTTATCTGCCTTCTTTGAAACCCTTGTACCATGCATACGCTTTCGTTTTCGACAGACACGAATCACCAAAGGCTTTTTGTAGCATTTTCAACGATTCAGCACACGACAGTCCGTTGGCAACACAAAATTTCAAACAAATTCTTTGCTCGGTATTTTTCTCCATTCTCCAAATCGCAGGACACTCGTCAACACAACTAACGTAAACAGCTGCTATGCACAAACTGATGGATGTATTACTCTACCCCTCTACGTGGTCATTCAGTACGGTGCTGCCATCCTACGGACAAAATGAATTCTCGATACGTACAATGTGGGACTTTTACCAGCCAAATTCCGGGCACTTTTTTTACTGAAGGTATAACCAAATTACTGTAAGATTACTTCAAATTGTACTTTCTTCATCCAATTACATCATTGTATGCTATTTAAATATGCGGCCGGTTGAATAAAAAAAGATCTGTTATATCTGTAGTATTGTATTATTGCTCCACTATTGCAGGCATATTATTAGTTATATATTCATGGTTTGCAAACATCATTTTGTAATTCGAGTGAACAAAATAAATACTGGAGGTTATATTATCTCCGTCCTCATAAGTACAAAAATATTTTTTGCATCCACCATGTACACTTTGCGAGACAATTAGGGGATCGAGGGCAACAGAAAATTAGACGAAAATCATGTACAACTGATGTTTCTGGAATATTGGGAGAACTCTATATACTAGAGTATGCAGGCAGGAGAAAGACACTGGAGTCATTGTGTGTGTAGTAATGGAACTGCTCAGAAACGAACATGAACGTAACTGCTCCCTACATGGTGTGTGGTCTCCTCTAATGGCCAAGACCACTGTGCACCAGTAAGGCATGAACTCGACGAGTTGATCGATGAGAACTCGGAGGATATGTTGCCACTCTTCACTTAAGAAATCTCCAGCTAACGAAGAGTTGAGGAAGTGCACCTCTCTAGTCTAGCTGCACTGTGACTGCCAAGTACATTCTAGACATGCTCAATGGGATTTAAGTCCGATGAGTACGCTGGCCACTTCATACTCTGGGTTCCCTCACCGTCTAGCATGTTGTCAACCAACAGAACTCTGAAAGAACTGGCATTATCATCTACGGAAAGCAATTACACCTGATTATAGCATGACAAGAGGTGTGAGGAATACATGCAATTTCTGTCAAACTGACAATTTAGGATGAGGTGGAGGTCTAAACGTCTATCAATACTACTAATTCGAGCCCACATTATCAGCCCACCTACACTATATTGTGATGTTTCTTGCACAAAAGCAGGATTATTGCGTGTTCAACTTCCCTCAAGATTAGAACACGTCGAATATCAAGCTGGAGACTGAAAAATGACTCATCGTAGAACAGCGCTCGACTCCATTCGGCGTGCTCCCAATTGCGTTCTCCCTCAGCCGAGTTTCTACGAGCTATACGGTGTATTACGGTTAATGGAACACACAAAATGAGCTTACAATGCCTTCACGAAGGCGATTGAGGGCAATTTGTGATGACACCCTGTGTTCTGTTGCCGTGAGAATGCCACAGTTTCTAGTAACTCTGGCTGTTGCGGCATTCCACCACTTGCATGTTCCTCCAGGAACCCTTACACTCTCCGTATCCTGTTAACGTCGTTATCACATCTCCTGTAACCCTATCCTCGGACAGCGCACGTCACGGAACGATATTACACCTTTTCTCGTTCATAATGCCATTGAGGACACCAACTACCGGATATTTCCCGTGATTCCCTAATTGTTTTGATCAGTGTGTGTATGTGGATAACATTTTATTAAGGGTTACAGTATAATTTGTGAGATACCATGAACGGAAGGAAATTTATAGAAGTTGCTAATTTACCAGATATAAGTTTCATGACTTATTATTTTGAATTAGTGAAATAGAATTAAGATTCCTATAGATTTTGCGCAAATCCAAGAAGGACTATTTCAAAAATGTTACAGCAAATAACTAAAACGAAAGCGATATCCAAACACCTGGACAAGATGGACCCCGGGAGAAAACAATTACGTTGAAATTATGTTGAGTTAATGTCGAAGAATCACCTCTTCAGGTGAGGTTAGTTTCGTTCTGTATCTTTCCATAAATCGTCGCGTTCAAGGCAGAAGGGCGTAAGTGACATTTTTTGGGAAAATAACTTATCTGCAGTTCCTTGTAGGTCTTGATGGCCTGCACCTGGTGGCAAAAGTTGATACTTGTACGGCTATTCGTTTGGCCTTGAGAAGCACAACTCATCTTTCCGAAAACATTATTTCGAGACATCCTGATGGAAGGTTAGTGAGCCATTGCAATTTGCCCCATTATTGCATTTGCTGTGTAGTTTCATGTTCTCCAAACTAGCATCCATCCTAAAATATAAATTATCTAAACGTATGACTACGAGTACATATTGTTGTAACATATCTAAGAATAATAACAGCTAACGTATAGTACAAATGAAAACAGATCATATTACGCTATTACATCCGGGACAAAATTGTAATCTGCATTATCTTATGTATGCATTTAGACTGTTCTATATTTCCGATTCCGCTGATTTCAAATCTGTTTACTGTTTTTCGCTATCGGTCTCAGATTTTTTGTAATAGGTACTCACTTTTGTTGTAATCATATAACTTTGCTTTATTGAAACTAATGTATGTTACATATTCTGTATACTGAACTAAAATGTACTTCTCAAGCTTAGGCGTAGTTAGTTGGTGATTTAACTCCATTATATGCACAGCATGGTTAATCGGGACTGGACCTACAGTTTAAAGTGGAATCCGAACCACTATGTGCCTCCTCCGGGTATCGAACCCTGGACCATAGGCGTAGTTAGGTAGGGGGCTACGCCTTCCGCCCAGAACCAGCCATTAGCCCCCTAAATGCATTTGACATATAAGCGTAAAATAATTAAGGTAAGAGAATTAGAATATTCTCATGAAAGTTTCATCTGTTACTCTTGTGCTGTGGCTAGGGTGACCATCCGTACTGATTTTCGCAGTACAGTCCTTTTTTTTGATGGGCTGTCCTGCAGAATGCGAAGCCATGTATAAAATTAAGATATGTCCTTTCTTTCACATATGTCCTGCGAAATGTCCTGATTTCTACTCAGGTCTCCGAAGTCCAAATATTTTAAGGCAAAAGCGATAGTGATGTTCACTGTGAAAAATGTTCAGGTGAGTTTTCAATTGCAAGCAGTGGAAGGTCTGAAATAACACGATATCTGCAAACGGCAAAACACAAATCTGCCGACGCTGCTGCTGCATCTAGTGCTACTCTTTCTACATTTTTTCGAAACAAGAATTTTGGGCCTAAAGAACAAAAATTGTAAGCAGCAATTTTAAGGAAGATGTGCGTTCATTTTATTCAACTTGTATTGAATATATTAAGCAGTGGCCCTCTCCCTTTTCTGAAATGACTGTGTTGGATTGGGTAAAACTTGATTCGATGATCGAATGGGACAGGGTGCAAAATAGCGTACAATGTTTCAACAAAAGGTCAAGAAGGCAACTTAATGATTCTTATCTCTTTGATGAAATTTCAAATGTAAGAGCGTATGCTACTCTTGCAAAACTGAAAGCATGGAACACTGCTCAAATGAGAGTAGATTTAAGATGGGTTGAGATATTAAAATATTTTCAGGAAAAATGTATTTCCTTTTATCAAGTAATTGATATTGTAGAGTTCAGTTTGTGCCTTCCAGCCACAAATGCACCCACTGAGAGAGTTTTCTCATTAATGAATAACATGGGGACTGCTGAGAAATCTCAATTGAAAACTGAAACTCTGAAACACCTAATAATAACTAAATATAATTTCAGTTGTACCTGTAGTGAAAAACATGATATGGATATGGGAAATACAAAGTTATTACATGCTATTCACTCGAAGCAAAAGTACAGAACCATTAAGGATGATACTTAAATATTGGTACATTTGATTATGAAATATTTGTTAATTTGAAGTTACTGGAATTGTTTTAAAGACTTAAAGTGTATTGACATGTTCTCAACAAAATTTTGCTCACAACTGTAGTTTATTTAATATGTCAAATTTTAAATACATTTAGTTTTCATTTTTGTTTTATGCCACTCATATACTTTGGGGATTCATCAAATAAAAGAATAATTATTTTTAAAACTTTTGTCCTTTATGTCTTTCCTTTTTTGAAGAAAGTTTGTCATGGTATGTGTGTGTACTGTTTTTTGCTGGTAAGGATCTGGTCACCCTAGCTGTGGCAGTTACATATAAAGAAAGAATTTCTGAATTTGAAATTATGTCCTGATGTAGAATACAATGAATGTTGAAGTGCGTGTGCCTTTTTAATATTCATTCATTCATTCATTGTTTTCTGCCTAATTGGCAGGTTTTTCACTGCAATCTCCAGCTTTCCCTGTTCTCTGCCTTACGCTTCGTAATAGCATACGACCCAGTTAATTTAATATCATCCATAAGCTGATATCTCTTTCTTCCACGGACTTTTCTTCCTTCAACCATTCCCTCCAAGGCATCTCTTAGCAGGCAGTTTCTTCTTAGACAGTGTCCTAACCAGTTTCTTTTCCTCTTCTTGATGGTCTCCAGTATAGATCTTTTTTCACCAACTCTTTTCAGTACGGCTTCGTTTCTTACCTTGTCTGTCCATTTTACACGCTCCATTTTTCGCCATGTCCACATTTCAAAAGCTTCGAGTCGTTTCTCTTCATTTCTTCTCAACGTCCAGGTTTCTGCACCATATAGTGCTACACTCCACACAAAACATTTCACTAATCTCTTCCTTAGACCTATGTCCATGGGTCCACAAAAAACATTTTTTCTTCTATTGAAAGCTTCTTTTGCTATTGCGATTCTCATTTTCACTTCTTGGTTGCAGCTCATGTCACTGCTTATAGTGCATCCGAGGTACTTGAAGCTATCCACTTGCTGGATTCTTTCACTGTTTGCTCTCACATTAATATTCCTTGGTTTCCGTCCTATAACCATTGCCTTTGTCTTCTTTACATTAATCTTCATTCCATACTGCTCACAGCTGCTGTTTAACTCTTCTAACATACTATTTATGGTTATTTCATCCTCAGCGAATAATGCCATGTCATCAGCAAATCTTATGCAGTTTATTCTTCTTCCTCCCAATTTGACACCTCCTGTGCCCTGGAAACAAGTTTTCACTATATCTTCTAAATAGATATTAAACAAAGTAGGCGATAGGCAGCATCATTGTCGTACTCCTCTTCCAATTTCACAGCCTTCTGTCATTTCGTCTCCTGTTCTCACTTTAACTCGTTGATTCGTGTATAAGTTGCTTAGAAGTCTTCTCTCTTTCCAATCTACACCAATTTTCTTCAGAATTTCTAAAAGTTTAACCCAATTCACTCTATCAAAGGCTTTCTCCAGGTCTACAAATACTACAAACACATCCTTTCCTTTCTCTAAATATCTTTCCCCAGTGGTCCTCAGTAAACCAATTGCATCCCTTGTACCTCTTCCTTTCCTGAAACCAAACTGTTCTTCCTCTAACTAGCCACTGACCTTCGAGTATAGGCGTCTGTTCAGAATTCTTAGAAGAATTTTCCAGAGTGAAATATCAAGCTGATTGTCCAGTACTCAGAACATTTTCTGGCATTGCTTTTCTTCTGCAGAGGTACCAAAACAGTCTCCGTGAAATCTTGTGGCCAATCCCCTTTCTCATAGATTTCATTGCATAAATGCAGTATTTCTCTTTTTCCATCTCCCAGGCATTTGATAAGTTCAACAGAAATTTCATCAGTGCCCGTTGCTTTCCCATTCCTCATTTCTTTGAGTGCTTGCTCAAATTCTTCATTCAGGATATAGTATCCTTTCTCATCATCAGGCACGTCGTCTTCATTTTCTACATTCAGACTGTCTGGGCGATTCTCTTTCTGGTAGAGCTCTTCAACGTACTTTCCCCACACATTCGATATTCCTTTTTTGTCTGTGATTTCACATCCTTCCTCGTCTTCTATCATCCACATTGTTTTCCATTTCTTCTTTTGGAAGCCCAAGCAGTTTACTTCACGATACATCAAGTCATACCTTCCTCTTTTTTCCAGTTCTTCAATTTCTTCACATTTTTGTTTCATCCATTGTTCTTTTGCCCTGTCAGTTTCTCTTCTTAGCTGGTTATTCAGTATCTTGTAATTATGTCTTCCCTCTTCTGTATTTACATTCTTCCATTTTCTCCGTTCCTCCATTTTTTCCAGCATACTTTCAGTAATCCATGGTTTCTTTGCACTTTTCCTTTCCCTGTAGCCTATTGTTTCATCCACTGCCTTCTGTAAGCAGCTTTTTATTCCATCCCACATCTCATCCTTATTGTTACAACTAGCTTTAAACTTATTATAGTTTCCTTGGAAATGTTCTGCAAATTTTTGTCTTTCGTCTTCTTCCCTTAGCTTCTCTAAGTGGGGTTTCTTGCTCACCTGGTTTTGGATCACCGTTATTTCTTTTGAGCTTCCACCTTGGAGCGCTAGGTATATATTGTTACATTCAAACAATAGCGGCGTTGCATCCAGGGTTTATATAAATGTAGCCTTTCAACAATGAGTTCCTATGTGTTTTTTTCCGAACATGAAAAAGAGAAGCCGTCATTGTAGAGACTTAAACAGAATAACAGGTTTTTTTTGGGCAAAGGCGCCAGCTCCAAATAGTTTATGTTTATTTGTATTGCTTGGGGAACATTTATAGATGTACACCTAATTCTTGCGATCCTGCAGAAGCTATTCAATCGTGCGTATTTGCTTTATTAAGTGGTGATCACTACACTTCATTGGTAAAATCACTCTTTCCCCAGTCTTTTGTGTGCACTACGTCACCAATATGCGGGGCCTTATCAAGGTTTGTGGAGGCCCCTGGGCAATATTATTCTGTGCCCCCCCCCCCATTTTCTTCATTATTTTTTACTAGGAGGTTTATTAGCTCAATATATTAACCACCAATTTTCAGCAGTTGAAATGGTAGACCTCAAGGAATATAGAGATTAGGTAAAGCCATCCGAAGATTACCGATCTTGCACGAACGCCTGACGTCACCGGAGAAGCAGTGAGCTCGGCTGAAGCAGACGGCCCCTAGCATTTATATGGGAGATTCAGAGAGCGAAAGTATATTATTACGTTTAGGAGGGGGAAAATAATAATTGTCATCCTCCAAGATGGTATTGATTCATCCTTTTAATGATTAGTAACATAATTGAAAACGCGCTACTTTTAAAAGGAAGCAAAGTACATGTGAAAAAATGTATTTTGAAAATCCATATTCCTGAAACTTTCTGACCGATGCGCTACAAAGAAAGTTGCGTGTTCTCCTTTAGAATTTCGTCATTTTACATATCGTAATATAATTTTAACAAAAACGTGGCATGCTAAAGAAGAATTAAAGAGTTTAAAAAATAATTGATTAATAGACTTAGTTTATTTTACTTCGCTATCTGTCACATATGGCTAATCGCAAAGATGAGGATGCGTGATGATATGATGAAATTGAAGAAAGGAAAGTAGACCCATGCCCGGGCGGGGATTCGAACCTGGGGGCCCTTGGCATCGTAAAGCGTTGTGTTAACCACTTCGCCACGGAGGTCAGGATTACAAGGAAATAAACAGAAATTGGCATCTATGTTTTAATATGCGAGAAACATTTTAGAGGAGGTTATTGAAGTAACAAATAATTATTACAAGACGTTGTGATGAAAATTATTAATATATCTGAAATATTGAGAGTTGACCTTGCAGTCTCTAAATGTACTTTTAGGGTTACGCAAAACCTTTACTCAAAATTGATAGTGTAAATTTATAAGCTATTAAAATTTAAAACTTATCCCTGTTCGAAAAGAGAAACTGCCAAGTCAAATTAATATTTCGTAGAAATACATATATTTGTCTTTCATGAGGCCAAGAGAGTATTTGGAGGGGACGCTGGCTTGGGAAGGCTATTGCCCTGGATCTCGATCTGCAAAGGGGCTTCCAGTGGGAAAACATTGCTATGAAATAGTCCAGAAGAAGGGGCGAAATGATTTTTTTAAATGGCTCAAGAATACAAAGATATAAGTGGATATTTGACAAGCTTAGTCTAAAACTTACAACTGAAGTCGTACGTGTGTGTGTGTGGGGGGGGGGGGGGTGGCGGCTACGTGAGATAACACAGTGGAATATGATTCACAATACTAAAATTAAAATAAATATGTGGGAACAATAGAAATCAAAATATGTTGTAGCTAGTGAGGGCGCAATAGTAAAGATGAGGGGTAAATCATATTTTCTCGGAGCAATCATTTTTATTATTCCGTTACATACGACACAAAAATGCACATTTTGGCTAAAAGAGCATTCATTCATTTATTTATTTTGTCGTTTTACTGGGGGCAGATAAGAGAGAGAGAGAAATTGTCGAACGAGAATTGGGGGGCGTTCCTGCCCCTCCCCCCGTAGTGTGGTCACTGCCTATGGCTATGCTGGAGAAGAATGCATCAATTAATACGCTATTAAATAAAACAGATACTTTTAAAACTTTTAATCAAATTATTTGTGAACTATAGTTTAAATTTAGAGAGAGCACATTTAATTTGGATTAGTTAACTTCTGAAGCCTGCCATTTCCGAGCCTTCTTCCGGTGTAACTGCACTGCCCTTTGAGCCGTAGTTGCTGCGTTCAGGTGGCGGAACGAGCAGAATACTAATTAAAACAAATATGTGACAAATATATATAAAAAAAACAACGTGTTGAAGCTATTGACGGCGCCAAAGAAAAGACAGAAGAGAAACGTGGAGAGTGCAGTGATATTTTACGGGAAGCAGCAGGCACGTATCCAGGAATTCCTTTCGGAGCGGCGGCTGAACACCATTTTTTAAAGGGGTATCACAATTGTATGTTTAAGGCCAGTGGTGGCAATTGGGTTCCAAAATGTGTGTGTGTGTGGGGGGGGGGGGGGTGGACAAGGAGACAAGCATTAAGTGTAAGCCATAGTGTGATAGTGTGGAGGCAAAAGAATGGGGAGCAACTATCTCCTAAATCGTCGCCACTGTTTAAGGCTGTCATTTTAATCAGAACGTGAAATCGGGACATTTTCTACCACTCAACTCCTCTGTTTCCATGCATTAATATTGTGTGCCGGAACCATCTCAGTATGTATGTTTGTCCATTTCTTCTCATCAGGCATCAAAACATGTACCAGAAGTGTTTTTACGAAGGTGTTACACATGCACGGAATGCACAATCCACTCGACAATGCAAGATTCAAACTGTGTGCAGGGAACTGGAATCAGACAGTTCAGGAATATTTCTCTCTCATTCGAGCCTGAACACCACTAATGTGTCTTCTCCTCCCATGTTTGCAGCTCTTATGAAAGGCGAAACCCACCAAATTGTTCATATTCATGCCTAAGCACTCGCAAGTGTCTAAAATTGTCTGTGTGTCGAACCCAGTAGCCTTAAACAAAAGTATTTTTTATGCCATGAAATTCTCGGACTGCATATACAAAATTTGGTTCTGGCACAACCAAATCATCACTCAAAACTTTGATTTTCAGTTGATCTGTGCAGCTTATTTCTTGCTCCAAGGCCCAGCCCAATACTGCCAAAATATTCACTTTAGAGAGAGAGACCTTCGATCTCTTCGTCTTTCGACCCGAACTACTCGTAGCACTACTCGAAGATCCGCTGTCGTCAATGTTTTTAGCTTTGGGACCGAACTGGAACTAGTGAGAGACTTCGTTACTTTACGGTATTTAGTCCATTTCATTTTCGAATCACTAGATCTTATAAAGCAACCAATGGACACTGACTGATCACTAATCGACTGTATGAATTGTCACACTTACCTCTGAAGTCTCCACCTATTCTGTTGTACAGATCAACCGGGAAATTGAAGCCGCGTATTAATATCCTCATTATATTCTAGAACGTTTCGCAGATATCACGATTCGTTAATATTGCCAGTAGTTCGACTCCTTCTCCTTTTCAAGAACGTTCCCTCTCGCTTTTTCCAGAGATTAAAAAATTACAATGAATCCGAATCGCCCTACCTGCGGCGCTACCTTTGTTGTGCAGCTTCCAAATGCTGACAAGGCTCTTCTACATAGTGTTCAAGTTCGCTACGACAACACCGAAAGCGTAAGAAAAGTTTACGTGCAATATTATCAACAACAGGGTTATAGAACATTCTCCGTCTTGCCTTGATAAGTATTTCTCTCCTAAAATTATCGTCCCATTATTAAAGAAGACAAAAACCTAATTTTATCTAGTGTAAAATGAAAACTTTCCTGGTGGGGGGAGTCCACGAGTTACGATCCCCACCTTGGATACGCGCTATAAACAATAACAGGGTCCGTAGAACATTCTCCGTCTTGTCTCGATAATTATTCCTCTCCTTAAATTATCGTCACATTATTCAAGAAGTCAAAAACCTAATTTTATCTCGTGTAAACTGAAAAATTTCCTGGGGGAGGGGGCTCGAGACACCTGATGCCCACCTTGGATACGCACTATTAACAATAACAGGGTTATAGAACATTATCCGTCTTGTCTCGATAATTATTCCTCTCCTTAAATTATCGTCACATTATTCAAGAAGTCAAAAACCTAATTTTATCAGTGTAAACTGAAAAATTTCCTTGGGGAGCGGGGGGGGGGGGGGCTCGAACCACCTGATCCCTACCTTGGATACGCGCTATTAACAATAACAGGCTTATAGAACATTCTCCGTCTTGCCTAGATAATTACTTCTCTCAAATTATCACCATATTATTCAAGAAGCCAAAAACCTAATTTTATCTAGCGTAAAGTGAAAATTTTCTGAAGGGGGGCTTGAGCCCCCTGATTCCCACCTTGGATACGAGCTGTTACCAATAACAGGGTTATAGAATATTCTCCTTCTTGCCTCGATAATTATTTCTCTCCTTAAATTAACGTCACATTATTTTATTTGACACCACAAGAAACAAAAGATCTCATTTTATCTTGTGTAAACCGAAAACTTTCGGGGGGGGCTTGAGCCCCCTAAGCCCCCCCTTGGATGCGTGCCTGGGAAGCAGTCACGTTTATTACACCCTTACATTTACATACAATTTTATAAAGTTCTGCTTTTAGATCTCGCACAATGCCTTTTTCACAAAAATGGGCAATCTTGCATTTTCTTATATCAATCAAGCTGTGATATTTTAGTTTTCTTCCGTTAGTTTTCTGATAATAGTTTTCACAGCTTTCCATAGCATTTAGGCATGATTTCAGTTGACAAGAACAAAATAATCTTATTTCAAAACATAGAGCAAAAAGAAATCCAACGCGCTTAAGTTAAAACTCCCTTACATTAGAAGCCTGGAGAGAACAAAATAGCGGTTCCTTTGTAACACGATTTCTTGAAAACCATTTTACACATTTGAATCAACTTTGTGATAAATTGATTAGAAAGGATGAATCTTAACAGTAAAAGTTGTAACTTTTCCCTTGCTACTATATTTTAGAAGATATTTGTTGTCAAATTTCTCAATATTTGCATAAGGAACCAGCCTTTTCCGTGCCGAGTGTTTCGATGGTGACGTCATGCATCCACGGACAACTGCGCATACGATCTGCGCCGCCGAACGAGCACCCCCTGGGTAGACCTGATTTTAGAATCAGTAGTCATTCACAATCGAACATATTGCAGATAGGTTTGCAGGGAAAATAGCGCAGGAGTGGTCATCACATCTCTGACGCCAGAGGTCCAAGATTTGAATCCCGACTTGGGCATGGGTTTTTGTGTGTCCATCATACATTACCCATCCCCATCTTCGTAATTAGCCAAAATAGCGGGAAAGCGAAGTAATATAAGCCTAACCAGAAATGGTAAGAAGGTACTTTTTTCAACCCCGGAGGAACTGTGTTTTAAAAAATGCTCTACAAAGCCAGATGTCCCACGTTCGAACCACAGTGTTGTGCGTGGATATCACTGTGTTCGTACCATCACCATTTAAACACTTCGTCATCCCTTATCATCGTCGCGATTAATAAAAGAGGTAAAAGAGCGACGTGACATTGTGTCGGCACACGTTACAATTCAACATCTTCTAAGACAGGAACGAGGAGATGTGCCTGCATCTTTTGAAACAATGAATTGCAAGATATTTGTTGTATTTATCTTGCAGGTGCTATATCCACAAACTGTTCGGCCTACCAGAGGCCCAAACATTACACTTGTTCTTTTATTTCCAAGAGTTTTGGCCAAAACATAGTCAGAGTAATTATAAGGTGCTGGGAGACGAGCCACTTAAAAGCTAATATTAGGTAGATACATATATTATCTTTATGTGCAATACTATCTACAAAGATAATAAAATTACATTCCCTGTGAGGACTATAAAGAAATGATCCAGTACCTTTTGGTACTCAACGAGTTTCCAGAAAAGGAGTATCATTTCAAATCACCAGGTGTTTACTATATGGCCGGCTGCATGGGTAAGGTAATATATTGCTTCAAAATATACTTTTTCAGTTACATGTTTAAGCTTACATGCAGAGAGGAGAAAATACAGTCTCGCTAGGTACTAAACTTCAACACGTACCAGTTAATAAGAAATCCCAAGCACTTTACATTACTAAACGACTTAACAAACCTGGTGTCCAAAGAGGAACTTTCCCTCTTCAAATCCGGCATCACTCACCTCCCCATTCAACCCTACCTCCGGAATGTAATATACCCCCCAGAAGATCACAAATAATCCACCTTCGACAAACTCAACAACAACAACAGGACATCCCTCCTTCGGACTAAGATCACCAAGAGGATAATGAAGCAGAACCTCCCACAGGAACATCAAGAAGGAGATACTAATACACAAAACAGTATACGGCAGAAATAAAAAAGGTTACGCCTCCCCGGAGAAAGGCAAAGGATAACACTGCAAGGATTCGACCCAGGAACCAACTGAATTTAACCCAGATTTTTCTTTTTCGTTTCTTTCTTAAACTGTAATCTTACACTGATTCTTGACAATTTTCCATATTTCCACTACCGAACATACTAAAGTACCCGATACTTCCCTGGAAATCCCTTCCTACCTCTTTCCTTCCTGATGATGCCCCGGGTACCAACCGTCGTACCGATGTTCATCCCAGTCCGATCAACTCTTGCTGGTCTCCCACAAGTCTCACTGCAGCAGGCACCACTCGTTCTTTCATGTCCCTTCCTAGTATTAATACTCACATCTCAAAGCCAATAATACTCTCACAATCTCAAACATAACATACTAGACCCTGCTTAACATTCATAAAATCGTGTTAATGTCCATCCCTCATCTCATTCATCAACACTAATGCACACGGCACACAATAAATCTATCCTAACAAAACATTACCCACCCAATTACACACTTATGTAATTTCTGTATCTGTATTCATAAATAATATTAATGTTAAACACTTACACATATTTACTTCCTACTATTACTAACCTTTACCTTAATCTTCTTACCTTGTAGAATGATGTAAAATGAACATTGTTCAGGAAAACCGAACAAATTTGGTTCTTCACACTGGGGCATTCATGCCAATGTCACAGTGAAATGTTGTAATGAAAAATGGAAAATAAAGGATGAATCAAAGAAAAGCGGGGAACTTCGTACAAATTCGCGGAATTGACGCCCTGGGTTAATTTTCAGGTACGAGGGCATAAGCGCATACCTCCGAAAATAGTTTGACTACTTTTTGATCCATCCGTATACATAAAATAATAATCTTTCTATGTAACCATATCTTGTATATTGTCTAGGAAAATAAAATTACCTAGTCTCGCCATAAATACTGTTACAACGTAGCAGGACCTTGTGGCCGAGTGGTTAGCACATCGCGCTGCGACGCCAAGGGTCCTGAGTTTGAATCCCGCTCGGGCTTGGTTGTTTGTGAATGTCCATTCATCAATTTCATCATTTCATCACTCATCCTCATCTTCGCAAATTAGCCAAGAGGCACAAAACGTGAAGTGAAATAAACTAAATCAATCAATCAATGTTATTTTTTTTTCCATTTCAACTTTGCACAAACCGACCTTCGCGGAGGAGAGGTTTAACACAGTTCTCTACGATATCCTTAGTCCACCGGTTCTTATCCCGGTCTGGAGTTCTTTATGAGTGTTTCCTCACCAATGTCATCATATCATCAGTCATTATCTAAATTGCAGATTCAAAAGTTTTGTCAATTTAGTTGAAGAAGAAAAGGAACATTAGCTCTGCTAATATCACCTTGTAATGAAAGCGCTCCTAATTCAATCCCACGGTGAACTGTAGTTCGAGTTCCGATTAGTAAGCTAGGATTCATTCCAGGGGAAAATACAGAATGGTGAATTTTAAAATATAATTTCAGCCTGTATCCACCCGTCAGATCGGAAAGTGGACTCATAAAAACATTATAGCCAGAGGCGCAACCACGAATTTTTGTTGCGGGGAGGGGGGAAGTTCCAGGATAAACTACCAATAATAATAATAATAGTAATGACATTATTATTATTATTATTATTATTATTATTATTAGTAGTAGTAGTAGTAGTAGTAATATTAATATTAGTAGTGGTAGTAGTAGTAGTGGTGGTGGTGGTGTAGTATTAGTATTATCTAAGACGTTACTATCCTCATAAATTACACAAAAGGGGGTAGAAGTTGGTGCTAAAGCATTTGTTTGGAACAAACTATTTTAAATATTTTTCCAACACGTTCAATTTGACATTAGCTAATAATGGAAAACAAGCACACAAACTGTAGTTTGGAATGGTATAAAATGAATGATAAATGCATTCCGAAGATATTTATTTTTACACATATGCAACATGGAGCGACAAAAAATAAGGGAATACTTATGCAACATGCTAACACTAAATTGCGTACGTATTCAAAGTTTATTCAGTACAGTCTGAGAAAAAAATACCTGGGCCACGGGACGTAGAATTTCGTAACGTCTTAAAGCCTGTTGTTTATGCAACCCAAATAACAAAATATTCGCTTAAGTTTGCCTGGTGATTCTGACTTCTCGGGAAGGATTGAGCTTTGATAGCATGAGTCACATGACTCGTGCCCCAGCCACAACAAACAGCTGGGTGCTACGATGCCTCCAGAAGAAAATTTCAGGAACTGGTTTCTTGACAAGAGCTACTCGTAAGGAAATACTATTCTATCAAGTGATATTAGAGTCATTGTCAAGAAGGTTCGCTGAAATGATGGTTCTCATCACAGACCACATGCCACACGTTAATTGTTTAAGTCTAGTTCATGCACTGGACCTACAGATTAAAATGGGATTCGAACCAAAGCCTCTCTACTTGGTATTGAATTCGGAAGCCTTTCATTACATGGCGAAGACGTTACTACTACGACATCAGAGAGGCAATGGAACCCCTTGAGAAAGAGATAAGCGAAAATTGCTACCTGACAAACCATATTTGCCCGTAAATTTTAAATATAAGACAATATTTTGTACTGACAGTTTCGAACCGTGGGAGAGGCATATATTTTTTTGTACCATCGTCCATTTCACGAGTTTATAATTCTTCCTCACCGACACGAGTAACGCGAGTGGTAGAAGAAAAGCGAAGTAAAATAACTGAAACAGAAATAAAAGGAAAAAGCGAAATAAATTTTATTCATAATATTCTGCAGTCACTTGAGTTGTATTCACGGGATGCTATCTTTAAAGAAAGCCGTGGTCTCTTCCTTGTCTCTTTCGCTTTCTTTGTGCTCTTGCTTCCCCCGTCACGATTGGTCTAAAACTAATTAATGTGACGTTAATTAAACAATCCAAACAACGAAACAATGCACAATCAACTGCACAAGACAACATTCCAAATGTTTTCGAATCGGAAAACAATTGAGATGCTGTAAAATGACTTAAGATTCAGTAATAAAGTGGGAATTCGGTACCGTATAGAATTAAATCGGTAGAGATGTTCGATTTGATTGGATGTTTGTTATTTAGATTTGCTATTCTTTCACTTTTGGCAAATAGCGACGATGAAGATGAGTGATGCTATGATGAAATTGATGAAGGGACACTTACCAAGGACACCCACGCCCAAGTCGAGATTCTAACCAGGGACCCATGGCATCGTAGCGCGCTGTGCTAACCACTCCTCCATGGAGTGGACATTATAGCATATTTTGTGTGCTCAATTGGGATCAATCAATGGAATGAATAGGCATATTATATGATTAATAAATTCATATCATAATACCACGTCATATTATTCGGCACGAAGTAACATCAGAGACATTCAATCTTGCATTTTTGCCTTTCAACTAATTCTTTGAATTCAGGTTAATCACAACAATAAGATAAATTATGAAGAAAATGATAGTGAATGTGGGATATTGACAGTTATTACGAATTTCCTGAGAGAAACAACATTAAGCAGGCTCGGTGGTCAAGCTGATTAAGTGATTGACATTCGATATCGTCGCCAAAGTTCCCGGTTTTGAGTACCGTCCTTGTCGGGGGTGTTTGACTATTTCGTCATCAATTTCGTGTAATGGTCACTCGTCCTTATCGTCGCGATCATCGAACAGGGAATAAAAATTATAAAAATAAATACGATGGAAGAGTACTTATTTCATCTCTCACGAAATCTCCTACAAAACCGGAATATATAAAATACATGTATATTCATTCACATACATTTTCGATTTCTATATTTAACTAGTCGAGACCGAGAACGGGACAGCAATTTTCAATTCGACAAACCGAGAGGCGGAGAAACTGTCAAGTCTCGTTTCTTCTTGGCACCTCCGTAATCGAGTTGTTCTGTTTGTCATTGGCTTTGTATTGGCAATTATTGTCATTATTCTTCCCCTGCAGGTAAACCATAACGATGAATTATGATGAAATGAAGCAGATAAAAGGGCAAGAACAAGAAAGTCATGCCTGTTCGGGACTCCAACCCAGAACCTTATGTAACGAGATTTGAAATTCTGGAGAAGGCGTCCGTGTTTCGCTTGGTTTTCTCTTTCCTCTACTTCTCTTATATTATCATACATGTATAATAAAAATGGATCTCATACGATATGTTGCGATTCATAATTGTGCTGGTTAGATGCTACAGATGTGAACTCCAACCTGCAATATATTATTCCCTTTTGTTTCGTATCTGGTTGAACATGAAATTTTCTTACACTGTGACAATTTCTTTCTTAGTTTTGGTTTGGTGCACAGATATGCTAATCTGGACTCGACCTTCAGTTTAAAGTGGGATACTAACCACTATGTGCATCCATCGTGTATCAAACCCGGGATCCACTGATTACAAGGCGACGACGTTATCACTACTCCATCGAGGAGGCCCCATGACAAAATGTTATTCACTCGATCTCTACCATAATTTATTTCAGCATTTACATTTTCGTTTTCTTCTTCTTTTTTCCTTTTGTTAACTACTCTTATACAACTCTTTTTGCGTCTTCGAATTTCTTCTTGTTTCAGGAAAAAATAATACATGCAGGCTCTATAAAAATCCCCCGTTCAAATAGATAAAACGTTCACTCTCGAGAACTAATTTACATGTTTATCACTAACGTAACCATTAGGAAACTATTGAAATGTTAACTGATATAACTGCAGATGAAACAATACTTACAGCCACTAACGAAATATCTATTCTTGTGTAGCCTCACAGACAACAAGTATCTGGTGAGTCATTCACTCTTGCTGACTACGGGCGAAGGTCACTGAACTAAAGGGTGGTGGCAAGCAAGCAGGCTTGTGCTCTACCAAAGACGAGGTCACGTGTTCCAGTTATCAATGGCGTACGAAATAAGGAGGAACACAGCTATCTGACGTATGTTTTGGTCCCGTCATTGCACGTAGACAGTGGCGTATGCTGGTTCTAACGAGTGGGTAATCTCCGACCTTTTGATCCTCAAACTCCAAAAGTTTCCGTGCAATTTATGTCACGCTCCATATTGGATTTAGGAATATTGTGTCGGAATGTTTGTCTTATTGCTACGATCACAATCAATTAATTCTCGTTATTGCAGTTTACTATACGCGTAGAATTTCAAATAATAAAACAAGACAGTATTATAAAGCTATAAAAAAACAGCCTGTGAAATATAAAAATGAAAGACGTGCACTAGTGAAATAAAAACCCGCAATATTAATTTAAGTGCAAAATTCAACTTACTCCAGGACCCGATTACTTGTGCTGTACTACATCCAAAGCACGCTGTTTGTCCAGTTGCACGTCAATACGTGTCTGGGCGAAAGATTGCAGCTTAACAAAGGAAGTTATGTGACTTTTGGATTTTTCATGTTTGGCACAAGTGTTGCAAAGATTACAGTCACGCGTCCATACATTCTTTTCAGCCCCGAAAAGTAAGCACGGCGAACAAAAATGCAAAGCTTATTAACACTTATACTTCCTGTCAACCATGGTGTTTTGTCATAATTTGCTTGCGAAAATGCCTCACATATTCCCGATTTTGTCTTTGTGTGTAGAAATAAGTTCAAGCGATGACACTGGCCTACCTGTATTAACAATTTGCAACTTCTCCTGAAAAGATCTTGTTCCAAAAGGTTTCACCAGCAAATCTTGTATCACATCCATTACCCTTTAACACAGCACTATCACGACAAACACTAACACCTAAATAAATAATAAACACGAAGCACAGCACGAAGCCAACGACTACACGCATTCAGTTTCACGCGCCAAACTTCTGTTGTTGTGTTCCTGGCTCAGAATGAAATTCCCTATGAATAATAAAAAAAATCCCTTTCCGAGCTCGAATTGACAGGTTTTTAAAAGTTCGAATCATTGCAGGTCAGAGTCAGAATTTTAATTCGGGATGAGGATCATCCCTTATTATCAGCCGCCACATAAATTTGAAACAGTGGGGTTAGAAGTCCTGAAGATGAATCTCAGATTATTAGAACGTATTAAGCAAAGTGTTTAATCCTGCTAATGAAGTAAAATGAATTACCACTATACACTTTTTAAATTAGATATTTGTAGGATTTCGGGGAGGGGGGTTTCCCTTTAAAAAAATATTCAGTTCCGTGAGATAAGTATTCTCGCTGCTTTTGAAGATTAGAGAGGAGAAACAATCACTATTTTTGTAAATACAAGGATGGGGGGAGTCAGCAAATAGGTGCTTTAATTGCTTAAGCCTTGAATTTTAATTCAGTTTGCTTCATCTTCAATATTTAAGCTTTTCCCTTTTGATAAATTTATGTTCAAGTAACAGAAATCAGCAAGACAGAAGCAAATGTAAAGTGAAAATTAGCGTAGAATTGGTTTGCCCATGTTATTCAGTTTTCCTGTTCTTCGCACTCTACCGGGTATGTTTTCCCTAGTTGAGCGGAGGGAACGGAAAAGGCTCTCAAGGTTGAGAGTGCGACCGGTGGACTCTCACAAGAAGGAGCTTACCCTGGGCACGGAATCACCGCGCCTGAAAAGCAGTGTTTCCTCCCCCTCTTTCCTTTCTCCTCCCTCCTCGCCAAGGGTTGTAAGGAAAGCGGGAGGAATGACGTCAGGGTGAGATTCCCTGAAGTCATTCCACCGGCTGGAGAAAGGTTCCCGGACATTCGGTGGCAAACGATTGGAAGTATTCGCGCGCTGGAAGCAAGGAAATGTATGCATCGAAATTGGTTTGGAAGAATATTGCGAGGAAATGTATATATATATATATATATATATATATATATATATATATATATATATATATATATTAAAAAAAGAAATACAGCCGGGTCATCTGCGATTACCTAGATGACCCAGAGTATACGCCGCTGCACGTAGAACACTTTATCGTAGTGGCCTTGAAGTTCCCTCAGGGCACTCCTACGTAAAGGCTTCTGAGCTAGAAGGATATCTTCCCCATTGAGTGGAGGAAAAGTGGGTGCGTATAGAGGTCCCTCAACTTTCGTATTCTGTTTCATTTCAGAACCCGTGCTGTATCGTCGACTTAATCCAATCTATCCGATGTAGGTTTTAGGTTCTGTTTCTGTTCGGTTATTTCATGTTGTCTTCCTGCTTATGTTATTCGCGACGAAGGCTCTGGATTCGATAATCTGGACAATAACGGGATTGTGTTGGTTGCTTGATTTGGTGTCTTAAGTTCACTTTATGTCCTGTTAGGCTAATCGTGAATGGACCTACAGTTTAAAGGGGGATCCGAACCACTATGTTCCTCCACCGAGTATCGAACCCGGGATCCCTTAATTACAAGGCGCCCACGATCCCACTCCGCCATCGGGGATTGTGTTCGCAACGAATGAATCAAATTTGAGTGATATGATATGCAACCATTGGAAGACTAACTAACTAACTAACACTCTAGCCTTCTTAAACCCGAAGGTTCATGGCTGCAGCAACACAGGCCTTCCATCTGTCCCTATCTTGAGCAAGATCTATATACTCTTTTCCATCCCTACCGATTTCCCTTAGGTCCATCTCGACGTTGTCCCTCCATCTTCGTCTTGGCCTTCCTACTGGTCTCTTACCATCAGGTTTCCCAACAAGAATCCTGAAAACTCCTCTTTCCTCTCCCATTCGTGCCACATGGCCTGCCCACCTAAGTCTTCTTGATTTAATTATTCTAATAATGTCTGGACATGAATACAAATTATGTAGTTCTAAATTATGTAATCTTCTCCACTCACCTGTCTCCTCATCCCTTTTAGGTCCAAAGATTTTCCTAAGGATCCTATTTTCAAATACTCTCAATTTATGTTCCTCTTTCAATGTAAGGGACCAAGTTTCACACCCATATAATACTACAGGCAAAATTACTGTTTTGTATATTTTAACTTTTAGATTCTTAGATATTAAACGAGAAGACAAAAGTTTATGAAGAGAGAAGTAACATGCATTTCCTGAATTAAGCCTACTTTTTATTTCCTCTTTAATATAATTTTCATTTGTTAATATTACTCCTAAGTATTTGAATTTGGAGACTGGTTCAAACGAGTTGTTATCAATAATTAGATTTTGATTATTACCTAACACTTGGTTTCGGCCTGTAAGCATATATTTAGTTTTCTCTTTGTTAACTTCCAAACCTATCTCTTTAGCAGTTTTGAAAAATATTTTAGCATTATTCTTAATTGTATTCACATCATCCCCCAGTAAGTCTACATCATCTGCATATGCTAACAACTGAGTCACACCATTTAATTTTAGTCCTTCTTTAGTTTCGTTTACCTTCCTAACAGCATATTCTAAGGCAAAATTAAAGAGCAATGGAGATAATGCATCTCCTTGTTTTAACCCATCATGAATTGTAAATTTGTCAGACATATTAATACCCACACGAATTTTACTTTCTGTTTCACTGGTGCATATTTTTATCATACTAACAAGCTTCTTAGGTATTCCAAACTCTACTAATATATTATATAATTTATCTCTTTTGACCGAATCATATGCTTTTTTGAAATCAATGAATAGCTGATGGACATTTTGATTATATTCCCACTTTTTTTCAAGTGTCTGTCTGATGTGAAAAATTTGATCTGTAGTTGATCTGTTGCATTTAAATCCACATTGATAATCACCTATAATTTCATTAGCATATGGGGTTAGTCTTGTTAAAAGAATGTTAGATAATATTTTATATGTTGTTGAGAGTAGAGAAATTCCACGGTAATTATTGCAGTTCATTTTATCACCTTTTTTAAACACAGGAACAATTATGGATTCTTTCCACTGTTGAGGGATTTCTTCTTTATTCCATATTAAACAAATTAATTTATGAATTTGACAAATTAATGAATTTCCACCATATTTAATTAACTCAGCTGGTATTAAATCAATGCCAGGTGCTTTGTTATTCTTTAGCCTTTTAATAGCATCTTTAACTTCAGTCAAGTTAGGTTCTGGGACTAAAGGTTCTGCTGTGTGTACTTCATTCACTTCTGATTTATCTCCTACATGGACATTTAAAAGGTCATTAAAGTAGTTCTTCCATCTATTTAGAATATCGCTTGGGTCAGCTAGAAAATCACCGTCTTTATCTTTTATCAAGTTTACTTTAGGTTGCCACCCCTTTCTAAACTCATTTACACCTTTATATAAATCTCTGATATTTTTATTTTTGCTGTTTGTTTCAATTTCGTTAATTTTGCTTTTCAAGTAAACTCTTTTTTTACTTCTAAACGTGCGGTTAACTTCTCGCTTTATTCTATTATAATTGTTTAGATTTGTATCATCAGAGTTATTTAACCACCTAAGTCTAGCCTGATTTCTTATTTCTATTAGATTATGACATTCATTATCAAACCATGGCTTACTTTTTCTCGGTTTATGGTATCCTATACTTTCTTTAGCTGCTGATTCTATTGCATTACGTATGTGCTCCCAATTCTTATTTACGTCTGTTTCATTTATATTTTCATCATCATTTAAATCCTGCAAAACATCAAATCTATTTGACAGTTTAATTTGGTAATCTTTCTTAATTCTTTCATCAGTAAACTTTCCTGTATCAAATTTTAGAACTTTTAGATTTTGTTGCTTATGATTTATCACTGAGAGTCTTTCTCTTAATTTAGCAATTACTAAATAATGGTCACTGGCACAGTCAGCACCTCTATGTGTACGAACGTCAATTATACTAGTATGCCTTCTCTTATCAATGAGAATATGATCTATCTGATTATGAGTTTTACCATCTGGAGAAGACCAGGTATATTTATGGATATCTTTATGTTTAAAAGTGGTACTTTTCACAATTAAATTCTTTGAGGTTGCAAAAGTAATCAATCTTATACCATTATCATTACTTAATTCATGAAGACTTTCTTTACCAATCGTGGGTTTAAATGTCTCTTCTTTCCCAATCTGTGCATTACAGTCACCTAACAGAATTTTCATATCATACTGAGAAAATTTATCAAAGACCTGTTCTAACTCTGTATAAAAATCATCTTTAGTATTATCATCTTTATCTTCCGTTGGTGCATGTATGTTTATTAAAATAATTTTACACCACCTACCCTGTAAAACTGCATATGATATCCTATCATTAATAAATTCTATTGTTTTAAGAGTCGAGATAATTCTATTATTTATGAAAAAGCCTGTTCCAAAATTATGATTTTCAGTACCACCATAGAAAAAAGTATAATTTTTAGTTTTACAATTCCCTTCTCCTGGCCACCTAACTTCCTGGACAGCTACTACATCTAATTTATACTTGACTATCTCATTAACTGTACACTGAAATGCCCCAGGCCGGTAAAGGCTCAGAACATTCCAGGTGCCTAATTTAATATTTTTCTTATTCCTAACGTAGATCTTATCCTTAGTCCAGAGACCTCCCAAAGTAGTCCCCACCCGGAGATCCGAACGGGGGACTATTTTACCTCCGGAATATTTTACCTTGGGAACATCCATGGCCTTATATTGCTGATTCTTGACATGGCTTTTTACAGTGCAGAGTTGTCAGCTCTACGCCTAACCCCCAATATGAATGGAGGAACTACTACACAAGACAAACACAAACACATTAGACAGCACAACTACTACACAAGACACACACAAACACTTCACAACTATAACACAATATAAACACAAACACACCACAACTAGTACACAAGACAAACACAAACAAATTAGACAGCACAACTACTACGCAAAACAAACCTACTAGACAGCACAACTACTACACAAACATACTAGACAGCACAACTACAACACAAGACACATACATACACACCACCGATACTACACAAGACAAATACAGGGTGGGAAATAACCCCTTGCCAGGGGTCCACAGTAAAAAGCAACAACAATCAAAAAATCACGGAAACACCAAATGCTCCCCACGACAACTGCGGCCACAAAAACAAAATTAAAAAACCAAATAGCATCCGATCTACAGTCATTTTTATAAAACTCTGCATTTTGCTAAAAATCTGCTTCGGCGGCAAGGGGGTTATATGATATTTATCAATTTTATCTTCTTAACCCTTAAACGGAATGTTAGTTGAGGGGGGGGGGATATTTACTCGAACCTTGGGGATAGTTGATAATAGAAGAGAAGAGAAATTTTGTTGTAAATAGGATTCTTTTCATTTCGTTAGGAACCAATACAGTTGAAAATGTCACTTTCCTTTCATGAAACTCTTGAAAATTAATTTTAATGCACTTTAGATTGTCTATGTAAACTACAACCCAATGTAATCTACGCGTACATTACATGTAGACAACTCATGTAGACGTTAACTTATAGTCTACGGCACATCACTGCTCTCTTGTCATTTCAATTTCTGGACGTCTCAATTAGAGAACAAAACGAATGAATATGATGGTGACATGTGCACTAGCAGTAAAATATTCAAGAGTAAAAATCAAAACGTTGTCTTCTTAAATGGGACGTTTTTGTTACTATTATAATATATATTATAATTATTATTCATTTATTAGTTGTAGCGTAACCAGGGCTCACACTGTGGACACGTATATGGTCATCGTAAAATAGAAATATTCTGAGACAGAGATAGAGATAGAATATAAAGGAAATAAAGGTTCAGTAGAGAGAGACGGACGGTAGAAAATAAGAATGAGTAACAAGAGAGGGGGAGTAAATATAAAAAGAGTAAAGGAGAAACGAAAAATTGGGGAAAAAAGTTATAAAAGTAGTAAGGAAGCAGAAATATATTCTAAATTCAAAATGTGGCTCACTACCCATCAGAAAGAGCCATTTATAGAGCCATATATTTATACATTTTGTTACTAAATAAGTATAAAACTATTGATAAATACATTGTGTTTAAAATGAATGGTAAAAATGAAATGAATGCTAATGAAAAATAATTTATAATAAACGAAATAATTTCAGAGCTATAGTAATTTTATGTAGTAAATTTAAGCTGCATACATTATATAATATTGTATCTTATATATTACTATGTAGTACACTATTAAGAATCTTAAGATAAGATTGTTCTTTTATACTTTTATATTAGTTTATATTACAGTGTGTTTCGTTCAAACCTCCCACACTTCAACTCATCACTGCGGAAAGGTTATGAAACATAAGGAGGATTTTTTTTTGCATGACCTCGAAGTCCACCGCTCTCCCACTACGCAGCGCAACAATCGCATAAAGCACAATCTCCAAACACTTCGCACACCATGCCTTAATGGTTTTCTCACCAGGTGCTTCTGCTTCATATTCTCTCCGATAATTTATTTGCACTGTAATAGGTTTGGTCTCTGCATACCAGAATACAGATTGTGCGCGCTGCTGCGGAGTCGCCATTGTGCTTTATGCGATTGTGGCGCCGCACAGCGAGAGAACGGTGAACCTCGACGTCATGCAATAAAATTATTTGAGTTTCTCTTTCGTCTAGTACCACCCGCATTCCATTATGTTTCACAACCTTCCAGCAGTGATGAATTGAAACGTGGGAGGCTTGAAGGGAACACACTGTATATTTTTGACTGAAAAACAGTGGTGTGTAATTTGTTTATATAGTACAGCGTGTCCACAAAAACATTCCCTGATTATAAACACGTATAGTATCGCTCTTGGTACTCATATTTATATAAAATTTGTTGCCGTTAGAAGCAGAAACTCAAAAAATTTAATACCTAACTACCTACCTCAGTGGCACTCAATGTGTGTTCCTCGTGTCACGCTGCAAACATCAAGGCGATATTCCCACTCGTGCCACACGCGTCTACAGTGACAGTCCCGATGGCGGCAATGATACGACGTTTTAGATATTCCAGATCTTGAGGCAGTGGAGGTACGTATACAAGATCTTTCATGTGAC
The DNA here is from genome assembly GCF_977018435.1 of Lepisma saccharinum. NCBI lineage: Eukaryota > Metazoa > Arthropoda > Insecta > Zygentoma > Lepismatidae > Lepisma > Lepisma saccharinum. Next base: position 22,590,438 of record NC_139231.1, on the reverse strand, counting down.
CCCATAAGAAGAAGTCATAGACAGTCAAGTCGGGGAACCTTGGTGGCCACTTGCAGAACACAACATCTTTGATTCCGGAGCGCCAAAACCATCTTCCTCCAAGTTTCTCATTTAGAAAACTCCGAACATCGACATGGATTTTGGGCACGGAGGATTTAGGAATGTTTAACTGCAGGCTAGCTCTACACAATTTACTTCTATCAACAATGCCATTTACAATAAGACAGTAACAATCGAAATATTGTTTTCCCTTTTTTCACTCTTTTATTGTTATGTAATATATTGTTGTAGTTAACGCCAACAATTACACATCCGCTAAAATTCTTTGAGCTTTCTTTCGAATGGTATGGGTATAAATAACTTAATATATAAATAATTGAATTTTTGTGGTCGTTTATAATCACCGAATGGTTTTGTGGACACCCTGTATATTACGTTTGCTGTCAACATATAATCATTTGTAATGTACACTTACCAGCAATAATAATAGGACACTTAATACTGACATCCTTGCTTCCCGGCAATTCTACTGTGAGGAGTGAACTTTTCAGTAGCAAATTCGGTCATTGTCGTTGAGTTAGGCAACACACAACACACTGAATAGAAGCGAGTACTGAGGAGCCCACGTATCCTATTTTTATTTGTGTCGGTACATGCAGCTTTGCTCCTCAGGCGCATTTTCGGTGTCAAAAGGTTTCAATAAAACATTGGAAGGAAGGCTTGAATTTAGGAAAAAAATCATAACGGAAACGAGGAGTACAAATAAAGAGAATAACCGTAGAATTAGCAATGCTTCCAAATGCCAGGGAAGGGGGAGTTAAGTGGACTTTTCTAAGGACGCCTATGGTGACCACAACCGACGTCTGTGACCATTGGAAGACTATTGAAAGAAAAGCTACGGGAACCTGCCAGTTTTTCTACTGCAGACAGGAAACCATAAACATGCAAGAGAAGCTTATATTCCATGAAACCTGACGCTATGTGCTCGAATACTGGCTATATATAATCCATAGAGGCATAGCAACGTTAAACAACCTCTTATATGATACATATAGGTTTAAAAAGGTCGAAATACAAAGATTGTGTGCGCCTCACTGATCGCGTAGTGGTAAGGCCTTGTAATCAAGGGGTCTCGGGTACGATACCAGGTGATCGCACATAGTGGTTCGGATCCCACTTTAAACTGTATGCATTTCAGATTAGTCTATCTGTGCCGGTGACTCAGTCGGTAACGCGTCTGACTACCATGCTATAGGCCCCGGGTTCGATCCCCGGCCGGTTCAAGCCCGGGAACTTTTCTAACGTTGGAAGCGGCCCCGGCGCCCACCCAGCGTCGAATGACATGGATACCTGGGGGAAACCCTGGGGCTAAAGGCGGTCAGGGGCGTGATGCTGATCACATCACCCCCCACTCACGAACGAATCAAGAAAGTATGGGGCGGCGTGATGCTGATCACATCACCCCCACTCACGAACGAATCAAGAAAGTGTGGGGCGTTACCCCCACACCCCCTATACGCCTTCATGGCGTAGCGCTAAGCACAGGTGAGAACTTTACCTTTTTTTTTTTTTGCATAAAGTGGACTTACAACAAAATTTAAAATTGCGATAAAGATTATGATAAGGTATTAAAGAATTGGGTCTAACACATTTTTTTATTGTTTACCAATGACCTTGTTAACGGTGGAAGCGGTCCCGGCGTCTACCCAGCGTCGAATAACATGGGTACCTGGGGGAAACCCTGGGGGGTAAAGGCGGCAGGGGCGTGATGCTGATCACATCACCCCCACTCACGACCGGATCAAGAAAGTGTGGGGCGTTACCCCCACACCCCCTATACGCCTTCATGGCGTGGTGCTATGCACAGGGGAACACTTTACCTTTTTACCTTGTTAACTAATATTCTTAATTTCAGTTTCAAGATGAAATCGGCTACGAAATAAAAGGAGTGGGTTCATATTTCTGTTACGAAATTCCACTTTTGTAGTAGACCTGTGCCACACTAAGATGTGACATAATAAACAAATCTGAGACACTTTCAAAGTATTAAATTGCTATCTACGTATTTGGGAACAATCTTTCAATATAATACTTTTTTTGGACGCGTCAAATCATAGTATTTAATTCCTGTTTTAGCAGCTTTAAGAAACCTGATTTTTTTGGGGGGGTTACAAATGCCCTTTCTGCTCCCGTCAAGTTACGCCTATGAAAAAACAGGAATTCAAAGTAAAAGACTGTCCCGACTAAATCGGGAGACACGTCTGATAGATTTACAATTGGGAAAATCATAATTAAGCGTGTAGTTGAAAACAACCTATTTTCATATATTGCATGCAGCTCTACTTTTTCTGCAATGTGGATCAAGAACTGGGGACGTGGAGAAGCACAACACTCCACGTAACCAATAGTCACGTGACCCTCTTTGCTTTCCTGTCATGTTGACCTTCGCGTGGAACACATTTCTCGGTGTTAAGACAGGCAAAATCACCCGATCATCGAAGGGTGCAATATGTGTTGCCTACCCTCCTGCATTACTTGCTCCTATTAAAGCCTTATGGGGAAGAACTTTTTTCCATGACTGTACATATATACAACACATATTATTTAAATACATTACAGAAAAGAATCACATTGTGAGCGAAGCCAGCAAGAAAATTATTAGATTTAATTTTTCTAAACTGAAATTAATATTGATTTAATATGGAGCAACTAATTTCACGTGGCGCCATGGCATTCTCTCTTTTACAACTTTTTCAATTAGATGGCTATGCGTCCATGGCCGAATCCCGCCGCCCCCTAGCTACGGCTCTAAACTTGACGAGATAGAGGGTCCCGGGTTAGATACCCGGTGGAGGCACATAGTGGTTCGGATCCCACTTTAAACTGTAGGTCCAGTCCCTGTTAGCCCTTCTGTGCATAAAGTATACTTAAAACAACAAATTAATCAATCAATCAATTAACGAGATTGAATAAGGCCCGCTTTAGACCAAAGAATTTTCCTTGGCATTTCCCTTAACATTTATGCCATGACCAAAAAGCTATCGTGTAAAGTGAGAAATGTTATGGCATTTCAGATGCCATGGCATATTTCATGGCATTTCTCAAGGATAGAACCGGCTCTATTTCCGTAGCATTTTTCGTAGCATAAGCAATCAGAAGCGACCTCATTGTCACGAGATCAAATGTAATGGCGTAAGATGTAAACACAGTATCACCAGGGATCACTTCACACTTTTAAACGACGATAAACATTCAACCGAGAGGAATATCGCTTCGTATTAAATGGCTTTTGGAAGAGAAAAATGGCTAATTAAATACATTCTTTACAACGTTTACTGTACACGTATGGAAGAATATTTTAGCTTTTTTCAATTGTAAACACCGTGCACACAGCATTGACGATGTAATGTATTGCACGTATTGTACATTGTAATTGAAACAGATAACCGAAATGTTCCATAAAATGCTTTCCTATAAAGTGCTATCTGCTATAAGACTTTTGGAAACATTTACGTAGCATTTATGCTAGCAAAAATGTTAAAGGAAATGCTTTCGTCTAAAGCCGGCTTAAAGTGAGCGAAGCGAGCAGGAAAATTTTACGAAATGTATTTTTATTTGCATAAAATTTGAAATCGAGGGGGGCAGTTGCTCCTATGTGCCCTTGGCCGTCAACGTTTGCCCCCATTCCCTCCGTAGATTTGTCTTCCGTCGAAGTTTGGGGGGCAATCCCCACCCTGCTCACATGTGCTTACACCACTGATTATAAGTAACTATTAGCCGGTTGGTCTTCCAAGATATCTAACCGCTTCGAATACGGCAGTGATTGTTTTAAAAATAAACCAATGACTTGTCCCGTTTCCTTTTGCCTCTCCAAGGACCATCCGGAAGCACTGCAGTACAGACCTTCCATTGTTTTGCTCCCACTGGATGGAACCAGCTGTCGTTCAAAATGGCTGCGACATTCGTGAACTTCGCCCGGTATCTTACGCGACCTTGATCGTACGGGGATTCCCGCAAAGTAGTGTTGCCAACTTGAATAAGTTTGGCCTAAACTGAATAAATTACTAGTGCTAATGGAATTGTCAATTAAGAATGTATTTTGTTAAGTTGCGGCGACGGGTGGTCGAGTGAGAGTAAGCGCCCACCCAAGAATTTCTCTACCCACTTGATTATCCACCTGAACTGAACAAATTAAAGACGTAAATGTTTGGGAAAATGTGAATGCTTCAATAAGAAAGAAAGTATATTCTCTTCTCGACTGTGCACATTGATTTAATGAATATTCTTGATACTAGAAAGGCTCAAAAATTATCCTATAAGAAGTTTCGCTGTTTTTGAATTCGTTTGAAAATCGTTAGAAAATATGTTGATAAGTAATACCTGTCATATTTTTCTCATACTTAAAACTTGAAACATGAGCTAGTTAATACTTATGTGGCTAGAAGTAGGGTAATATCTTGCTACAGCCAATCTGCACGTTTTCCGAGAGTACACAATCATATAGGATAAAACAAATATACCTAGTATTTCCAGCCAAACTGGCATTTCGGCACTTTCGGGAACACCTCTTCCAGATAAGCCTGTGCAATCGCAAGCAATTTCAGACGAAGATCCGTCAGTTTATCATAATCAAAAGGAGGGAACAAAAGAAGTGAACGAAACTAAGCAAGTGAGAAATAAAAATTCTCTTCTTCCAAAAAGTGAAGGTTCATCAGGGCATAAGTGGACAAATAATGATTTACCAACATGTCCAGAACGATAATAAACAAGAACAGATTTTACAAACGCAGGAGGTCCCCTGTTGAAATCTTTTAAGATGTCTTGGGATGATCAATTAATTAATGTGATTGTCACAGGGTCGAAAAGTACGCCATGTTTAATGGTAATCATAATTTGGATGTTGCAAATACGGTAGGCTTTTGATTGCTGTTTGTAACAGTTATGAAGGACTCGTACTGGCAGCTTCTTGTATTTCCAATAAGTTGCAGTGTGGACAATTCGCAGGAAGAGGGAAGGAAGGTTTCGACTTTTATGTTTCATATCGAACATTGTGCAGTGCTACCTTGAAAGATAGAGTACTTGTCCTTGCTTTGAAAACTTCCTCACATAAGTATAGGCACATTATCCATCTATCCATATTTACTGCACATAAATGTAAATATTATAATGCTCTTTGCTTTGACTATGAATCAGTAGTAATTGTTTAACATTACCTGAACAAAAATTGTGTACAACTCTTGTTACAGTAGTAAAAGAGAATAAATACAACTACGAAACAAAAATAAAATTAGTTTCAATAACATGTAGCCTCCCGTGCCCAGCGCTCCATTTTTGGGGAAGTGTGTATTACAAAAATGAAATATCAAAGAAATAAATTATCACATTTTGCATCATCAACTGAACACAAATAGTGAGTGTTGTTAATATAAACAAATTTTGAAAAAAAAATGTTGGTCATATATGAGTTAAACGGCATATTCAAGATCATTCAATGGAATTATAGAGAAAGCGAAATATATATTTACTGTTGTCGGTGCTCACATATTTTCTGTCGCCATTCTTGTATATACGAGAATGTACTCACAGCATGTGTCTTGTATTGAAAGAAAAACAAAGAATTATATATTTTTAAAGGACGTTAATATTGGCAAATAAATGAGGTCAGCTGAAACTTGTGCAAGTGTAAATGTCGAATTTTGGCATAATTTGCTTCCCAAATGTAAAACGCTAAAATTACGAGTACATTACAGTTGTTAAGTCCACTTTGTACACAGTAAGGCTTATGGGGGCTAGACCTACAGTTTAAAGTGGAATCTGAACTAATATGTTCCACCACCGGGTATGATAAAATTACATTTCAAATATTTTTGCTGCTAGGCGGATTCCCTCCATATAGCGCGAAACCTTGACCCTCTCCTAGGGGCGGCGCTGGTTTCACAAATATAAATATTTATTGTAACCTAATAACTTTTGCTGCCTCTTGGATTGGTAAAAAAATTCTTCCACACATTTCATAAGTTTCGCTTGAATTAAACAGTACAGTCCAACTGTTATTTCCTACGTATCGCCAAAAATGGGACTAAAGATTCTCTATGGATATTGACGCCCTCCATACGTGACACTGGCCCTTTGGCTGTGTACCAGAGGCATCTGGAGGAGAAGCAGCGTGATGGCGGAAGATAGCAATCCGTAACACACGAATCATTACATTTTTTATATATTTTTTTCTGTTGGTTTTAGTCCACTCCACTGCTTCCTTTATTTTGGTGAACGGTACCAGATGTCTTTCCTTATTAATTGAGACGCACAACTTACTCGATACAGCTAACCTAGGGCACCGAAGGCGAAGTCTGCGCGAACCATTACCCACTTAATCGTCATTATTGCTGCCATATCCGGTTTGCTCCAACAGAAGATGTTGTCTAAGCGCAAATATATTTTAGTGGTTATCTTCCCTGATTAGAAGGAAAAATATGAAGACCGCTTTTGTTACGAAATTTTATCCTTTGTTCATATCACTATGCCCTAATGAACAACCTCTATTTCAGATAACATTAGCCACAATTATAGCTTTTGTAGTTGTGTTCGTGTACGTATGTGTGCGTGAGTGTGTGTGTGTTTGTGTACACATACGCTCCCCCCACACTTCTTACTTTGCCTCTAATTTTGTGTCATCATTCTCAATTTTCCGAGTAGTAAGGTGTTGCGATAACGTAAATACCCCCTTAAGGACAAAGCATGTGGCAACAAGGCAATGCCAGTTCTCATTGAGGCTCGTACCAGCGTACAGACTCAACGGTGCATGCTACTACATTGAAAATTCAAGCACATTATATTGAAAACCTCATATTTGCAACAACTTGACCCCCCCACTCCCCTCTTTCCATTTTTCGCCATCTGCATTAATAAAGCAGTTGTCCTATGGTGTCAGACTTTTGAGACACTCTGTAGCTAAATATACAGATTGTAAAGGATTGAACCATTATTATTTCATGGGGTTAGTCTGACACTATTTTGGATGCTACCTAGTGTTGCCCACGGGACGAGACGGGACAGGCTTTTAAAAATTCGAGACGAGACGAGATTGATCATGTGTCCCAAGACAAACTAATATTTTCGAGACGAGACAGCATTTCACAGCATTTCCACGATACGAGACAGGCCAAAGTCTCGTCTCGTGGGCAACACTAATGCTACCGTTGAGTTCGGGCATTTCCAAACCATAAGGTTTGATCTCAAACATGATCAAATAGCTGAAAGGGACAGTTTTAGATTTTTCGCGGCCTTATCTAATATTATTTGATAAAGTGTTTTTTTTATTATTTTTTATTATCATAATACAGTTATAAACTGGAAATTAGGTGAAAATAAGATGTCATAAATGATAAATAACTGCAATGACCTAACATGTTCCAGGAATAAAATCTTCGTCAAAACCGCCATTTTGAAGACGCCATTACAGACAAACGAGGGCTTAAAAACTTTAGGTCTGGGGCTTTTTAAGTTCGGAAATTAATGTAGTATCGCCTACCCCCCAAAAGCATGTTCTCCGCCGGATATTTTCGGGCGTTCCGACTCCACTATTCAGAGCTTACTTCATAATATTTTCGTTCAGACATGTGGCTTATTCTAGCACTTAAACCCAATTGTAACAAAGTATTGAAAAAGTAAAATAATAATGTTCTACATATTTACTGCTAATAGTCAGCAAGAACGACGGAACAAAAATCATATTTCAACAGCGTAAATTTTCCTATCTGTATAATAAACAAATATAAGTGAATACAAAAAAAAATGATGGCACTTGTTGTTGGCAGAATAACTATGTTGACAATATCGCTAGTCTCACTAAACGTACAAGCAAAAAGTGACAATGTTTTGGTGGAGAAGACAATAGGCACTACTGGAATCATTTCTTGAGGATACAAGGCACTTTTCTTTGTATTATTAAAATGACTTAGTTTTGTTGGAATCAGATATTTGGCATATATTATATCATTGGTGTCGAGTAGGGGGGCGTGTGGGGGGTCATTTTCCACAGTTCTTGCCCTGCATTATAGCCCCTTGATACTAAACCTTGTCCATCAAGAGAAAGAAAACTGTCTTTGACCCCTCCTCTCAGTTTTGGCACGCAATCGCCGCCAGTGCATTATGTACACAAAGAAAATTGGCACTCACGTTAACTTTCGGACTACATCCGCAAATGGGGGAAAGATAATATGAACAGCACCCAAGTGCAGAATTAAAATTACCTACATTCATTAAAAACATTTAGTACAGTCTTGATTTTCGGTACAGATACATTTAAAAATGCAGCCCTACAATATCGATTTTACTGTAAATTAACCTTTGCCGGCTGCCAAGTATGAGAAAACTACTCTACATTTTTCTATTCTTTCCTTTTTCTTGGTACAAGAAGATATAAGTTTTGTTTTTCTTTAAAACCTGCAATTTTAAGTATTGTACGTATATGTAATGTATCCTTAAGGAAAATAAATAAATATCTTACGTATTTCTATTACAAATGCGAATGGGCTGGCTCGGGGCTCCCTGATGCGAGTGGCCTTGGGCGAGTGCCCCCTCTCACCCTTGCAAAGCCTGCTCTGCCTCAACCCAGGGCCGGATTAAGGTGGGTGCTATTGATGCTGCAGCATTAGGTCCATTCATAGGACCAGATGAAAACAGACGAGAATTTTCCGAAAGCTGAACAGTTTTCTTTTGCTATATTAACCTGAAAATAAATCTTAAAATGAAATTCGGAGCCCCAATTTCTGACGTCTAGATACAGGTAGTAAAATTTTCACCTTGAAAGTTAGTTGTATACAAAAAAAATCGACGGTATGCAGCATCAAGCCCAATTTCGTCTTAACCCGGCCCTGCCTCAACCTACTGGCCAAGTTCCACTTATTCAATGTATTCACGAAGAAGAATCATCCTTGATGGCCTCACATGGCATTCAGACCCTGTTGTCCTGTATTTACTGCAAAATGTATGAGGTGATTTTTAGCGCTCGTTTTGCCATGGTTTAGTTATTTTTCTTATTTGTTTTTGGCAACACTGCTTGAGACCCAACTACGAGTGTGTGTTCACGTCACGGTCGCAGTAGTCGAGAGAGTGTGCTTCGTTACTTGAAGAAATCCAAATTTTAATTCAATAATTGTGCTGCTAGAAGTGATTAATTTTAAGTGTGAATTGAATTAATCGTTAGTATAAAACAATTCGTTTCTAGTTTCGACCCTATTCCTTGTGCAGAAGTGATACTTGTTAAGCAAGAACATCGAGCTTACAAACAAGGTAAGGCATTGACACACCTACAACGGAATATGGCGTATGGAGCATGCTTGAAACTAATGCTAGGCGTATATGTGTGCAACGGCAATAAATTTTGATATTTTACAGTGGCCACTGTGGAAAAGACTGAAATGACATTAGAGAGTGTTGAATCAGCCATTTTCCTCCGGATGGGATATCAAACTTCACGGGGAAGGGTGTAATAGGCATCAAATTATTATAATATTAATAAAATAATACTAATATTTTAAAATTCCTGCGCGGCTCATGTGTAACTAAATTTAATTAAGCGTAATTAGGGATAATGAACTATCATTTTAAGAATGAGATTATGAGAATATATACAACAATATAATAATTTGAAAAGAGCCCCACCCCTAATGCGATTAAGATAGAACCAATTGTTTCAGACTCATGCTTGCTGTAAGGGGAGACGGGGGTGAGTTGATCATGATTTTATGCCTACATTTTTGCAGCTCTTAAAAATGACTATCTGCTATTAATGAAATGAAATATCTGTAGTTTCCTCGACCACCATGCATTTTTATTTCACCGTGCTCCTAAAACTTGTAAAGTTATTGCTTGTTTTTTCGAAGCGTGTCGGCATTGCCAATTCACCACGTATATGGGGGTGAGTTGACTATGTGGGGTCAGATGACAATATGTGAAATATTGTTCCCCTCATATCGTTGGGAATATTTTATTTCAAATAAAAATTACACATCACAGATATGTGTTCAAATAAAAACTATAATATGAAACACAAATGTTCCAAACTGCAAAAAAGAAAATAAACAGAGAAGAGTTTACTCCAAGTCAGGGGCGGCGCCAGAAATTTTCGACCTGATGGGCAGAAGCTCTTTATTTATTGATAGATTAGGGTGGGAAGTATAAATGTAAGACCATATATAGTATGTAAGACGTATGTATCCCACACTCTCTTACACTCCCGATTTTCCTCTTACTTCTTTTCCCTTTCCTTTCCTTTTCTTGTTTTCCTCTTTATTCCTTTCTAATTTATTGTCACATCTTGTTCCATTTCCTTTCGCCTTGCCTCTGATGGACACATTTATTTCAAGGAAGTGTTTACCCATGCGCAGCCGTACATTCTAATCCAATTCTTTAATGTAACATTATTTTAATACAGTGAAATAAATGTGAATTAGGTTTAAGCTTGTGTTGCAAATACAAGGCATATACTTGATTTTATGTATTCGGTGACAATGATAGAAAGTGCGATGGTAGACAATCGTGAAGTTTCTCGTAATTGAAATGCATGTTCCTGAGCACAGTATTTTTATCGTATGAGTTTTTGACTGAAAGAGTTTTCTTACCCCTGGGGGGTCACTTTTCTTAGCTTACAAGGTTTGTACGTACAACTGAGAAATCTATCTGAATGTTTGTAGTAGCTTTGATTGGGTGCCAACATAACAAGGACAAGGACAATATACTTTTTCTTGCTTAGCATAAAGAGGCCATAGTGCGGGAGCAAAAAGTGGCAAAATGTGGCGGGGAACTGCATCTCCCCACTTCCCGGTCCTCCTAATCGCCGCCACTGAATGTTTGAATTAAGATGAACGTGTTATTATGAATGATTTAAAACACACACATTTTCCATGAAGTATTCCTAGGCTAATGAAAGGCTATTGTGACAAAATACCACTCATAAGTAATAAACAAGTAAATTTATTCAGAATTGAAGAGATATTTAGCATTAGCTAAGTTTTTCCTGTATGTATGCGTTGTAGAATTATTTTCCTGTAGTTTACGGTTATTTCAAGCATAAGAAAACAGTGTTTCGTTTTGACGTTTCAGGAGAACACACGCTCCCTTCATCAGACATTTATTTTCATTTTGACTAAAGATACAGTTATAACAATGGTTAACAATTTTTAAACAAAATAATCCGTTTATAATGGATGTTGTCAATGTTACATTGTTGTAATGTAGCAACTTAACTGTGAAAAGATGCAGTCTGTTATATTTTTATTTCAGATAAAAAAAATTGATCACATTTTTTTAAATTCAAAATTATGAATTCCAAATATGATCAGGTAATTCAAAGTCATCATTGTTTTTCACAAAGTCTCTTGATGTTTTCTGTTATATTATATTTTAAGGATGGTGTCTTACTCCATTTGTGAAAATGACAACTCCATACTGGATCTATGTTACCATTTTCATTATTTAATTTATTCCAGTGTTCTTCTGAAATGATCGAAGCTTCTCAGACATTCAACTCTATGTTTCTTGTCAATCTTTTTAAAACCCTTCTCTTTATAATCAAATGCTTCTCTTCGATGACATGAGCTAACAAACCTGTTCTTGGGATTAGAGTTATAATGTCCAAATCGTGTTCACGCCATCTTATTGCCATTTTCCTCGCTGTTTGTCCTACATAATCCTTTGAACATGAACAACTTATATATTCCTGTGGTTTCCAAATCTGGTAAAGAGTTTCTCATTTTGATTTCATTAAATGTACATTCCAAACTTCTTGGTGATCTAAAAACAATTTTGAAATTAAATCTTCTAAAAATGTTGGCAATTTTATGTGATAATCCCTTGTGGAATGGAATGCACAGAAATTTGTTTTCAACAGATTTTTCATCTTTGTCTGTATTTCTCTTTCCTTTAGTTTTCTTGCAACTTGTTTTTTGATTTGGTTTATTCTGTTAGTGTGAAAGCCATTTTCGTTTGCTATATTAAAAAGCCTTTCTTCTTCATTTTTGATATCATTATTTGAACATAGTCTTTGTGCTCTCAGGAAAATATAAATAAAAATATATTATCCATTGTTGTACGTGAATGTTCTGAATTGGCATGGATGTATTTTTCCCCTGCTAATTTTTCCTATGGACTGATGTTTGAATCGTTGTGTCAGTTATCTTAATTTGCAGATCAAGGAAAGAAATTACATTGTTATTCATGGATTCGCAAGTGAATTTTATGCGACGATGTGATTCATTTAACAACTTAAATACGTCCATGATGTGTTCTCATTTTTAGCAATAATTAGCACATCATCTACATTTCTCATGTAGAGTATGATATCCGCAACTATCTCATTAACGATTGGAGATTCTATGTAATGAAGGAAAATGCTGGAGATGATTCCGGATACTGGGTTTCCCATTGATAGACCATTACCTTGTTGATAGATTTTGCCATCAAATATAAAGTAATTGTAATTTGCACATACAGTAAACCAGCGAACCATTTCCCATGATTCTAATGGGTTAATCTTCATCTCAATAAGCCATCTGTGTAATGCATCTGTGGCACCTTCTATTGGGACAATAGGATATAAATTTTCAACATCAAAACTTGCAATACGATACTCATTATTCCAAACAATATTTTATAGTTTCTGTTTCACATCATATGCATTTTTAGCATTAAATGGTGTTTGTTGTTTAATTATAGCAAGCCGTTCAACTAAATATTTTGATAGTTTGTATTTAGGATGTGTGAAAGTTGCAATGATGGGTCGTATTGGAGTTCCCGGATTGTGAGTTTTTGGTAGTCCAAAGTCAATCGGCAGGGTTGAATTTTCGAAGAGAGTTTTTTCTTCTTTTCTCTTGGTATCGTGATACTGCTTTCAATGACTTTCTTTATCTCATTTATTATTTTATTTATAGGGTTTTGAGAACTTTTTGTGAAATTGTTTACTTTGAAACATTCTTCCATTTTTTCTTTATAGTCCTTAATTCGGATAAGGACAGGTTTATTTTCCTTGTCCGATTTTATTACTCCCTCTGTCCCATAATTATAGTCCAGAATGCCAAAATGGTAGTACAGGAATGACAGACGAAGAGGCAGATGGAAAGCACAATTTGAACTGATCCTTGAGTAATAAAGTTGTATGACTCATTTCCGTGTTTCATGTTCTTCTTCTGTATACACCAATGTCACAGTTTGCATATCGGGCAATTATTATGAGACAACAAACAAAGGTGTACCTCACAATAATTATGGGACAGAGGGAGTAAGAAAATGTCGTTTTCTCTCAACCATATCTTGAAACTATGAACTTTTTCCCCCAACCTTATATTATTTTTCTCCCGTTCTGTGTATTTTGGACCTCTGTTATTTCTTCTGTTGTATTCAAAACGTAACCGTTCCTCAAGAGCATAATGTGTGAGAATTCGTAATTTTCTCTTTTTCTCCTCATCATCTAAGAAATTCAGTGCTTTTTCTATTGAAATCACAAAATCTAACTTGTGTATATAAGCACTACCTACTGAAAATTTCATTCCGAATTGAAAAATTTCTATATACTCATCATGTACCTAAATATCCGTAAGATTTATAAATAATATGTTGTCAATTTTCTTAGTTTCTATCTTACCAGTGACATCAACTGTTTCCCTTCTTTCATTGTTGTTGTATTTAACTCCTTCCTCCTGAATTAGCTGGTAGAATTTTCTATCAAGTCTCCATTCTGAAAGCTTGTTGTAGTGTTCTACAACTTGTTGTGTATGTAGCTCTGTTTACTTTATGCCATATGTGTGGATGCAAAGAATTTGACAATGTTATGTGAAGATCACATGTATTTCTAGAAAGGCCGTCCAATTCTGAGTTCGAGTTCCTAATTAGTCGTACTATCATTAACATTTGTAGTTTTCCTTTAAATTCACTGGTGTAGGTATTACGAGTTCTAACTTTCCACTTCAAAAAATTTGGCACTACATTGTTTAACTTGCATCTTCTCAAAAATCTGATTCTCTGAAGTGTTGTTTGAATCTTGATTTGATATTTCTGGAATGTATGTACGTCTCTCCTCGTAATAGATGAATAATAGTTTTTATTATATGTACGCATTGCTGCATTGTAGAATTATTTTCCTGTAGTTTACGGTTATTACAAACATAAGAAAACAGTGTTTCGTTTTGACGTTTCAGGAGAACACACGCTCCCTTCATCAGACATTTATTTTCATTTTGACTAAAGATACAGTTATAAAAATGGTTAGCAATTTTTAAACAAAATTAATCCGTTATATAATGGATGTTGTCAATGTTACATTGTTGTAATATATCAACTTAACTGTGAAAAGATGCAGTCTGTTATATTTCTATTTCAGATAAAAAAAATTGATCACATTTTTTAAAATTCAAAATTATGAATTCCAAATATGATCTGGTAATTCAAAGTCATCATTGTTTTTCACAAAGTCTCTTGATGTTTTCTGTTATATTATATTTTAAGGATGGTGTCTTACTCCATTTGTGAAAATGACAACTCCATACTGGATCTATGTTACCATTTTCATTATTTAATTTATTCCAGTGTTCTTCTGCAATGATCGAAGCTTCCCAGACATTCAACTCTATGTTTCTTGTCAATCTTTTTAAAACCCTTCTCTTTATAATCAAATGCTTCTCTTTGATGATATGAGCTAACAAACCTGTTCTTTGGATTAGAGTTATAATGTCCAAATCGTGTTCATGCCATCTTATTGCCATTTTCCTCGCTGTTTGTCCTACGTAATCCTTTGAACATGAACAACTTATATATTCCTGTGGTTTCCACATCTGGTAGAGAGTTTCTCATTTTGAATTCATTAAATGTACATTCCAAACTTCTTAGTGATCTAAAAACAATTTTGAAATTAAATCTTCTAAAAATGTTGGCAATTTTATGTGATAATCCCTTGTGGAATGGAATGCACACAAATTTATTTTCAACAGATTTTTCATCTTTGTCTGTATTTCTCTTTTCCTTTAGTTTTCTTGCAACTTGTTTTCTTGATTTGGTTTATTCTGTTACTGTGAAAGCCAATTTCTTTTGCTATATTTAAAAGCCTTTCTTTTTCATTTTTGATATCATTATTAGAACATAGTCTTTGTGCTCTCAGGAAAATATAAATAAAAATGTATTATCCATTGTTGTACGTGAATGTTCTGAATTGGCATGGATGTATTTTCCCCTGCTAATATATTCCTATGGACTGATGTTTGAATTGTTGTGTCAGTTGTCTTAATTTTCAGATTAAGGAAAGAAATTACATTGTTATTCATGGATTCGCAAGTGAATTTTATGCGACAATGTGATTCATTTAACAATTTAAATACATCCATGATGTTGTTCTGATTTTAAAAAGATTGACGGGAGACATAGAGTTGAATGTCTGGGAAGCTTCGTTCATTGCAGAAGAACACTGGAATATATTTAAATAATGAAAATGGTAACATAGATCCAGTATGGAGTTGTCATTTTCACAAATGGAGTAAGCCACAATCTTTAAAATTTATTATAACAGAAAACACCAAGGTACGTTTTGAAATCAATGATGACTTTTAATTACCTGATGGTATTTGGGATTCATAATATTAAATAAAAAATAATGTGATCATTTTTTTTATCTGAAATAAATATAAAACAGACTGCTTCTGTTCACAGTTTAAGTTGCTATATTACAACAATGTAACATTGACAACATCCATTATATAACTAACCATTGTTATAATTGTATCTTTAGTCAAAATGAAAATAAATATCTGATGAAGAGAGCGTGTGTTCTCCTGAAACGTCACAAGGAAAAACTGTTTTCTTATGCTTGTAATAACCGTAAACTACAGGAAAATAATATTAGCTAAGTTGCTATACGTTTTCTGAACTGTCATGTTACTAATGCGGGAGAAGCAATACACGTATGGTTACATGAACATAACAAAATTATTTAGGGGACAAGGAATTCATTAAAGTTGATCACCGTGCCACTAATAATTCATCTATGTTTCATAGAAGACTTGGGTTTTATGGTGTAACCATTTTGATCACACTGTTCTATTATGTGCAGCATACCCTGGAAACGTTTTTCTTTCAGGGCTACGAGTCCCTTGTGCTTGGAACCACTGCCAAAGTGGATTTGTATTTTAAGTGTCAGCATGTGTTTGTTTTGCGCTCCTTTACTTTACTTTCTTCTAATCACCATTGAACCTTACCGTCGTCATTATCAAAATTAGCAGAAAAATGACTTTAAATAAAACAAATCAACCACAAGTTACTCTTCCAAAAATGGAGAAAGATAGAATGTTGAGGTAGTAGTTTCAATTGCACAGCGTTTCATTAGTGGATCAAGGCAGCTAATTTCGTGAACAATGACGTTATTTTCCGAAAGTCTCAAATATTTGTCTGAGACAATCACCCTCTTAAAATGGACGCCTCTTCTGTGGTGATAAAATGCCACGTTTGGTGCGAGTTCGTTCTGTATATTTTCCCCAATGGTATAACGCTGTCGCATTATATTGAAGAGGTCTTGTGTTCGACTCCCCCCTCCTCTGGTGGAAGCACAATGCACACTGGTTCGGATTACACGTTAAACTGTAGGTTTATTCCCGATTAGCCTATCTGAGCATAAATGTGGGCTTAAAGACAAACTCACAAAAACGTCTTCTGGATACTTTGTGACGTAACTTTTTTTCTTTACTTCAGCTGCATCTACAGATTCTGTTGACATTTTCGGTTGATTCATGTGGCAACATTTATGTGTGGGACGAGGATTTCTAAATAGTATAAGCCACTCATTAGCAATTGAATAATTCTCTAGGTTTTTCATACATAACTGGTTTATTAAAATTTATCCACTTCAATATTGTAGTGATTATTGTGATTCCTTCTTATTAGGAGAATGAATATGAAGTTGATATTTCGCATACCTTATTGATATTTGAAGATAAGAGGGATATCAAAATTGTAATGAAATAAAAAAGGGACACTTTTGAAATTTCAATGCAGAGCTAATTAAAACTATATTATACTCTCTAGCATACTTAAACCCGAAGGTTTATGGCGGCAGCAACACAATCCTTCCATCTGTCCCTATTCGGGCAAGATCAATTCAATCTTTCCAATCCTTGCCGATTTCCTTCAGGTCCATCTCAACTTTATCCCTCCATCCTCGTCTTGGCCTTTCTACTGGTCTCTTACCATCAGGTTTCCCAACAAGAATCCTGTAAACTATTCTTTCCACTGCCATTCGTGTCACATGGTCCGTCCATCTAAGTTTTCTTGATTAAATTATTGTAATAATAATTAAAAAGTCGAAATAATGTATTGTGTTGCCGGAGGAAGTAACGCTAAGATGATGTTTTTATTTGTTTATTTGGAGATTATTTTAACCATACCCAAGGCGGGATTTTTATACGTATTTGGAGGCCCGGAGCTGCAGTCCTCAAGTTCACCATAAATTCTGATCTAATCTTGATCATACCCTGCATAATTTTGAGCCTCCTAAGCCTACTAACTGCTTTTATTCATGTAAGTACAGATTTTGTTTCAATAGCTCTAGTAATTAATTTCACTTTCTAATAACAAAATTGACTTTTTATGGCTTGATAATATGTGAACATTTTTAGCATAGATAATATTCGCAAGTAAAATATGGCTACATGTTATGAACACCAGAATACACTCATTTATTGAATCATTCATATATCTCCACGTATATGTAATTATTGAATTTGATTGGGTGGGCAATCGAGTGGGCACATCCACCCCTGTCGCTGTGCCTCCTCCAAGTTTTACCCAGTGCTATTTTTTTTTTTAAAAATATCAGAAAACAAATGCAATAGGCTGTCCTTTATTCTGATCGAATATAGGATTATTACAAACAAGATGTCTTTATAGTGAGCTAGTTTTGATGAAACAATTAATTGAAGGACAAGTTTCTCAATACGACTACAGTAGGCTGCATAATTGCATTTACAATGATTCGTCAGAATCACAGTTTTTACTTCCTTCATTTGTTTTACATAGACATTTATTATATTTATATATCTACAGCTTCATTTGTACATATTTCTGCTCACAAAGTTCTAAAACCTTCGCAATGTATAAATACAGGGTGGTCCAAAAGTGCGGAACGGGCCGAATAAAACCGAATGCATGCGGTTATTGAAATTCTATATGTGTACATGAAGTTTGGGGATGGGGGAAAAACCTACCGAACCGCTTTTGAAACATGGTCGCCATCTTGAAAGCCGCCATCTTGGTTCGAGATAACTTTTTTTCAATGGGAACCTAGGCATGTGAACATGGAATTACACTGGAAAAAGCTCATAAACACAATGGTAGCGTTACATTTTTGAAAAAACGATGCCATTTGTGCCTTTTCAGAATCCTCATAATGGAAGCACGACTCACACCAGTAACAGCAGCATGACTACGAGTACTACAGCGCGGACTCAACGTAACTGCCGCCAACACAGCTGTTGATGTCGCATCATCTGTGGCTACCTTAGGCCCAGGGGTGCCCGCCCACAGGGGTGGATTGTGGCGCAGATTGCGCCATCGAATTTTTTTTTGTGGGGATTTTTTCCTTAATATAAAATTTAACATATATATATATTATTTTCAAAGTAAATGTAAAGACGTTTACACCTTACACCATATTTAATCCATTAGATGAAGAAAATGAAGTATTTACAGGCAGCGATGATGCCCGCAGGTGGGTTTGTGAACTCACGTTATGTCCAAGCAACTTATTTTTTTTGTGGGGGGGGAACGATTTTTTGTGATGGAAATTTGATGTGAAACAGTAGGTATAGCATTTGGCACACGTTGAATTACGTTATTAACTATCCATTGCTGTTAACTAAATAGCAAATTCTAGACTGCCAAGGAAACTGTAACGGGTAATATTATTATTAAGGAAGTGGTGATATCCAACTCTTACACATTGGGTATTGAATCGACACGTGGATTCTGGTGGGGGATTGAGGATTGAACGTTGGGGGAGGGGGGCAATATTCGGCTATTGAATATCATTGTTAAATCTTAGATTATCGTGGTAATTTTAAGGGGGGATGAGCATTAAATTTGGGGGGATATCCAACTCTTGTGTATTAATATTACGTCTGATATTGTAGCGGAAAATGTGGTTTGGAATTTTTTTTTCTTTTGGAGGGAGTAATATCTAGATTTAAGGATTGAATATTAAGTTTGAGGCGAGGAGATATGGAGCTCTTAATAAAGTGTAAAATCTTAGATTTTAGATTAGGGTTCGAACATTATATTTGTGGACTATATTTAGCGATATGGTATGCGCACGTTTCGGCGCCGAATATGGGAAAAGAGTAAATATCGAGGGACCCTATAAAAGTATTGAAGGCCCATTAAATTAATATTCTTGCAAGCCTGCAAAGAAATGAATATAAAAAATGTCTTGCTCGCTTCGCCTGCAATATTGCGTTACAAAAATGTGTGTCTGGCATTTTCGTGAGACGATATGAACAATTATACTGTAGCTGCATTACAAGACATAAACAATATTCTCGACATTTGTTAATAATATAATTTCTTAAAATAGTATAATGTTTAGTGTCGGTATACTGCTTAATTTAACGCAGGTGAATCTGTTTGATCATATAGTTCTATTAGCAATATTATTCTATTATTGATTCCCTGCTATGCTGCAATAGTTGTACTAATTGTGTACTTCATAGTTCATAGTAATGCCTTGCATATTACTCGATAAAACAGAAAAGTAAATAGTGTTAAATTCGCATTTCTAACTTATTGTTGCAGGGTAATTTTGCTTTAGCAAGTGAAATTTGCACTTAAGATGAAATCCATGTAATTATTGCTATGGATTACTAAAAAATGTAATTACCGCAAGCAGAGGGAAGGAGAGGCTTCTGTAATTTTCGATCTTAAGTTGTGTAAGACTTTGTGTTAAATACCCAAATTGTGGGTTATTGAAATTTTGTTCTCCAACCACAAACACTGTGTAAATACATATTTATATAACTATTACACTTGAGATTGCTATCTTTCCATTATTTCGAAAATTTGAACCATTAACAAATATGGACAGCTTAACAGACTATTGTATTACAATAAAATGAATTATTACGTACTCACCAAACTATATTTAGGGGTAATGCATCCACGGTCTAGCTGGGGAATGGAAACCTCTGTATCGGGCAGATCAAGTATCGTGTTCAATAAGCTTAAAATAAACGTTACTTTCAGTAGACACGCTATCGTAATTAAATACTTCTAACTTCATGTGGATTCCCACATGATTTGCGGGGGGCGCCTGACAATATTTGGGAGGGATTTCGCCATTGACATTGGGGGGATGGGCACCCCTGCTTAGGCCTACCTGATTTGCGCCTATTTGCAACAGATCCAGTCTCTCTGAACTTAGCGATCAGTTTCCCACAGTGCTGTCAACACTGGGAGCTCGTTCTGAATGGCGCTGATTGAACTCATCGGCGATGACTTTCGTGCTTCTTTCCCCACATATCCGGATGATTTCCACGCGTTCTGCTTGTGTGAGCTCTATTTCTTAGTGCACCTGCAACAATTGAGAGAAACCGTTGAAAACACTTCTTTAACATTGTAGCATGAACATGAATAAAGTTTTGCAAAAATGAATGCTACCATCGTGTCTGCGAGCGTTTTCCATGCAATTTCATGTCACATACCTAGGTTCCCATTTGAAAAAAGTGATCTCGATCCAAGATGGCGACCATATTTCAAAAGCGGTTCGGAAGGTTTTTCCCCATCCCCAAACGGCATGTGGCTACACATATAACATTTCAATAACAGCATGCATTTCCGTTTTATTCGGCCCGTTCCGCACTTTTGAACCACCCTGTATAATAATTATATTTAGGCTATATGTGTGGTAAATACTTGCATTGTAATTATATTATATATTTTCAAACAGAAAATAATACAAGCAAAGAAGAACATCTTTGGGGCAAGCGTGTGAGGAAACAAATAACCATTTGGTGGTTGGAGTAGACAATATCGCCAATTCACCCCGATCGCCATATTGGAATTTCTGGTGATATAGCTGCTAAACAATGCAGTTTCAAAATGTCGCAACATGTAGTATCCATACAACATATCACAGTCTTCTCGATAGCCTTACCATGAACTATATGCTTAGTTACTTGAAAAACATATAAGATAAGATTCTTTTTTGTTAGGAAAGTTCTTTGATAATTACGAGAAGTTACACGATTTCGTATTTTTTGTGCGTGTTATTTATTTCTCAAATAGCAGAACTTCAGTGTGCATAGCGATCTCTTTTCCCCGATGCACACAAATTGAACACTCAGTAGAAGTCTCTAATATCTGTGCATCGAGAAAAAGTAAAAATGTCGAAAGAACTGTTTATCAACAAAATGTTAGCTCTTTACGGAAAGGATTAAGGTGAATCCAGTTTCTATTTAAATAGTTGTCTCAAGCCTCAACTTGGTACCAACGCCAAAGTAATTTCAACTTTATGATTTGCATAAAAACAACAACAATAATAAATTTAAAATATATGTTCCTGGAAAGATATGAGATCTTAAGTGTCCGAGAAAAAATCCTGCGGCACCCTCGCATGCATGTGTGATCTTATTTTCTTTGTTTTCAACATCGCACCCCATAAATTTCATCCCGCACCCCCTCAGCATCCCTAAATGATTAAAGTTGGCACCACCGATGGGTGCCAGGGAAGTGGGGATTCTTCTAATACATTTATTTTCGGTAGGTAGGGCACACACTAAATGCGCCCCTATTTCGTGCCCATCATCACAATAAAGCAGTGAGATGGAATGACGTTCTTCTTTGCCCGACTAAACATTCTTCAAGGCTTTTGCCCTCCTAATCAGAGGGTCTGCGCACGCCTATGCTCGTTCAGTCGTTATGCAATATAAATGTAATTGTCTGATAAAGACATGTGCGTAAAAATAAGCGTGACGTAACGCGACGAAAATGCCAGCTTATGCGCCATGCCTCGCCGTTCTGAAGTCAGGCGCTATCTCGGCACTGAGGCAAACTGAATGCACTGTGACTGAATAATAATAATAATAATAATAAGGAAGTACTACAAATTTTAAATATTTTTCAGTGGTGCAGGAACAACAGATACTATTTTGAAGTTATTTAATTTATACTAAAGAAACCGGCTTGTCAAACATTGAACTGTTTTTTCTAGCTGGTTATGCAAAGAAAAACACATTTTCTGTGTTCAGATTGTAAATCAAATGAAAAAGAAAGTGAAAATAATTTAATTGAATTTCTACATAACTTCTATTGCTCTATGCGGTTATAACAGACCTTGCTGACCCCCTTGAAAGCACTTGGACCAAAATGTTTTTTTCTCTTTTTTATTTTGTCCTTGTTCCATTGCAGATGCAATTTACCAGTGTATTAAGTGTTGACATATTTAGTTGAGCATTTTTTAATGAACGAATCCTACGAATCTCATTCATGAACACCCGAGTTCATTAAATAGCATGTTGAGTAAACCTTAATTACCATATTTTCTTTCGAGTGAATTTCTAGCCCATGCTTTTGTTTTTCTTCTTAAACCTATCATTTTGTCAATTGTAAGATAAATATCAGCATTAACTATTCTCGTACAACGTTCTTCCTCAAACCGCTCTGCTCCTCGCAATGCTTTGTGGGAACAAAAGTAGAGCAACAAGTACGATAACGAGGATAGTGTCAGGCAAAACTAGCAGCCGAGAAGTTACAACACCACTAGTCCAAGTCCAACTGACAAATCCTGGGATCCGGATTCTCAGACCCTCTTGACGACCACGTAGCAATAGAAACGGTTAATTTTTAATATTCTGTTGCACGCTTCTTAAAAAAATTGCTGGTTTGAATGTCGGGCCAATTATATTTCTTCTTCTATTACCACTGGATACATGTATCCAATATCTCGTTGTAAGTGTCCCTTGTACACAAAGTACACATCCTTTGCCCTTGGATTTGTATTTTCAGTTGTTATTTTAAAAATTCTCACTAATTTATATGCGATTACTGTATTTATTCAATATTTTGGCCTATTTCTGATGATGTCACAGAATAATGATTTACCTGTATGTGCATATATTGTAAAACTCGTTACCGTAGGGATTATGGACTGTTTTGTTTTGGTTTTGTCTTTCAGTTCTTGGTGGTGTGGTACAGAGTTGTTAAGTTGAATTGTAAGATGCCATAATTTCACAGAAGCAACACGATTAACCCTTGTTTCCATCCTGACCAAGGCACTATATTTCAGTTAATAAAATAACAAAAAAACATCAACTTAACAACGTTACTTTGCGAGTGTATTCTTGTGTGTTTTCTTGTTAATGTTCTTTGGTTAAGAAAGTAACGTGTCAAGTTTGAAACTGGAGTCACCATCTTTTACAATGAAGAAAAACCATTATTGCGAAAATAAATAAAGAAATCATTCTGCAATTCGACATAATCCGTGAATGAATACAATGCATTTCAATGTAACTCCCCACGCTCGTTCAGAGATGGTACGACACGGACACAGGGAGCATCTACTGTTGCTTGCTTCGATACCATTACGAATCTCCATGACGCCATTGGCATTATGCTCGTGAACCCTAAAGCTGTAAAGTTAAGACACATTTTGTTGAAATAAATATCATCATCAAAAGCAGAAATGTTGTATACTCGTAGTACTATT
Source organism: Lepisma saccharinum (assembly GCF_977018435.1). NCBI lineage: Eukaryota > Metazoa > Arthropoda > Insecta > Zygentoma > Lepismatidae > Lepisma > Lepisma saccharinum. The sequence goes on along the minus strand of NC_139231.1, from coordinate 22,566,707 downwards.
TAACTAATACATCGATATCATTATGAATCTAATTCACCATTAAGATTCCAGATTTATATCATTTAAGATTAATCTGGTTGTAGCCCTATAGCTACATGACATTATTTGGGCAAATACCATGACCTTCACCCACCCTTTCATGCTCTTACGTTCCAGGGTGCTTATAACATCGATTTGATTTATCCCCATAGATAGTGTTGAGGCGTTTTTTGGGTCCGAAGTGTAGAAAATTCTATTTTTGGAGTAAATAGCACATGTTCAACACCAGCGGAGCGATCACGGGCATGTGTGTGTGGGGGGGGGGGGGAGGATGCGGGTATGGAAGCAGTTATTTTCCCCAGTTTCGCTAATTTTTACCCCCACACTATGGCCTTTTAATGCTAACCTTGGGCACATCAAATATCTGACTGATGCTCGCTGAGCAAGGTTTTCGCTCGTTGAGCAGACAGATCATTTACTTGACGCTGTGTGCTCATTGATAAAAATATCAGCGCCTTTGAATTATCTGTGATCAATGTGGCTGCGTCGAATGGACAAGATTTCAGTGTTGAAAAGCTGCTAATTATGGGAAAGTTGATGTGGACAAAGCTGTCGGAATTTTCATTTTGACCCTTGCACAACTTTCCAAAACTACAGTGTATATTTGGAATAAACAACATTTTCATCTTTCTTAATAAAATTACAAAACTGGAATATTATGTTACAAAAATGATATATTCTGTGGCTCAATCCTGTGGTGAGCAAGGTTCAGGGTCGCTCAGAAATCAAGTGAGTAGCGCTCTTTTGCAATGCTTATTTGGCCGTCAAGTAGCTGAGCGATCACGTTGCTCATTGAGCGCCCAAATACTTGACGTGCTCCTTGTGTACCAAGGGAAAGTTAATTGTCCTTGCCACCAGTTTTAGAACCTAGTCGCTGCCACAGTTCAAAACTACAGTAAAATTGCATTACATTGAAACTTATTTATTACTCTTTCAGGTTACAAAACACTCATCTAGAAATGCCGCTGTGGAAAGTTTGGATGGTGTTGGAATGCCCTGCGTGCAACGAGATCATGAAGCCACCAATATACGTTTGTCAAAACGGACACCACCTGTGCAGCGGATGCAAAGAGGCTGGTCTCCCTTGTCCGCTCTGCCGATCCCCTCCCTTCGCAGGCATGAGGAACTATGGGCTGGAATCCGTCGTGAGCAGCATTGTGTTACCGTGTCCTTACAGGGCGTATGGATGCCTGAGCACCATGAAACTAGACGAAAGAGATTCGCACCGAGAGAGTTGTCCCGCTCAAGTTGTGAAATGCCTCTTCATGAAGTGCGACGAACAAGTTAAGGTAACAGCACTTGTTGAACATTTGAAAACGGCTCATAATGTAATTGAAAGAATCGTTCCTGAAGTAGAGTCAGGCCAATTAGATACGTCATGGGGATTTTCGAAAATGCCAGTTGAGTGGGATCAGTGCATTAATGTTTACACCATTCCAAATTTTGCTACAATCCTTTTACAGATCCTAAAACATGAGGATGGATCTACGAGCTACTGGTTTCAGCTTCTTAGTCCTAGGGGACTGAATAGCAAATTCAATTTTGATTTGACCATGAGTGGTAAATCTGGGAAGGAGCATCTGTTCAAGGGGTCATTGAACCCGATAACAAAGAGCTACGATGAGATAAACGCTGATGGAGGTTGCTTAACTTTGAAGAAAGATGAAAGTGAAGGGACATTAGATGGGCATTTCACTAAAGAAGGAACTGGTAAAAGAAGGCACTGCTATATTACTACCTTATGGAGCGAGTCGAATGAGTCTTCTACTGATGCAGGTAAATATTTTATTTATTATCCTGCTGTCTCTCTGTCTCTGTGTGTGTGTTTGTGGGTGTGTGCACGTGAGTGTAGGCCTTTATCAGACAATAATATATTGACGAAGGTACACTCGGAAAGAACACCCATGCCCAAACCAACCATTAGGTTGTAATGCACAGTAACTTGCAAGTCAGCAAACAAGATATACTCTGGGACGTTCATTTAGATAGCCCCCCCGCCATCACCGATTCGAACTCAAATAGTGCCAAAGGTTTGTGCAACGTTTGTGCACGAATGTACACACAAAAGTTTCGTTTGGGCACAAACGGAAAACACCGAAATTAGCAAGTCAATTTGGGGCTGTCTAAATGCCAGCCCCCCACCTCCGAGATATTAACACCTCAACTTTTGGCGTCAGCCCCCCCCCCCACCTTCTCGGATTTTCACCAAAATTGTGCCCAACGTGCTCACAAAAATTTCGTAAGTTCACAACTGGAAATCCGAAATATTAACACCTCAACTTTTGGTGTCAGCCCATGTAAAATTGTTCATACTTCATTACTGCTTTCATTTGAATATTTCATTTTCTAAGAAAATTGAGGGTGAAGCCCTTTCTGTCGCCCTGTGCGGACGCCAGTGCAGCGTACAAATTCAATATTTTAATGGTTCAGTTCTTCAAAAATTTAAAGTATTCTGACAAATATTTCGTAACCCTACAATACTTTTGTCTGATTCGAGATTTATTGACATTTAAGTTGAAAGATTGAAATAGCAGTCATTCTCTTTAAATGTACGTACATGTTGTGAGTTTGTCTTGCATGGCAACTATATTTGTTTACCAGAAATAGCTTTATTGATTTGTGATTGAACCTTATAAGCAGCATTTCTGAGAAAATTGGACGTTGATAGGTGTCACCTTGATATATCAAATCAGTGATTGAACCCTCGACTAAAGAAATCTTAAGTGGTATAACAATTAATCACCCCCAAGCCTGCTGCTTTTATTAATTAGTAGGGTCCGAAATTTTATGTTATAACATATTTTTTATTTGTCATCCGATCCAATACTGATGAAAATTATATCAATGATTAAAAATAAAGGGGGCGTTTACGGGTTCGAACCTAGCTTACTTTAATTAAGGCATGTATGTTCATTCCTGTAAATAAAATTTACATGTACCATTAGAATTAGACACGGTATTATTCATCGTGTCTACGGTCCAAAAGTTCGGCCGATGGAAAAGGACGATGAAGTTCCTTATACATCGGTCTTCATTTACTAGCCAAATTTACCACGACAATTAGGAATCAGAAATCGGAAATCAGAAATCAGAACACTGGACACTGAAACATGTTACGACATAATATTTAATGTGTTACTGTAGAGATACTTACAACGTCGCTCGCCTATTCAAGCACCATTAAGAACAACACACTATCGCTGACCCGCGATGCACCGGGTCAAAACAAGTTAGCAGCGCAGACCGCTGATGGTCGACGTTGCCCGTAAAACACTATACTCGAGCACCATTACCTAATCAGTTAAACATTAAGTTTGGAATCTCAAAGCTAGGAATCTAGACTTGGTCAAGAGAAGAGAAAACAATTTCTCTCTGACCTATAAAGGTGCTGAGACGAGACTCTTGATCTGAAAGTTTTAACTGTGAATGAATGTTCCAAAAACTGTCTCTAAGCTGTGAATATCGAACTGCTAAATCGAACTGTTAAATCGAACTGGGTCTGCTAAGTCCTTACTTCGTCTTTTCCTTCCTTCCCGGAAGAATTGTCCTTCACTCTATTGGCCGTCGAACTTTTAGCTCCGCCCACCCGTGGTCACTTCTGCATGTAAGGGCCAAAATCCTTACACTCAGGGGTGATACTCGCATAGCACAAAAACACAATAGCACCTTGTTTGAGAGCTGATCTCGAGAAAGAAAAGTATCTTGTTCTAATTAATTTTTATTGCTCACAACTCAACTTTTATTGCTCACAACCGGGACACTTCGTTAAAGTTATGCCTTCCTTGGCTGCCAAAATCCCACTGAAGCGAAGAGATACGAAGAGAAATGTTCTGGCAGGGTTGTAGTTCAAGATTCTGTACTATTTACTCTTGTCACTGAGCTGTCACTGAGCCAGACGGGCTGGCGGTGATCGTGGAAGTTATGCGTCTCGTGGGGACCACCATGTGTAGAGCAATTGTCTCGATTCTGAGTCTGGCCACCTGCAAACTCTCACGAGAACAGAGGATCTTTGTTTCCGACCAAGGGCAAAGTCTTGGTTGGGTTTTAAATTTTAAAATGCCCGAAGTTCAGCGATAGGCTCCATCTGGGCTTGAATTTACGTTGACGTGAGCCCAATTTGGATGGGACAGATATGGGAGTTTATTGCGAGGCACACTGGTTCCTTCACCTCGGAGTAGGGGCGGTGATATATGCGGGGCTTCATGGGAAAGAACGCTGGAAAGACAGCTGTCTTTTCTCAGAAAGCAGAAAAATGAAATCATGGGGGGGGGGGGGACGCGTAGAAAGACCGATGGAAATTGTAATTGGCACACCGGTTATAAAATCATCCGAAATTCACAAACTTGGATAAGGCATATTTGGACATATATTACGAATTTCGCTGTTTTACCACGTATTTCTTCAATTTTCTTTTAAAAAGACACATTTCTGAATAATTTGTAATTGTCTTGCACATAATCGGTTATTTTATAATTTATTCTTCCTCGCTAACCTAGCTGTAGCGAAACGGATAGTTTATATTATCGATTACAGGATAAGGAAATTACGGAGGAAGAAATTAAAAGCAGATGCCGTCTTTTCTTACCAACTAGAACAGAGCAATAATAACCCCTTTTATATCCTGCCATTGAAAGCCTATTGAGGAACTTTGTTCTCCGTCATTGTTGTGCGTGCACGAAAAGTACCGGAGAGGAAGTAAACGAATTTCAATTGTTCTAATTTACTTACCCTTTTTCCGCTTCCCACAAAAATAAGTTAAAAGCCCCTACTCTATCGGCAATCGGGTGCAGGAGTTTCTAGATCACTTGTCGTTTGAGCCAGGCGTGCATCACTGTGTAAGTGTAACAGTGCGATTGAATAGAATGCCATGAACAGGAACTTCTGCAGCAAGATTGTAAGTGCATTGTGGAACAGAAAGGTTTTTAGTGTAACTTGTTCTCACAAAAAAATTATAGGCTGTTTTTAAAATTCTGTATAGTCTACTTAAAATCCCCTAAAACGTGGTTTGTGTATTGATTGGTGCCACAAGATATGTGCATTGTGAAACAGAAATAATATTGAGTGTATCATGTTCTGACAAAAATTTTGTAGGTTGCTTTTCAGATTCTATATAGTTAAGATCTGCCTTAAAAAGTTGTGTGTGTCTATTGATTGCCTATATTTACCAGAGTTGTAGCGAGCTGCCAATAATGTTTTAGTTTCCACAAAGATGTAGATTTGACATAAAACTAAATTAAACTTAGGATAATTGCAGTGAACCTCACAATATTTTCAGTATTTTCCCGCTAGGCTACATTCCTCGGTTAAAGGGAATCTGACTTCATTTAATACCCCACCTCACCCTAGTTGATCTACGCTGGGAGAATATGACTTCCTATAAAATGAAAAATTCGAAAGAACTTTTGTACATTTCACTGGGAATATTTCTGCATTTTTATGGCATATTTTAAATCCTTGACATATTTTTCAATTTATATGACATCCTTTTAAATTTTTATGATATATTTACATAATATATTACAGTTTTATGGGACAAAGTCCCGAACCCTATTAATTAGTCGCTTCGCTTCACTTTTCTTTACGCTCCTGTATTTGCAGACATTTTGGCAATATTTTTTTATTACAATGATTACATGAAAACGTATGCTACTTTGAAGCTTCTAAATTAAGCTAAAACATTTATTGTAAATAATTTCCTGTCGCTTAATTTATTCAAAAGTTACAAGATAAAAACTGTAGAAAGTCCTAGAAAAAGCACCATTTTTAGATATTTTTTTCTAAAATTACGGCAAACCACTAACATTAGCAAAAAAAAATAAAAAAATAAACAACAATTTTTGTTGTACATGGGGGTGAAACTTAATTACGTATTCTGTTCCCTTCGTCTGCTTTACGACAGTAGTGACATCTACGAAAGATTTTAAGGAACTATTTTCCTTCTTTTTGCCTTCTGTTTCAATTTTCTAAAGTAGATGGCAGGTCTACGTGACAGACAGTGACTCTAACTACAACATACAATTCCTGATCCTAATTAAATGGAACGTTTTTAGGAAAGTATCCAGAAATTATCATAATTAACAACGCTTCTTTTCCGTTCCCGTTCAAGAAAGTGTCTCACGAGTTTTGAGTTTAAACCCACTTTATGGACAGATAGGGTAATCGGGACTGGCCCTGTATTTTAAAGTGGGTACTGAAACAGTATGTGCTCGAAGTGAGTGTGATCTGTGTGTGTGTGTGTGAGGGGGGATATCCCTGGCTAGGAATATTTACCCAAAGCATCCCCAACTGTCACTATTTTAATATATAGTAACATCCCACAGATAGCTTGATCAGATTCAGACACCCACAGCGAAAGCAGAAAATGTTAGCTGGGGGATGATTGGCAGAGCCTTGGAGTTAGCTAGGTTTTAATATGGTGACAAGGAGGCAATTGAGGGGAGGAGGGGTGGAGAATTTTGGCGAAAAATGCAGGCTCGACTAGGACTCGAACCTGGGTCTCTGGTATACATGCCAACCAGCCTGGCTTCGCCAGAATTTTCGTTGCCCCTGGCTCGCCACACTTTTGTGTGTGCCAAAATCTTAATGAACCGGGGGATGTTTTACGAAAATTTTGCTAGCTGGGGATATACTTTTCCCCCGCATCCCCGCTCACTTCGAGCAAATGCCCTCCAGCTAAAAATGCACTCTTCGTGCTTCCAACTGGTATCGAACCCGACATACCTTCATTACATTACCACTACGCCATCGGGGAGGCGCATAATTCCAATCGTTGTTATTTGCTGTTTGTACATAATATAAAGCATATATTACGTAGCGCTTGACATGGATATTTATTTTCATAACGAATTTACCATCCAGTACTTAGCTCACTTTCTACGGGGAGAGCTTGCAACACTGGGTCAACGCACGGGTTAGAATTTGAAATAACTATCCAGGCTGGGCGGCTTGGTCAGTTCGACAAGGATGACGACACGTTTTGTACAGAGGCTGCTTTGTTTTGGGACTCTTAAGCAACTGCAATGAGTGGGTGCTGTTTAGTGTTTAGTGCATACTTGTTATCGTAATCTACACCTGCAAGCAGTGGCGGATTAAGCTTCCTCGCCGCCCCAAGGCACAAACTTAATGTGCGCCCTTCTCAAAGGAAAAGTAGTAACTTATTTGCAGTATTTTACAGGCTAATATAAAAATTAGTGAACATACTGAAATAAAAAAACAAAGGATAAAAATCAATAACAAACAATTCATTTTCTGTATGTACTATACCTAAAATTATGTAATGTACTTACAAATTAAATTCACCACTCACCAGTCATAAAAATGAAGCCGCTTCCGCCTCACTTTGGTTGCTGTAAACTCGTGTATAAGTTCTTCAAAGTTGATGTGTCCATATAGAATATTTGAAATGTTTTTCCAGTCTGAAATGCCTTGAGTTGCGATGTTTGTCTTGCTCTTGAACAACCTGCATGATGCATAATAAACGGCACCAGTGCTGCACGAATATACCAAATAATTCGGCAAAATTGATTCGCCATTTACAAGTTTATGAAAAGAAAACACTATTATTTAAAAATCTTGTCTTACCTGCTATGAGTCTTTGCGATTTAGAAAAATAGTTTTCATCATTCTGATTAATTCCACGTCTTAGAAGAATGTCAATTGTAGACTCATTCAGACACCACTCGGCAGGATCGTCAGTAAGGAAATTTGCACTCTGTCACAATCAGGAACTCCTACGAACTGAGGGGACACTACCTCAGGTGCACCTTCTTCCTCCACTAATCCCACAATATTTTCGACATTTTGCGTTTCACAGAGTTCACTCGATGTAGCTGCTTCCACTTCAATTTTTGAACTGCTACTTGTTCCTTTTGCCTAAAAAACGTGTCCACTGTACCAATCTTTTTCTGTAAGGTTGCTTCTCTTTCACGCTTTTCGTTTGCAAGTTTACGATAAGCCGCCCCACTTAATTTTGTTCGCTTCATGCTGCCTGCTTCATAAAAAAAAAAAAAGAACACCAAATCGCAAACGCACTAACAAACTCAATGCACCAGCAAGAGAATACAGTAAGACCAAAACTAAGCCCCGCGACAGGTTAAGTTTGCAGCAGATTTTATGTATCAATCCACTCGAGAACGACACTCAGCATCCCCGTGCCAGTCTCGCCCTAACTGCTGAGCTGTTCATATCACAGACAGTGAGAAAATCCGCAGTATTGCAGCGGAACTATATTCTGCGCGCACGTTTGGGTCTATGTATGCGAAAAGTTGCTGCAAAGTTAACCTGTCCACGCGAAAGCTGCACTCACTTATCAGCAGTGTTTATGTGTTTATTTTTTTTTTAAGACTGGCATTGTTACAGATGAGAGTTTCAAACAATCAGTCTTCGTCCTGCCTGGCCATTAACAAAAGCTTAGTGGAAGATCGAGTGGTATATATTTACAAAAACAAACCAACAAAGGCTGGGCGGCTTGCATTGTCATTGTAAGCGATAAAAACCACAGCATAGGTTAAAAACAAATTGATTGGCGCCTGAAGGAGGCAGAGCAGACGAAACATTTCTTGATAACACAGAAATCCGATACATCAAGATTTCTTTCGTATGAAGCGAAAGTGTTGCAAACAGTTGATTTGAAACATTGGTTTCATAGGTCTATCACTGTGTACGTAAGACACTTTTTATTATTCTTGATATTCTGGAAAAATGATTTGCTGCCCCCAAGAGTTGCCGCCCATAAGCACGTGCCTAGTGGGCCTATTTGGTAATCCGCCACTGCCTGCAAGATAAGTTTATTATTCTGCTTGCATTGAAGGGAAAATCATAGTCACAGTAGGTTATTTAAAAGATGTATAGGAGAAGAACACTTTTGAATTTGAAATAAATCTGAGTACCTCCTAGCCCATGGTTTAAAGACTAAAGATGTGGATTAGGGTGTATCGAAAAAAACTTTTTTTCGAAATGTTAAGGTGGCTAGTGCGGAAAAGTGGCCATTTGTGACCAAAAACACGTCTGATTTTTTTCAGATTTTTTGGAGGTCGTTTAGTTTTGATAGTGATTTGGTTATGCAACACGCACAACAATTTCACAAAAATGTCATTATTTGGCCATTTCATGTCTTTTTTCAGCATTATGGTCATTTATTGTTTTGTTTATCGCAAATATGTTACATTCGTGCCTTAGGGGTGGTTTCCTATGCTGTTAACGTATGCTTTTGGTCAAAAATTGTCAATTTGAGGCTAAAAATTCCATTTTTTCTATTGACGGTTTCCAATTGGTTTCGACTTTGTGTTTTATTCGAAATTTTTCCGATATAAAAGACTAAATAAAAGATTTTGACTTTCTAATTGCTAACAGTTCCTCAATTACTGTCCAGTGCTTCGCTTATTTTCATAGCTTATTATGCTTTGAAAATAACACAAAGCTCACCACGAGGAGGTGGCTGGACTGCGAGCTCCACCCATGTTGGCAAACATAATTTTACTAAGGGGCAGGCCAAGATTTTCTTCTAGTTTTCTCCTTGAACTTTATAGTCACTTTTTGTTCGAAATGTCGGCTTATGTTCTCTAGATTCCAATTTCGCTTTGATGTAGCCATCACGTGCGCTGGCGCCGAAAACGGAAGAAGCAGCCTCTGTGATAATTTTCACAAGTCGCTCCACTCCTTGTGTGTGGCAGGGGAAGTCTTGAATTTCCGCTATTTTTTTGTTTTTAATCAACCATGTCATAGTATTGGTCTGCATTAAAATTGATGGTTGGTAAAACAAAAGTGCGAATTCTTTTGCTTTTTTTCAATCCTCTTGCTTTCGTAATTCTTTGCCAACCAAGACTTCTTATTTCTGGGTTTTGGTCGGTTATTAAAGCCAGCAGGTGATTTTCAGGATGGGCGAAGAAAGCGTTTTGTTGAATGACCCTATTAATCAGATCTCCCAAGTGGTGTGGGAGAAATCGGGAGAAGTGGATCAAATTCCAGAGGTGTCGGGCTCCGTCAGTTATCGATGGTTCCTTCTTGATCCCAAACCACACTGGTGCGTACACCTTCATTATGTAGTATGTGTAGATTGGGCTTCATGCTCCCTCCACTAGCCTCCGTTGACCAATAATATTACAAATGAAGAAGTAGATGACTACATTAAAAACAAAAAAATAGCGGAAATTCAAGACTTCCCCTGCCACACACAAGGAGTGGAGCAACTTGTGAAAATTATCACAGAGGCTGCGCTGGACAGTAATTGAGGAACTGTTAGCAATTAGAAAGCCAAAACATTGTATTTAGTCTTTTATATCGGAAACATTTCGAATAAAACACAAAGTCGAAACCAATTGGAAACCATCAATAGAAAAAATGGAATTTTTATCCTCAAATTGACAATTTTTGACCAAAAGCATACGTAAACAGCATAGGAAACCACCCCTAAGGCACGAATGTAACATATTTGCGATAAACAAAACAATAAATGACCATAATGCTGAAAAAAGACATGAAATGGCCAAATAATGACATTTTTGTGAAATTGTTGTGCGTGTTGCATAACCAAATCACTATCAAAACTTCAGGGTCGATGCGCGCCACCTAAACGACCTCCAAAAAATCTGAAAAAAATCAGACGTGTTTTTGGTCACAAATGGCCACTTTTCCGCACTAGCCACCTTAACATTTCGAAAAAAAGTTTATTTCGATACACCCTAATGTGGATGCAAGCCGATCCTGAAAACTCTCCCTTCAGCGAATGACGTCATCATCGTTGCTAGAGAGGACTATGGGGCGTCCGCTCGCTCTGCATTGAAGCGTTCTTCGTGAAACAAAACAAAACTACAGACTCCACAAGCCAAAAAATTGAGAAAAAATTAAGGGAATAGTTAAGAATGTGGGGATCTTGCAAATATGAAATACAATGTTGTGAAAAAGTGACGTTTAGTAATCTCTTTTCAGTCTTACTGGTCAGCATGAGCCTAGTGCATAGCTTTCTTCTGTGTTTTCTATTTGTCTTACACACACAGGAACGAACGTTCGTGTCCAAGCATGTTGAGTGTCAGACAAGCGAAGGCTTCAACATCCAGTCCAGACTTGGACACTTCTTTCAAAGTGTTCTCTCATGGATTTCATGTATCATAATTAATTCTCGTCAACATGATATTCTTACCTTTATTTCTTCTTGTTTGTTTTTGGAAAATGCAAATTCAAATTTTAAACATACACTGTCACAATTCTGACTACCTCTCTTACATTTGAAGAGTAGTTTTAATTCTTTCATATTTGCGTTTTGAATCCCATTACAGTTGTTTTGTGATTTTCTGAAGGCTAGAAAACACGCACAAGGAGGGAGAGAGAGAGAGAGAGAGAGAGGATGGGGAAACTTATTCGTACTTGATAATTTTACAAGTATTTCCTACATTTCAGACGTCTATTTTACAACTCTATATCAATATTATGCGTGGCCATGGCGCTGATTGAGGAACTAATTAATAAATAATTGGGAAAACACATTTGTGCCTACTGACGTCCGTGGCGGAGTGATTTGCAGAGCCCGCTATGGCGCCAAAGGTCACGGGTTCGAAATCCGGCCTGGGCATGGGTGTTCTTTGTGAGTTATCCTTCATCAACTTCATACAATTATCACTCATCCATCTCGTCTCGATTAGCCAAAAGTAACAGATAAGCGACGCTAAATAACAACAATAAAGAATCACACTCGTATCTAAACAGAAATCAAGCACTGGAAACCTATTTTCGTGTAGCGTTACTCTCATTACAGTTGCACAGGCTGTAATGGCACAGTAAAAGTAAGTAAAATAAATGTGAAAAAAATGTGAAGAAACAGCCATAATTCGGATGGTCAAGTTGGTAGTTTCCATACGGAACGTGGGTTCGATCCTCTTGGTACAGTGATACATTCTCTGAACCTATGGTGGTGATCCGGTCACTGCACCAAGATATGAAATAGTCGAGTTCACCTCCTGAGCATTTCTATGTGCAGAATGTGCAGAACCAGTTTTTCATTTGGGGTAGTGGAAGTTGTTGCGTATCTTCGTGTACCATATTTTCTCCATGGAAAACGTAGAGTATGCAATATATTTTAATAGACTGTATGGAATCTGACCCCACGTTCGATTCCCGGGGTGAGTGATCTAAGTTCAGAATATTTCCGGTCTTGTACCCGCATAATGCGGTTCTGGAGCTCAACCAGCCTTAAATATATGGGCACTTGGGGGCAACCGTGGGGGTAAAGGCGGCTGGAGCGTGGTACTAATTACATCACCTCCAAAATGAGCGACATCGAGAATGTGTGGTCCTTACCTTCCACATCCTCTAAAATGTGTCTTCATGGTACGGTACTATATGAACGGGGAACTTTGAACTAAATTTGAGGCACGAAAGAGCATATAACACAGGGAGCATTAATAACCCTATATATACACATACGCATAATATGTATACATAATATACATAAATACACACACACATAAGACTGCGTGAGTCGTTTCGGTGACTGAGGGCGCCGGGTTCGTGACTCGCGATATTGCCACAGAAGTTACCGGGTTCGAATCCTGAACTGGGTAAGAGTATTTGTGTTTGTTCCTTGATCAAATTTCATATGATCATCAAGTCTTATCGCCACAATTAGCCCAAGTAGGCAGAAACGCAAAGTAAAATGTGATCAGTCGTAGTCTGATGTGTTTGTTCAAATTATGTGACGAATAACACAGTAAAACTATAAACCTACATTGTGAGCAAATTATACAAGAAAAACGTTTCCTATCCTTGTGGGAACACCAGTACCCACAAGGCCTGTGAAATCAGGTGGTCTCGGGTCCCCACAAGGTCCATTAGATTCATGAAAATTTACACATACACTCCATACACACGATTGATTCTGTACAGACGCTGTGGGGACCGATGTGTAAATAAGTTTGAAAATGCTACCCTGTTGGTACTTGACAATAAAAGAGAGGAAATACTTTTAGTCTCTGTCGATTTTTGCAGTTTTTTTTGTCGTTTATGATATTTTTCATAAAAAAATACTTGTCCTGCAGAGAATTAATCACCGGAAAAGAGAAACAGATGTTACATGAAATAGGAGAGATCTGACGGTGGTTGTAATTAAATGACTGACAAAAAAAGTTAGAAAAATAATTATACTAACGAGTGTTGTGCTATTTTGGGTAGAAATGCAAACTTCTGTGTTTTAACATGAAGACAAAAAGTAAAAAGCTACATAGCACGCGGATTACAAATAATAATGATGATGATAATAATAATAATAATAATAATAATAATAATAATACCGTATGATATGATGTGGAAATCTTGCAGAGGGATATAGGACTTGAAATTGATTCAATAAAGTTCTTAGTTCGATTATTTTCTTCCAGTGTCCCTTCATCAATTTTATCTAATCGTCACGATTAGCCAAAAACGCCAGAAAGAAACGATGCAAAATGTGATATATGCAAAGTCTCTTTCGTTGTTCTCACAAACTATTTGTGTTTAATTTATATACATTTCGAATCATGCTTTGCTTTAAGTTAAATGTTAATTTGTATCTAAATTCAATTAAACATTACAATGCTGACCAAGGCATGAAACAATGCTCAACAGTGTTACTAAATTAAATTAATCAATAATTTAAAAAGTGCTTTTACAAGTTATATAACTTCTGATGGAAAATCGAGTAGTGTCACTACAACGTTGTTACCTTCCATTGAAGTAATATATAGTGCGCTCAAGGGTATACAAGCGCTTAGGGAGGGTGTATCATGGGCAAAGTCAATATATTTTTCAAGGAAGCTGAAATGTAACTTTACACGCCATTAAAATACTAACAGTAACTGTTATTATCATTATTGATTTATGTACATTTTTAATTTATGATAATATATTATTCTTTTATGCATTACTTATATCTCACAAATTCAATCAATTTACTTTAGGTGCTCGGATGCTTTGAAATAAGGATGTCATGGCTTCAATTCGCGGTAGAAATTCGATATACGTTTAAGAAACTTTTCGCTCCACAAGCTTACCTTTTTGTTGTTGAAGTGTATTATGTGCTCACAAGGTATATTACTGCCGATCCAAAGCGAGTAGTGTCCCCACAAGGATGATATCTTCTGTTGAAGAAGTGTATGATGTCCCCACAAGGTTTATTACTTCTGATGCAAAGTAAGTAGTGTCCCCACAAGGTTACTATATTCTGTTGAAGAGGTGTATGATGTCCCCACAAGGTTTATTACTTCTGATGCAAAGTGAGTAGTGTCCCCACGAGGTTACTATCTTCTGTTGAAGAAGTGTATGATGTCCTCACAAGGCTTATTACTTCTGATGCAAAGTGAGTAGTGTCCCCACAAGGTTACCATATTCTGTTGAAGAGGTGTGTGATGTCCCCACAAGGTTTATTACTTCTGATGCAAAGTAAGTAGTGTCCCCACAAGGTTACTATATTCTGTTGAAGAGGTGTATGATGTCCCCACAAGGTTTATTACTTCTGATGCAAAGTGAGTAGTGTCCCCACGAGGTTACTATCTTCTGTTGAAGAAGTGTATGATGTCCTCACAAGGTTTATTACTTCTGATGCAAAGTAAGTAGTGTCCCCACGAGGTTACTATCTTCTGTTGAAGAAGTGTATGATGTCCTCACAAGGTTTATTACTTCTGATGCAAAGTGAGTAGTGTCCCCACAATGTTACCATATTCTGTTGAATGCCCGACCCTGTGGCCGAGTGGTTAGCACATCGCGCTGCGACGCCAAGGGTCTCGGGTTCGAATCCCGGTCGGGCTTGGTTGTTTGTGAATCAATTTCATCATTTCATCACTCATCCCCATCTTCGCAAATTAGCCAAGAGGCACAAAACGCGAAGTAAAATAAACTAAATCAACAACAACAACAATATATTCTGTTGAAGAAGTGTATGATGTCCTCACAAGGCTATTACTTCTGATGCAAAGTGAGTAGTGTCCCCACAAGGTTACTATATTCTGTTGAAGAAGTGTATGATGTCCTCACAAGGCTTATTACTTCTGGTGCACAAGTAAGTAGCGTCCTCACAATGTTGTTATCTTATGTTGAGGAAGTGTATGATGTCCTCAAAAAGTATAGGGGGGCTTAAATATTTTCGAAAGCAGGAGGAGTGACATAACGCATGGGTAAAATCAATATTTCAGTCAAGGAACCTACAAGTTAGATAAAACGAAATTAATGCTTACTGGAAGAAAGCAATGTTTCGTTTCTTTTCCTTATGCACATTTTGTCCCCAAAGAAATTATTTTCGGTATTTTGATGCCATTTCTCGAAGATTTCCCTTCCGATAATTAGGTATATCCAGAATTCTTATTTCTCGATCATTTTAAATTCCTGACCTATCGGAAATCCCGAAAGTAAGGAAATCATTTCCCTAAGTTTCCCGGGACAGGACTTCTGGATCCCGCAAACTGAAGTCTGCTTTCCGTTGCGACTGGTAGTATGTCAGAGGTCCCAGGTTCGAATCCTCATCATTGTGTTTGTTCAATCACCATGTTCCTGACGTGAAATAACCAGAATACTTAAACATTAATAAACAAGTATCGTATCCGATGCAGAGGAGGGCTGATTAACATCTGTGCATAAATTGGACTTGAATCTAGGGATGTACAATATCGGAATTTTGATATCGAGATATATCGTCAAGAAAATATCGTAGCATACGATACGATATTATTTCCGTATTGTGATATGGGTGATATATCGTCTCTCTCTCCACAATATATATCGCAAAAATATCGTAACGATATATTGTCTAGTTAATATCGCCTGGACGATAGTTTCTCAATATTGCGATATATCGTCTGGACGATATATCGCCGAACAGTACTTGAAACAATTGAAATGTCGGTTCTGCCAACCGAAGGCTTCGTGTTTTGATGACGTTACTTTGGTCTCAATATTTGTTCCTTGCACCCCTAGCATGCGCGGTTTTACCACAGAGAGCAATGTAATAAAATCGGACTCTTTTGAACGTTCGTACCGCCGAAAGAACCCACCGAAGACAAAAATGACACTTGCATTAAAAATAAATCATTATGACCTGCCTGCTTTACCCACTGGATCATTCACTGTGCCCTGCACTTCCTTCTTCTTCTTCCATGATATTTGGCGCCGTTCTTTCCCTTCAACATGTTTACAGTTAATCGGATATCATGAGTAAGCAGTTGCAGTGGAAGGAATCTTCCAAATCGAAAAAAAATGAATAACATATTTCTTTCCCCGCCATAATGAATTCACAGTTGCCTCCTCCTTAGAAATGTGGCCGCGGTGGCTCAGTCGGTAACGCGGCTGACTACCATGCTCAAGGTCCCGGGTTCGATCCCCGGCCGGTTCAAATCCGGGAACTTTTCTAACGATGGAAGCGGCCCCGGCGCCCACCCAGCGTCGAATAACATGGATGACTGGGGGAAATCCTGGGGGGTAAAGACGGTCAGGGGCGTGATGCTGATCACATCACCCCCACTCATGACCGGATCAAGAAAGTGTGGGGCGTTACCCCTACACCCCCTATACGCCTTCATGGCGTGGTGCTAAGCACAGGGGAGCCCTTTACATTTACCTCCTCCTTAGAAATAACACTGACATAGTGGAATCTTCAAGCCAGAATATATATGTGAAAAATTGGTTGATTGAGTTGGTGTTTTAAGTCCACTTTATGCACAGTAAAGCAAATTTGGACTGTACCTACAGATTAAAGTGGGATCCGAACCACTATATGCCTCCACTGGGTATCGAACCCAGCACCCCTTGAATACAAGGCTACGACGCTACCACTGAGTCATCGGGGAGGCCTAAGCCATAAGGAAAAGAAACGAAACATTGCTTTCTTCCAGTAAGCATTAATTTAGTTTTATCTAACTTGTAGACCTATTTCATTTGATGCTTTTTGGTCTTTCCATTAATTTACAGAGAACGAAAATATTCTCTAAATAATTTGAAAAATGTAAATATTTTGGTCGTCTTCTGTGGCATGGAGATCTTTAATTTTGCCTTAGAATATGCTGTTAGGAAGGTAAAAGAAACTAAAGAAGGACTAAAATTAAATGGTGTGACTCAGTTGTTAGCATAACAGATGATGTAGACTTACTGGGGGATGATGTGAATACAATTAAGAATAATGCTAAAATATTTTTCGAAACTGCTAAAGAGATAGATTTGGAAGTTAACAAAAAGAAAACTAAATATACTATGCTTACAGGCCGAAACCAAGTGTTAGGTAATAATCAAAATCTAATTATTGATAACAACTCGTTTGAACCAGTTTCGAAATTCAAATATTTAGGAGTAATATTAACAAATGAAAATGATATTAAAGAGGAAATAAAAAGTAGGCTTAATTCAGGAATTCATGTTACTTCTCTCTTCATAAACTCTTGTCTTCTCGTTTAATATCTAAGAAACTAAAAGTTAAAATATACAAAACAGTAATTTTGCCTGTAGTATTATATGGATGTGAAACTTGGTCCCTTACATTGAAAGAGGAACATAAATTGAGAGTATTTGAAAATAAGATCCTTAGGAAAATCTTTGGACCTAAAAGGGATGAGGAGACAGGTGAGTGGAGAAGGTTACATAATTTAGAACTACATAATTTGTATTCATGTCCAGATATTATTAGAATGATTAAATCAAGAAGACTTAGTTGGGCAGGCCATGTGGCACGAATGGGAGAGGAAAGATGAGTTTACAGGATTCTTGTTGGGAAACCTGATGGTAAGAGACCTGTAGGAAGGCCAAGACGAAGATGGAGGGACAACGCTGAGATGGACCTAAAGGAAATCGGTAGGGATGGAAAAGAGTATATAGAAGTTGCTCAAGATAGGGAAAGATGGAAGGCCTGTGTTGCTGCAGCCATGAACCTTCGGGTTTAAGAAGGCTAGGGAGTTAGTTAGTTTTTTCGTCTTCTGTGGCGGAGAAGTAAGTGTAGCGCCAGAATTCCTGGATTCGAATCTTTGTCAAGGTATAATGTGTTTTTGTCTTTCCATCTATTTCACAATTTATCCTTGTCGTCGCGATTAGCTAAGTTGGCAGAAGAGCGACGTAAAAATACAGATGGAATTAGTTTGATATTTTCTCAAACAGCACATTTGCAAGGGTCATTCAGGGATGTCCGACCAAGACTACAAGTCCTACAAGGACAAAACTACTTGAGTTTTTTAAAGGAATCTCCCTGAGCTTACAGGCATAACTGCTATCAATGTGTCAGCTCCGTGAGTTATTTGGCGTTGAAGAAAATAGACTGCTGTCATAGCCACCGCAGGATATCTTTTGTCAGTGCTTCATCTGTCAAAAATTTCTTCTCTCTCATGTTATCTTGAAGTGGCTCAAATAAATCTGGTTTTTAATAAGAGCTAAGCCCGGAGTGTAAAAACATGAAGCAAAACCCTTTCGGAGAGTTATTGCTGTCAAATTTACCATGTGGGGATGTTATGGTGAAGGATAACATTTGCTGGCAACATCAACGTCTTTTTTATGCAAATGTCATTATACGGCACCCTTCATCAACGTGCAGGAAAACTGGGCATAAATCATGACCCTTTCCCCAAAAATTCACATATAAAGAACACCTTGCATGTCCCAGTCGGACAAATATGTCCACGCGATTCATTCGTGAGAAACTATCGTTCTTCGCCAAGCTGTTGAGATCACTCGTACACTCTTGAACATTCTCCGGCAGTTGTATCGTTCTCCTATTTATCGTTGCACATTACACTATACCGAAAGTCAGTGGTAGATGAATTTGCTTAGTTTCCTTGATTGATTTGTTGCTTTAAGTCCACTTTATGAACACAGAGGCTAATCGGGACTGGAGCTACAGTGTAATGTAGGATCCGAACCACTGTGCCATGTGCCTTCACCGGATATCGAACCCGGGACTTGATTACGAGGCGACAACTACGCCACAGGAGAGGCCCTGAATTTGCTTAGTGTCTCGTACAGTCGCTAACTAGTCACCCGACCATCCCTCACAAAAGCGCGGCGCAGAAAATGGAAAAACTGTAGCAGAGGGAAGTTTATAATCGCATAACGTTGATCTCAGTAACTAGCAACAGTCACCTGAAAAAATAATCATCTGAAGCGTCGCCACGAGTACTGTTTGCTAAATGTAAGATGTTAGGGAGGAGAGCTCTCGTTTTATGACATCTGTAGAGGAAATTGCAATTTAGTCTCATAATATGTGATTTTTGGTCAATTTTAGACATCTTGGGGACGGGATTGTCCCGTCGAACTCATACCTCCTTTGAAAACAATGAGATATCAATATTATTCATCGTGCAAGAAATTCCGGTATTTAAAATTTCAAACCGGGTAGTCCCTGTTGTACTTTGTGAGTGACATTTTTTTTTCCCCCCATATTTTCGCACATAAACGTTGTGTTTTTCTTCGCAGCAAACGAAAGAAATATATTGTCTCAACACAGTCTGTAAGTTAATGATATGAATACACGTTTATTATTTTCAAGCCCCTAGCGAGGGATAGGAAAGAGGGACTAGGAAGCCATCCACAGAAGGCGCTTCTTGAATTTTTTCCCCTCAAAGTAGTAGCAATAGGGCGTTTTAAAAGATGTTCTACAGACATAACTGAAATCAGTGGGGCAACGACAGGGGGCAGGGGCATTGCCCCCAACCTTGGACGAAAATCCATTCTGGTGGGAAAGGGGGGTCAAACATTGAAGTAGAAGAAAAGCAAGACTGGCAGACTCTAAAGAGTAACAGGACAAAAGGATACTCAATATGGAATACGTGGGCCAAGGCACCTGCAGCGGGGGAGAAGAAGGACAACTACGCCACTTTATTTCAAATTTATACAAATAAAAATACATTTCGTATTTTTCTTGCTCGCAATACCTAATTTTCGTACAGTCTCATCAAGTTCAGAGCCGTAGGTAGCTAGAGGGGCGGCGGGAGTCAGCCCTAGGAGCCGAACGATCCAAATGCAAGAAAAAAAGTGTAAAAGACAATCTATATTATTTTCAGTTTTCACAATTTTTGTTCTAAAAATTTTCTTGCTCACTTCGCTCGCCATAAGAATTATATTCGTTATGCATTCTCTGTTCGTTCAAAAATTCAGTTTTCAGTGCTTGTTTTTCATTAATAGCTAATGAAATTGAACGTGTTGAAAAAATATTTCAAATAGTTTGATCCAACACTATTGCTTGGGCGCCGACTTCTACCCCCCCCCCTTATTACGTTAATAATAATGTTTGGTATTACTACTATTATTAATAATAAAAATAGTAATACTAATTACAATCGTGTTGTTATGATTATTACTATTGATACGTTCATCCTAGTGGTTGCCCCCAAAACAAAAATTCGTGGTTGCGCCTCTGACTGAAATATTCTTAAATATGCTGAAACTTTTGTTAAAATCAGAAATGCAAAATACGAATCTTTAAATATAACCCATATTATTTTTAATGGGCTTTTATTTCTTTCCTTATTCCAAAATTTGTAGGATGTAAGCATTCGCGCTCATATTGAAAAGGGGGGGGGGGGGGCAGTGAAGCACTTGACCTACCTGAGATGTCTGGGAACACCTAATATCATTTGAATAGTGAAATTGTTGCGTGAAAACATGGACAAGGTGTGTCTTGAAAGATATCAGACTTAATGGTCTCTGATATTTGAGTTTTTGTTTTTAAGTCCACTTTATGCACAGATAGGCTAATCGAGACGACCGACAGTTTTAAGTGGGATCCGAAGTTTTGGTTGCCTCCGCCGACTACCGAACTCGGAACCCCTTCATTACAAGGCCACGCCATTACCACTACGCCATCGGGTTGACCCTAGCCTCTGATATACACTGAAGAAATAACTGAACTGTTCCTAAAATAAATGATAGTGTTTATGGAAAGGAAGCAAGTCGAATCCAGTTTCTATCTAAATAGAGGACTTTGTCTGAACTTAGCAACAACGCCACGGTATTTTCAATTCAATTTAAATTTTATGATTTGTAAAACAACGACAACAATAATGATAATAATAATAAAATGTCAAGGTAATTTTTTATGATATGAAATGTACTTTCGAGGGAAGCCACCAGATGGTGTATGTGAACAACGGTGGGGTAGTAAGCATGCACCCAAGTTCAGTCGGTGAGTGACAGTGTTCAAAAAAATGCACAGGAATGCCATACAAAGCTATGGGAAGCTCTGGGTGTGCATGCCATGCCCTATCGAACAGTGGTGATGTGGGTGGAGGCCTTCAAATGGGGCAGAGTGTCAACTGCCGATCTCCCTCATAATATAACACTGTTGTCCAATATCCTGTGTTCTGCCTCTTCCCTACAATAGTCTCCTGCATCCAGACTTCATCTGGTGGCTTCATTCGAAGGTACATTCCATGCACTTTCGAGCGTACATCTTGGATTTTTCGTGTTGTCCCCTGTTTGCGAGAAATAAGATGGTTGCCATGACTTAACCCTCGTATGTGGAGTGTAAATGCCTTAATGGAATAAATCTTGGGCTGCTAACTGCTAGTTTGAGGGTCGTGAATGTACCTCGTATAAACGTTAGGTTAGTCATGGAAAAAGTATGTTTTGAAGTTTTTCTCGAAAAAGTAAAGAAGGAATGTGCAAAACCACGTATAAAAGTAACTTACTTATTCTGATCCTCTTCTACCGATTGGTGTCGACGTTTTGTAGATAGCTCGCCATCTGTCACGATCTTCTGCCAACTTCCTTCCTTCACTCCACGAGATGTTCCTCCTGCTCAGGATATCCTTCATTCCCTCATTCCATGTCGTACGTGGTCTTCCTTTCGGTCTCTTCGCATCCAATCCTCCCATTCTTGCCTCCCATACCTGTTTAGGTATTTCGATGTTCAGGCATTCTGCAGAGGTGTCCAAACCATCTGAGTTGTGCTTGCTCAACATCCTGATATATTGGTTTTGTGTTTAATGTTATTCTGATTGTTTGATTTCTGATTTTGTCCGTTCTGGTCTTTCCCACTGTTCTCCTCAAATATTTCATTTCTACTGTTTGTAAGTTTTGTTTTTGTTTTTCATTAATTATCCAGGATTCACTTCCATATATCAATGTAGGTACATAAGTTGTTTTGTACACAATCATGTTTGTTTTTTGGCTTATTTCCTTTTTCCCTAAAAAATCCTTTGTTTATGGCATAATATAATCTGTTTGTATTCTTTATTCGAGTGTTTAATTCTTCATCTATTTTTCCATTACTATTGATTGTAACACCTAGATACTTACATGATGTCTTATGACATTTTTTTCATGGCATTTCTAAAAGATAGTATCGATCCTATTTTCGTAGCATAACCAATCAGAAGCGACCTCTCTAGGTCACGAGTGCAGTTGTAATGGCGGCCGCGTGAGATGTAAAACAATGTATCACTTCACATGTTTAAAAGCCGATAACTATTCAACCGAGAGGAATAACGTTTCGTATAAACCGTTATTAGGTACGAAACAATGGCGCTGCTTAAATATATACTTTATAACGTTTACTGTACATGTGTGGAAAATTATTTTAGTTTTTTCAAATGTAAAGACCATGCACTCAGCATAGATGGTGTAAAACGACGTGCCTTTCATGCTGTATGTGTTATACATTGTAATCGCAAAAGCTAGCCGAAATGTTCCATGATATAAGCATCTGCTGTAAGATTTTTGGAAGCATTTACATAGCATTTATGCTAGCAAAAATGTTAAAAGAAATGCTTTCGTCTAAAGCCGGCTTAAGATATTATTATTGTTTTGATGTCATTATGTAGGTATTAAGTAAACACGTACCTACAATAAACATGTTCTTTAACAGTATTAAAGTATTTTTAAAATAAGGCTATTATTTTTCGTCATTTAAACCCAGGGTGGTTACTCACCGGGAATTCCTTGAATTCCGGGAATTATGCGTGAATTCTGCTTGAATTTTTCTCCGTAGACGTGAAAAATTACAACTTTTTAAATTCAAATCCTATTCACATTTTATGCAAATAAAAATTATTTTCGTAAATTTTTTTTTGATCGCTTCCCTCGCAATTTCTGTTTTCTTATTCGGGAGTCGGCCCTGGGCGCCGAACTATCTTAATGAAAAAAGTTGTAAAATTGATTGATTGATTTTGTGGTTTTAAGTCCACTTTATGCACACGCGATTAGCAGATGAGCTTATCATTTAGGAGTGGGCTGTCCTGGGTATGAAACGCGTGTGAAAAGTGACTTTCCGTCGAGGGAATTCTCAATTTGTTGGCGCATTGTAAACCTTAATTAGTGACACGAACGTCAGATTTTCAATGCGCAGTCTTTTTTGCTACTTTCTTCCTTGTTGCTTCTCGTAAATCAATGCAAATGCTTTGCGGATATGGTACTTCCACGATATTGAAGGAAGTGATCATTTTGTGGCGTTGCACTTTTTGGGGGTGGGGGGGTTCTCTCATTCATTCGGAAGGCGTTCACTATCAAGCGTTTCCTGTATCATATTGGTGCAATCTGTCAACTTTTCCATCAGTTTTTTCTTGCGTGATATATGAGAGAGAACTTACAAAATTCATTCTTGCACTGGAATACCATTCTGTAGTCCCTGGTGGTATGATATTTTGAAAAATTTGGAAATATTTTGAAATTTTGAAAAATTTTGAAATATTTGGAAATTTTGAAAAATTTTGAAATTTTGAAATTTTTTTTTAGAAAGAATAAAACTAAAAGAATTTAGTTGCAGTTGTGCTGTCTAGTATGTTTGTGTAGTAGTTGTGCTGTCTAGTATGTTTGTTTTGCGTAGTAGTAATTTGTTTGTGTTTGTCTTGTGTAGTAGTTGTGGTGTGTTTGTGTTTATATTGTGTTATAGTTGTGATGTGTTTGTGTATGTCTTGTGTAGTAGTTGTGCTCTCTAATGTGTTTGTGTTTGTCTTCTGTAGTAGTTCCTCCATTCATATTGGGGGTTAGGCGTAGAGCTGACAACTCTGCACTGTAAAAAGCCATGTCAAGAATCAGCAATATAAGGCCATGGATGTTCCCAAGGTAAAATATTCCGGAGGTAAAATAGTCCCCCGTTCGGATCTCCGGGTGGGGACTACTTTGGGAGATCCCTGGACTAAGGATAAGATCTACGTTAGGAATAAGGATATTAAATTAGGCACCTGGAATGTTCTGAGCCTTTACCGGCCTGGGGCATTTCAGTGTACAGTTAATGAGATACTTAAGTATAAATTAGATGTAGTAGCTGTCCAGGAAGTTAGGTGGCCAGGAGAAGGGAATTGTAAAACTAAAAATTATACTTTTTTCTATGGTGGTACTGAAAATCATAATTTTGGAACAGGCTTTTTCATAAATAATAGAATTATCTCGGCTCTTAAAACAGTAGAATTTATTAATGATAGGATATCATATGCAGTTTTACAGGGTAGGTGGTGTAAAATTATTTTAATAAACATACATGCACCAACGGAAGATAAAGATGATAATACTAAAGATGATTTTTATACAGAGTTAGAAGAGGTCTTTGATAAATTTTCTCAGTATGATATGAAAATTCTGTTAGGTGACTGTAATGCACAGATTGGCAAAGAAGAGACATTGAAACCCACGATTGGTAAAGAAAGTCTTCATGAATTAAGTAATGATAATGGTATAAGATTGATTACTTTTGCAACCTCAAAGAATTTAATTGTGAAAAGTACCACTTTTAAACATAAAGATATCCATAAATATACCTGGTCTTCTCCAGATGGTAAAACTCATAATCAGATAGATCATATTCTCATTGATAAGAGAAGGCATACTAGTATAATTGACGTTCGTACACATAGAGGTGCTGACTGTGCCAGTGACCATTATTTAGTAATTGCTAAATTAGGAGAAAGACTCTCAGTGATAAATCATAAGCAACAAAATCTAAAAGTTCTAAAATTTGATACAGGAAAATTTACTGATGAAAGAATTAAGAAAGATTACCAAATTAAACTGTCAAATAGATTTGATGTTTTGCAGGATTTAAATGATGATGAAAATATAAATGAAACAGACGTAAATAAGAATTGGGAGCACATACGTAATGCAATAGAATCAGCAGCTAAAGAAAGTATAGGATACCATAAACCGAGAAAAAGTAAGCCATGGTTTGATAATGAATGTCATAATCTAATAGAAATAAGAAATCAGGCTAGACTTAGGTGGTTAAATAAATCTGATGATACAAATCTAAGCAATTATAATAGAATAAAGCGAGAAGTTAACCGCACGTTTAGAAGTAAAAAAAGAGATTACTTGAAAAGCAAAATTAACGAAATTGAAACAAACAGCAAAAATAAAAATATCAGAGATTTATATAAAGGTGTAAATGAGTTTAGAAAGGGGTGGCAACCTAAAGTAAACTTGATAAAAGATAAAGACGGTGATTTTCTAGCTGACCCAAGCGATATTCTAAATAGATGGAAGAACTACTTTAATGACCTTTTAAATGTCCATGTAGGAGATAAATCAGAAGTAAATGATGTCCACACAGCAGAACCTTTAGTTCTAGAACCTAACTTGACTGAAGTTAAAGATGCTATTAAAAGGCTAAAGAATAACAAAGCACCTGGCATTGATTTAATACCAGCTGAGTTAATTAAATATGGTGGAAATTCATTAATATGTCAAATTCATAAATTAATTTGTTTAATATGGAATAAAGAAGAAATCCCTCAACAGTGGAAAGAATCCATAATTGTTCCTGTGTTTAAAAAAGGTGATAAAATGAACTGCAATAATTACCGTGGAATTTCTCTACTCTCAACAACATATAAAATATTATCTAACATTCTTTTAACAAGACTAACCCCATATGCTAATGAAATTATAGGTGATTATCAATGTGGATTTAAACGCAACAGATCAACTACAGATCAAATTTTTCACATCAGACAGACACTTGAAAAAAAGTGGGAATATAATCAAAATGCCCATCAGCTATTCGTTGATTTCAAAAAAGCATATGATTCGGTCAAAAGAGACAAATTATATAATATATTAGTAGAGTTTGGAATACCTAAGAAGCTTGATAGTATGATAAAAATATGCACCAGTGAAACAGAAAGTAAAATTCGTGTGGGTATTAATATGTCTGAAAAATTTACAATTCACGATGGGTTAAAACAAGGAGATGCATTATCTCCATTGCTCTTTAATTTTGCCTTAGAATATACTGTTAGGAAGGTAAACGAAACTAAAGAAGGACTAAAATTAAATGATGTGACTCAGTTGTTAGCATATGCAGATGATGTAGACTTACTGGGGGATGATGTGAATACAATTAAGAATAATGCTAAAATATTTTTCAAAACTGCTAAAGAGATAGGTTTGGAAGTTAACAAAGAGAAAACTAAATATATGCTTACAGGCCGAAACCAAGTGTTAGGTAATAATCAAAATCTAATTATTGATAACAACTCGTTTGAAACAGTTTCCAAATTCAAATACTTAGGAGTAATATTAACAAATGAAAATTCTATTAAAGAGGAAATAAAAAGTAGGCTTAATTCAGGAAATGCATGTTACTTCTCTTTTTTATAAACTTTTGTCTTCACGTTTAATATCTAAGAAACTAAAAGTTAAAATATACAAAACAGTAATTTTGCCTGTAGTATTATATGGGTGTGAAACTTGGTCCCTTACATTGAAAGAGGAACATAAATTGAGAGTATTTGAAAATAGGATCCTTAGGAAAATATTTGGACCTAAAAGGGATGAGGAGACAGGTGAGTGGAGAAGGTTACATAATTTAGAACTACATAATTTGTATTCAAGTCCAGACATTATTAGAATGATTAAATCAAGAAGACTTAGGTGGGCAGGCCATGTGGCACGAATGGGAGAGGAAAGATGAGTTTACAGGATTCTTGTTGGGAAACCTGATGGTAAGAGACCAGTAGGAAGGCCAAGACGAAGATGGAGGGACAATGTTGAGATGGACCTAAGGGAAATCGGTAGGGATGGAAAAGAGTATATAGATCTTGCACAAGATAGGGACAGATGGAAGGCCTGTGTTGCTGCAGCCATGAACCTTCGGGTTTAAGAAGGCTAGAGAGTTAGTTAGTTAGTTATGAAATATTACCCTGCGCCCAAGTGCTCAAAGTGATAATCCTTGCCCAGTTTGGGCAAAAGATATGCGGATTCTTGTAGTTGTATGGATCAATTTTGAGAAAATGCGGTAGGTGAAGGAATGCCTATGCAAATTATCCTTGTCGTGGATGCTTTGTTAGAATTTTCTTAAGTGGGGGTATCATTACTGTGGCATAATAAGAAAATATCGAAGGACGTATGTAAAATATCCGTGCTTGGGGGAGGGTAACCGTGGGTAAGGCACCAGAATATCTAGCTGCGGAACTGGTTATATTTTTCATTATTGACAATGTAATTGTTTTTGGAAAAAATAAACTCGTTGGATGCATTACGAATATTAAATATCTGAATTCAAAAACATCTGAAACACTTGAACGTGGGTCGATCTCACAAAGAAACCAATTGGAACAGAAGCGCAACCACGAATTTTTGTTTTGGGGTGGCAAGTACCAGGATAAATGTGCCATATTAATAATAGTAATAACGCTAATAATAATTATTGATTTTGCCATATTTTACTTCGCTTATTGTGCTACTTTTGGCTTATTTGCCAAAATTGGGATGAGTGATGATTTGATGAAATAGATGAATGGACACACACTCACAAACATCCATGCCCAAGCTTGAATTCGAACCCGGCACCAACATTATTATTATTATTATTATTATTATTAGTAGTAGTAGTAGTAGTAGTAGTAGTAGTAGTAGTAACAAAGACATTATTACAATCGTAAATTATGCAAGAAGGGTGTAGGAGTTGGTGCTAAAGCATTTGTGTTCGAACAAACGATTGAATTATTTTTCAACACTTTCAATTTCACATTATAAATGGAAAACAAGTACACAAACTATTTTTCAAAGAGAGAAAATGCTTGATAAATGCATTCCAAATATAATTATTTTTTACATTAACATGTATAACTTTCGTGTACGATATATGTTTCACATATCGTCGGTGAAGGGATGAATTGACGTATCTTGATTTTCACGATTTTTTAAGAGATCGATTTAAAGTTTTTCGTTCAACATAATACCGCCGTGCTCATTTGATATTTATTATATCAATTGCAAATTTTGTACAGTAAGTGTATGATTGTTGTTACATCTGGGGAAAAAGTTACATTTTGAACATGTTTTCATTTCTGCTGGAAGAAAAATTTTGGAATATTCTTGAATAACTTACACCCCTTCGCCTTTTCCTTTCAAAGATTGTGACTAAAGTTACGCCGTCCTTACATTGTTTCAAAATTGATATTTTTGGTATGTAGAGATACATTTATTAATTTTCCCGTTAATATAAAGTATTTAATAATAGTTGTATTGATTTCATACCTTTATTTAAAAGTGATCCATACATTCACGTCTATTTATCCATTGCTGTTGAAAATAGTAGTTAAAAGAAGTTAATAAAATACAGAAACTTAATAATGGTTTATCTTTAATGCAATTCAAGATATAGTAACACTTCAGTACAAAGAAAATATGAATTCTGGTTGTACTTGTAACTAAGAATATCGATGGGACTTTGAAGGCTCGTACAATAGAATATTTGTAATATTTTTTTAATGATATTCAGTGTAGATGATGATGTAGACTTATTAGGGGATGATATAAATACAATTAAGAATAATGCTAAAATATTTTTCAAAACTGCTAAAGAGATAGGTTTGGAAGTTAACAAAGAGAAAACTAAATATATGCTTACAGGCCGAAACCAAGTGTTAGCAAAATCTAATTATTGATAACAACTCGTTTGAACGATTTTCCAAATTTAAATACTTAGGAGTAATATTAACAAATGAAAAATATATTAAAGAGGAAATAAAAAGCAGGCTTAATTCAGGAAATGCATGTTACTTCTCTCTTCATAAACTCTTGTCTTCTCGTTTAACATCTAAGAAACTAAAAGTTAAAATATACAAAACAGTAATTTTGCCTGTAGTATTATATGGGTGTGAAACTTGGTCCCTTACATTGAAAGAGGAACATCAATTGAGAGTATTTGAAAATAAAATCCTTAGGGAAATCTTTGGACCTAAAAGGGATGAGGAGACAGGTTAGTGGAGAAGGTTACATAATTTAGAACTACATAATTTGTATTCATGTCCAGATATTATTAGAATGATTAAATCAAGAAGACTTAGGTGAGCAGGCCATGTGGCACGAATGGGAGAGGAAAGAGGAGTTTACAGGATTCTTGTTGGGAAACGTGATGGCAAGAGACCTGTAGGAAGGCCAAGACGAAGATGGAGATACAACGTTGAGATGGATTTAAAGGAAATCGGTAGGGATGGAAAAGAGTATATAGATCTTGCTGAAGATAGGGACAGATGGAAGGCGTGTGTTGCTGCAGCCATGAATCTTCGGGTTTAAGAAGGCTAGAGAGTTAGTTAGTTAGTTAGATATTCAGTGTGGAAGATTTTTGTAGAAATACACAAACTCAGGTTCTCTCACTACAGGTGTATCTCCTTCACATAAAGACATCAAAGCTCCATACATCTGTAGTGAAATCCTTGGTGGATGTGAGTGAAGACACTTTGGAGTTTTGGTGAATATAACTTTCCTTTGCAGAGAGATACTTCAATAAACCACATTTAAATGGCTGTCCTTGAAATAAATTTTATATGGTTGATCCTTGATCACCATTAGTTCTCGTATGCCTGTTCAGTCAATTCCTTCACCATTATCATCCTTCCTTACAGATAGGATCCTCAGATTTGATGCGACATCTCGGAAATCTAAGAAATTCGTGCATCGAACGGAATGCAGAGTGTATGGTTTATCCGATGGTAGCAGCTGAGCTGGAATGAATACATTTCCAGTTGATTTTAGTGCCTTCATTCTGTCCGTGGTACGATTCAGAGAAATTTAAAGTGATGACTCTGATATGCTGAGCTGTAGTAACAGTGTAGAGCATCATGGCTGCAACTATTGAGTTTTTATTTTGCCCTGTACCACCTTCAGAGTACAAGCAAAATTTCTTCAATCTGTTTTACATCAAATTGATGAAAAAAAATTGTTTAGGCACGTGAAGATTTTCGCATACACCTGTGTGTGTCACTCCTTCGTGCCAAACAAAACAATGACATTCCATTGTCTTCAGATCATAGACTGTAAAATTATATGTTCATAATTGTCTTTTATAAAATAACTTTATTTCATTTGAAATGGGAAGATAAATGACTTTCTGCAAATGAAACACTGCAGCAACTGTCTTGCATTGAAAGTCCGGCGTGTCTTTAGCTTCCATTTTCTTCTTTCTTACACCATCCTGCTCGGCGTTATGTTTTTGATACTGATCAGCTAGTTCGCTTTCCTTCGGCTCGTCTCTTTCCAGAAAGTTGCTACACAGACCGCACGTGTCCTTTTTCGGTCAATGAAGAGAAAGGTTCATGCTTTTGAATATCTTTCTGTATGTCTGATAAGTAAATAAACATTCTATACATTTTGCTTTTTGGCAGATCCGAATGAAGACATTGTCTTTTTGTATCTTTCCAGCAGTAGTGAGATTCGACTTTTGGGACCGGACCCTGTGGTCGAGTGGGGGTCGACCTCCATGGCGGAGTGGTTAGCAGAGCACGCTACAACGCCACGGGTTCCGGGTTCGAGTCCCGGGTAACGCATGGGTATTTGTGTTTCTCCAGATTATACGAAACTGAGAAACTGTAAATATTGATAAGTGTAAAAGTGAGAAAAAGTGTAAATGGTGGGGGATACCTCCGTGTAGGGGGTATTTCCTTTATATATATATATATATATATATAAATAAGTGGTTAGCATATCGCGCTGCGACGCCAACGGTCCCGGGTTCGAATCCCGCTCGTGCTTGGTTGTTTGTGAATGTCCATTCATCAATTTTATCATTTCATCACACATCCCCATCTTCGCAAATTAGCTAAGAGGCACAAAACGCGAAGTAAAATAAACTAAATGAATCAATCAATCAATCGACTCTTGGGAATCTCTTTATGAGTTCTGTTAACTTTTTCTCTATTATTTTGTCCCTTTCCAGTAGGCTCTGAAGTTTTCCTCCTCTCTTCTCTTTCTCAATGACACCTGAGCATCTTCTTTTGGCTAGAGCAGTTCGCATTGTTTACTCTGATGTTGAAAGTGTGTTTAGAAACATGATTTTACACTCTGATACTACTTCTCTTTCCTTCTATGGTAAAGTAATGATTTGTTTTTGATCTTCGAGATTCTTCATTTTGCGTAGTTTTGTGTTTAACGTCAGAAACCTTTACATATGTGTTGACGAATTGTCGTTGAAGCTGAAGGTCGTCACTTGCATAAAAGTCCTTAAAAATTTCATGTCTTTCCGCATCTATGATTTTAAAGCATTATTTACCAAACTTTTCACATTTTCCATCACATTTTACTTTCAGATTCTCCCTGGAACTAACTTTCTGTGCATGGACTAACGTATGATTCATCCTTGTTTCATAAATCTTATATAATCTTACGTAAATCTTATATGTTGTTTCCCGATATAAGCTTACGCCAATAAGCGCCTTCATTTCTGAGCAGCCACTGAAGAAACTTCGCAGATATTTTTATGCAGAAAATTTCAAGATACCCTAATTACAGGGTGCTTAAATCTCCGGAACCAGTGGGAATTCAGCCACGAAATATTGACAGGTAACAGAGGAGGTAGTCATAACTCAAAAACGCAATTTTTCAAGTTACGCCACTTCGCCCCTTCACCGACGATATATTATATACAACGTATGTTATTTAAATCCATTAGGCAACCAATTCCTCCATCTCACAATAAACTAACAGCAAATATTACATAAATTGTCTCTCAAATGTGCACGTCCCTTTCTTCGAAACAATTGTTCATGCATTTAAATCAATTAAGACAAGTCTTATTTCTCTGTCTGGTAATTTACAATGCATTACAGAGAACAATGATATATTGCGAGCAAAGCGAGCAAGAACATTTTTGGATCAATTTTTTTTGTAGGCTGAAATCAATATTGATTTAATAGGGCTCAAACAATTTCACGGGACGCCAATGCATTCTCTCTCTTACAACTTTTGTGCCTCCCCAACAGGAACGGCGACAGGGATGGGCACGGGTAGGCAATTGCCTACCCAAAAATTGCTGCGCCCACCCGATTGCCAACCCAATCAAATTCAATAAATATATACACTTGGGAAAATGCGAATGGTCCAATAAATAAGTTTATTATGGTGTTCACTTCATGTATATTTTACTTGTGAATATTATCTGCTGTATATTACAGACAAGTTCACATATTATCATTCAATAAAAAGCTTTGTTGTTCTTTGCCGAAACACTGATTTCGTGAATAGGTTTACAAAAGTCAGAGTAAATAATAAGTTGAATGGAATTCATTTAAGCTTTTCTTTCAACTTCCTTAACTTTATCATTGGAAAGCGAAAGGAATTTCCAAATCTTTTGAAACAAAAAATGTGATGTAATGCCCACTTCTATGCTTAAGCAGCCAGTAGGCTTAGGAGGCTTTATGGGAGGCGAAAAATTGTACAAAATATGATCAAGATTAGAACAGGATTTTGGGCCTGAGGGCTGCAGCTTCTGACCTTCACAGGGATGATGCATCAAATTGCTTTGAAAATGTGCCACATAATGAAAAGAAATAGACACTTGAAATGTGGCATAAAATATAAAAATACAGGGTGTCCACGCTAGAGGGATCGAGAAATAAGTGATAATTTCTAACTAACTAACTAACTCCCTAGCCTTCTTAAACCCGAAGGTTCATGGCTGCAGCAACAAGAGCAAGTTCTATATACTCTTTTCCATCCCTACCGATTTCCCTTAGGTCCATCTCAACGTTGTCCCTCCATCTTCGTCTTGGCCTTCCTACAGGTCTCTTACCATCAGGTTTCCAAACAAGAATCCTGTAAACTCCTCTTTCCTCTCCCATTCGTGCCAAATGGCCTGCCCACCTAAGTCTTCTTGATTTAATTATTCTAATAATATCTGGACATGCATACAAATTATGTAGTTCTAAATTATCTAACCTTCTCCACTCACCTGTCGCCTCATCCCTTTTAGGTCCAAAGATTTTCCTAAGGATCTTATTTTCAAATACTCTCAATTTATGTTCCTCTTTCAATGTAAGGGACCAAGTTTCACATCCATATAATACTACAGGCAAAATTACTGTTTTGTATATTTTAACTTTTAGTTTCTTAGATATTACACGAGACGACAAGAGTTTATGAAGAGAGAAGTAACATGCATTTCCTGAATTAAGCCTACTTTTTATTTCCTCTTTAATATAATTTTCATTTGTTAATATTACTCCTAAGTATTTGAATTTGGAAACTGGTTCAAACAAGTTGTTATCAATAATTAGATTTTGATTATTACCTAACACTTGGTTTCGGCCTGTAAGCATATATTTAGTTTTCTCTTTGTTAACTTCCAAACCTATCTCTTTAGCAGTTTTGAAAAATATTTTAGCATGTGATGCAGCCCCTCAGTTCCTGCAAATTTCTTGGTCTGTCTCCTTGATAAACAACGTCCTTAACATATCCTCAGAAAAAAAATCCAAAGGGACAAATCGGGTGACCTGGGTGGCCAGGCAAGGGGTCCTTCTCTTCCGATCCACATATCGGGGAAACGTTCATCCAAGAAGTCACGCACCTGTCGATGATAATGGGCCGGTGCTCCATCTTGCTGGAAAATCGATCCTGGGGGTAATTGGTCTAGGGCGAAGTTTGCAACGTCCTGCTCGAGAAAAGTGCCTACTACACCTAAACGAGCACGTCAGCTGGATGCAAGTCTACTAACTTGGCCACGACCAATCAGTAGCACCATACGCTCTGCAAAGTTTTACCCATTATGCTAACCTTTTCTCCAGCGGGGGTATGAGACTCTATTTCACTCAGGGATCGGGAATAAGTACACTGTCCAACGTTAGAGAAAGTTTAATGAATGTAGCTGGATACACTTATGCAACTATAAGCGTTGTAAGTTTAGCACACGACAGTGTAGGATATTACACTCACTTGGCCAATATATTGCCACACAATGGGGGGAGAATGGCTTCTGCAAACTGCCGTAAACTGGGAACGGATACACTGCTGCTGCTGTCCTCTGGGGTCGTATCCTTAGCTCCAACAAACGTCAGGAAGTGCAGTCCTTTGCTAGCGCCGACTTCTACAGCTGCAGGCTTTTACAGGGAACTGTTGGCTTTCGGGGAACAAAGGGGCATCTATTAGGGTCACCCTCACGATAACCGTAGTATCTCACTGACCTGTAATTTTTCCTTGTGGGCGGTTTCCTAGAAACCCCACGCCGCACTACCCTGGCGGGGTGCCGCAGGTTGATAGGGGGAGGAAACCTCTCGCAACAAGCGGAGCGGTTCCTCTCACTCTAAAGTGGAGTTTTTCTCTCTCGCCAATAAGCGGAGTGGGTATCTCTCACTCGAAAGTGGAGTGGGTTCTCTTGCCAAAGGCAGAGTTCAACCTCTCTCGCTGGAAAGCGGAGTGCGACTTCTCTCGCCCGTAGGCGGAGGGCAACTTCTCTAGGGAGCTTGGTCTCTCGCTAGAGCGGAGTGCACCTTGCTTCCTTCCTTCCTTATGAAGCTTGGCCTCTCGCAAGAGCGGAGTGCTCCTTTCTTCCGGGTCAGTTGGTAAGAGATATCTTATCGTGAGCGGACCTGAAAGCCAACTGAAGAAAATCTGCTCCGCGGCTCGTTATATAGCCTCGGTTCAGGTAGCGCCTCTAGCGCCGTTCACGCGAACTACGTGGAACCGTGCTAGAGCAGGCAAGGCCATCTCTACGGCAGACGATTGAACTACGTGCTCAAGGCACAAACGATAAATACATATTATAATATTAAACGTGTGCTAAACGTTAATATACAATTATAAGAAATATTACATATATGTTGCGACCACGCAGGGCCTTATTAAGAGAATAATAATAAATCACTACTGATAAACACAATTATCAAAGCAGGAATTAACACATGTAACATTGAACAAGTAAATAAAATAACTTTGAACCTAATAACAATGGTTACATATACACCGAGTAAATAAACATTAGCGTTACTAATGAGAATGATCTCTCAGGATCATTACAAATGCCCCTCTGCTGGGGAAAAAATTTGAAGAAATTTAAGTTCAAGTTCTTAATTCAAATTCCAAATTTCTGAAATTTTTTTGAACACTAACACACATTGATCTCCCCTAGTATTTCACTTTTCCGTCCGGGGGAACACTGAAATAGGCGCAGGTTATCGAAGTTC
This sequence comes from Lepisma saccharinum, assembly GCF_977018435.1. Lineage (NCBI taxonomy): Eukaryota > Metazoa > Arthropoda > Insecta > Zygentoma > Lepismatidae > Lepisma > Lepisma saccharinum. The sequence continues at coordinate 22,531,347 of NC_139231.1, read as the reverse complement.
ACTCGATCCACACTTTGCTTCGTCTTGGGATGAACCAGCAAGGCAGTGTTGTTTCGAAGGTCAGTGGCAATGAAAGGGCCGATGAACACCTCGAAAAGCTTAGCTATAGTTCTAGTCTTTCTAGAGCTAAGCTTGTGATTCCTCACTAACACTAAGTCATTTTCGCGTAATTCCCGGGCATGTCCTTTAGCTTTAAACTTGCGTTTTTCACACTTTCTTCTCTCACGGATCTTAGCGAGGAATAACTTTTGGTTCCAATTGGTAATTTGGGCGTCAGCTTCGTCATTGGGCCAAGTGAAATGGTCCAGCACTTCATTGGGCACCGGTCGGTTAAAGAATAATTCCGAAGGAGCATATCCAGTAACTTCTGACACAGAATTGTTCAGCAACCATGAAATGTCTGTTAAATGTTTTGACCAACGCTGATGTTCACTATGGAAAAACAGTCTAAGCAGTCTGATTATTTCTTGGTTCATTCTCTCTATGGAGTTACTACTGGGGTGGTAAGCTGTAGTGAAGAAATATTTGATTTGCTTGCCGTCAAGGTATTCCTTCTATATGTGTGACGTAAACTGAGTCCCTCTGTCGGATAAGATGGCTTTTACTTTAGGGAAATGTGTAAAGAAACCTCTTTCCATTACATTTACTACTTCTCTGGCAGTTCCACGACGTAATGGATAAACTGATACGAACTTGGTACCTACATCCACAAGGGATAGTATATACTGATAACCTTGTGAGATAGGTAATTGACCTATTAAATCAATTGACAATAGTTCATGAGGCTCCTTTTGACTAATGTGGAGTTTTCCCTTAAGAATGCCCAATTTATCCATTTTATTTTTAGCACAAGTAAGACAGTCTCTGATATGCCTAGCTATATCTTGTTTAACTTTGGCCAAAAGTATCAAAGTTTAACCCTTTTAAGAGTTTTCCCAACCCAAAATGTCCTTGCTCATCATGGTTGTCTTTTATAACTTTGGTTTTAAATTGCTCAGGAACACATAATTTCCACGAAATTTCGTCACCAGAAGTCTTTCTGAACAATAAGTTCCCATAAACTTGGTATAATTTTCGCAACTTGGCCTCTAAAGGAGAGTCTTCTTGGGAGTTTTGGTTTAGAAGCTTAATGATAGGCTGACAAAAATTATCAGTTTCTTGTGCTTTGGTCCAATTCTCAGCATTCTCTAGCTCTTCTCGTTCTTGCCATATGTAATTTACATGAAAAAACTTGGGATTCTCTTCTATATGGTTATCCTCTGCTGGATACCTACTGAGTACATCGGGAATTACATTATCCTTTCCTGTAATGTAAATTATTTCGAAAGAGTAAGATTGTAATTTTAATGACCACCTAGTAAGGCGACAGTTCCAGTTCTTGGAATTTTCTAGCCAAATTAGACCTCTATGATCTGTGTAGATTTTAAAGTGTCTTCCTTTTAAATAAATTTCAAATTTATTTACACCAAATAATATTGCCAAGCATTCTAACTCGTGAATAGAATAGTGCATCTCATTATCCTTTAGCTTTCGGCTAGCATATTGGATGATGGCTTTTTCACTTCCTTCTTCTTGAAACAGTATGCAACCAAGACCTTTAGTAGAGGCATCACTCTGAATGCAAAATTCTTGGTTCAGATTAGGTTGAGCTAAGGCTGAGGCACCAACTAATTCTTCTTTGAGCTGGTTAAAAGCTGTTTCTTGATCTTGATTCCAAGTCCATTTACAAGCCTTGGATAATAGCTTCACTAGTGGTTCTGTCTTCGCCGAAAAGTTTTTAATAAACTTCCTTCGCCAGTTAGCCAATCCCAAAAATTTTCTAACGTCTTTCCTACATTTAGGTTCAGGGAACTTAAGGATGGCTTCGTTTTTCTTGGGATCTACCTTAATTGTGTCTCCAGAGATGAGATGTACGAGATATACTAGTTCTCCCTTTACGAAATCACATTTTCTTAATTTAACTTTGAGACCCACTTCTTCCAATCTATGGAGGACCTTTTCAATATGCCTCAAATGAGATTGAAAATCTGCATCAAAAATTAGAAGATCATCAATATATACAGTTAGATATTCTTCAGTCTCGGGGCCAAAAACTTTATGCATTACCGAAACAAAAGTTGAAACAGCATTAGACAGGCCATAAGGCATCTTCAAAAGTTCGTACTGCCGACCTTTATAAGAAAAGGCAGTATACTTTCTGCACTCAGGTTTTAAAGGAATTTGTAGGTATCCAGAGGACAGGTCCAAACTGGTAAAATATCGAGAACCTTTGAATCTTTGAAGACTCTCGTCAATGGGTTGAACTGAACTTTTTGGTATAATCATGATAGCATTGAGCTGCCGAAAATCTGAACACGGTCTTACGCTTCCGTCAGGCTTGTCGACAACCAGTAAAGGATTCAGGTAGGGAGAGACGGAAGGTTGAATGATATTCCACGTCTTCCATAGATTTAATTCTTTTTCCAAAGGCTTTCTCTTGGAAAGTGGTGCCGGATATGGAGCCCGGTGGACAGGTTCAGAAGTTTTCAACATAATTTCACATTCAGCAGTTTCCATCGTTCCTGGTCTTTCAGAAAACACCTCCAAATAGCGTAGCAACACTTCAAACAACCCCTGCTTTTGGGAATCATTCAATATATTTATAGCTTCGACCTTCTCTTTGAGGTCCTCAGGGCTATTCATCCATTCATCATCCTCTTCTTGGATTCTTTGGACGTAGCGTACTATATCTATATTTAAGGGATTTCCCTCTTCATGTTCAGGAGTCCTTCCGAAGTATAAAATAACTTTATTATTTTTGAAGCTAATCTCAGCTTCATGCTGCTTAAGAAAAGGCATTCCTAATAGAAGGTCCGTTCCGAAACCTCTGAGGATAAACACTTCTGTGCTGAAATTCATTCCACCAATTTCCAATTCAACACTACGACTTCCATAAACTCGTTTTCTGTGACTTCCAGAGAAATCAACCAACCTTACATCTGGTACTTTTTGAATTCGTATGCCTGGAACTTTTTCCACTAACTTAATCCACACCGAATGACTAAGGATTGAGCACTCACTACCTGTGTCAATAACACAATTGACCAAAATGTCCATTAGTTTGGCCTGAATAATAGGAGATCTGTATTTAGTTCTGGACTCACGTGCAGATTTCAACTCTTGTTGTAACCAACTTTCTTCTGTCTCTGTTAACTGGAAATTAACTTGTAACTCTTGAACATATCTTGTAGTTGAAATTAGTCGCTCCTTCGAAGCCCCTTGTCTAAATGGGAACGAAGCAAGAAGACAAGGTCCTAGTTTGTTTGACAATATTGGGACCTTTGATTCTGATGGAACTCACGAGCCGTATCAATAGCTTCCTCCTGTTCAGATGTCAGGTCATCTCTTATCTCAGGAGGCCTTTCCAAGTTTCGAGGAGGATTTGGTCTAGTAGAATTAGGAACATCAGAGTTTTGGTTATTTTCTCTAGGTCCTGGTGACCTCCTACCTTGGTTACGGTTTCTTAGGAAAGCATTTCTCTGACCAACATTTCGAGTATTACCATATCGTGCACCCCCTCTATTATATCTCCAAGGCCTACCATTAGTGCCTTCTCTTCCAGTAGGTCTAGATTCGATGTTTCTTACCTTAAAATTTTTAGCTCCATTAACTTCCTTTACTCGTGAATCCTCTTTGTTTTTCCAAGGCTCTGGTTCATCATAGATGTCAAAGTCTTTCCAAAACTGAGTTAGTTCATACACTGTCCTAGGAGCATGGGCTAGACAAAGGCTTCTCATCCGATAAGACAATTGTCCAATAATTAAGTTAAGAACTTCACTTTCACTGAAATTCTCCGCCAGATTCCTGTATGCGGCGTAAACACTCCAAGCAAAGCTTTCCATGTTTTCATACACCAATGGAGAATACTTTCGATTTCTGAAAGACGCCAATTGCCTTTGCTTAGCTTTCTTAGAGGCAAACTCTTCTCTGAACCTATCACAGAAATCTGTATAATCAACAAAGTTATCCATGTTGCCGCCTAACCAATGTTCTGCCTTTCCAGTAAAAACTCGGGGAAGTAATTGAAGCCGATAGTGTTCAGGTACCTGCATGAGCTCGAAGCTAACATTGAGCTCTCGGAGATATTTCTCAGCAGATTGTGCTTCTATATCGCCTTTAAATTTAGGTATATGAGCGATATCTGCCATTCTGGGCATCTTAAAGTGCGACTTTCGCCTTGGAGGGTATCCATCCGAACTATCACCATCACGAGGTCTCTTTCTCCGTTCTAGTCGGTCTTTATCTGTAATACAGAATGGGTTTCGCACTGTAGCTGGAAATTCAAATGATTCTGCTTCGGGATTTAAGCTTCTCTCTGGAGTCACTATAGAAGAACTTATCCCATGAGTAAGCTCAGGTTGAATTTTTAAATTTTGGAACTGCACCTGCAAGTCGTCCACTCTTCTAACAATGAAGATTTTTAATCTTATCTACAGTTGTCCTCTCAACTTCATCCCGAAGAGTGGAAGTGGCAACTTCAATAACTTCATGCTGCTTTTGGACTTCTCTTTCTATGACTTCAGTTCTGTCATTTAACACTTGAACAGAAGCCTGAATGGACTCTACTGTGTTTTCAATATTTCTCACCTTCTCCTCATGAAGTTCACTATTCTTTTCTCTCTCAGCTAAAGCTTGGGCCAGCTCCAAGTAAGAAACGATTTGTTTAATGATTTCACTTTGCCAAGATCTTAAAGGTTCTACAGCTTCACTAACATACTCTTTTAACTTTACAGTTATTTTTCCCATTTCCTCCTGTAATTCTCCTCTACGCTTTTTATCTTCTTCCTCCTTCTCTTGATTTCTCTTTTCTTCTAGACTTTCAACTAATTTCTGAAACATCTCCAAGTCTTCTTGTCTTCTAGCTTCCGACTCTTTTTTTTCAAGTTCTCTTTTCTCTTCAAATTCTCGCTTCTCAAGTTCTCTTTTTTCTTCCTGAATCTGCATTATAGTTTTAAGCTCTAACAGCTCTTGCTTTCTTTCAGCAGCTTCTAGGAGTCTGTTCTCTTCAAATTCTTGCTTCTCAAGTTGTCTTTTCTCTTCTGCTGCAGCCATTTCTCTTTTTCGCTGTTTCTCTTCCTCAATCTTTTCATTTTTCCTTTCCTCTTTATCCTTCATCAACCAGTGTAGTAAACCTTGAGCTACTGGAGTCTGAGCAGAGAAACTTGGCTCTGGATCGGAGGTTACGGAAGGCATTGATAAACACGTCTGACACAAAAGTTCACCTTCAGTTATATTAGTCATCTCTTTACCTTCACAGTGCCAATGGAAATTTTTATGACACTGTCTACACTGGAGTGAGTCTTTTCGCTCTCCCTGGTTCCTACAGCAAGCAAATTCAGTCTCTACCTCCATTGTCTTCTTAGACCTGCTTCGTAGGGTCTTGCCTGCTTTATCACTGTCCATGGTTTCACGTAAGTTCTCCACTTTAAAAGCGGCAAAATACTTTGAAAGGGTGCTTCCAGCTGTTTAACACCACCACTAGTATTCCCGATAACAGTTCACACTAGTGTTGCACTTGCCAGTAATGTTAACAGTTCGGGAATATTCACTTGTAAGCGCCAATTAACTTTGCAACGTCCTGCTCGAGAAAAGTGCCTACTACACCGACACGAGCACGTCAGCTGGATGCAAGTCTACTAACTTGGCCACGACCAATCAGTAGCACCATACGCTCTGCAAAGTTTTACCCATTATGCTAACCTTTTCTCCAGCGGGGGTATGAGACTCTATTTCACTCAGGGATCGGGAATAAGTACACTGTCCAACGTTAGAGAAAGTTTAATGAATGTAGCTGGATACACTTATGCAACTATAAGCGTTGTAAGTTTAGCACACGACAGTGTAGGATATTACACTCACTTGGCCAATATATTGCCACACAATGGGGGGAGAATGGCTTCTGCAAACTGCCGTAAACTGGGAACAGATACACTGCTGCTGCTGTCCTCTGGGGTCGTATCCTTAGCTCCAACAAACGTCAGGAAGTGCAGTCCTTTACTAGCGCCGACTTCTACAGCTGCAGGCTTTTACAGGGAACTGTTGGCTTTCGGGGAACAAAGGGGTATCTATTAGGGTCACCCTCACGATAACCGTAGTATCTCACTGACCTGTAATTTTTCCTTCTGGGCGGTTTCCTAGAAACCCCACGCCACACTACCCTGGCGGGGTGCCGCAGGTTGATAGGGGGAGGAAACCTCTCGCAACAAGCGGAGCGGGTCCTCTCACTCTAAAGTGGAGTTTTTCTCTCTCGCCAATAAGCGGAGTGGGTATCTCTCACTCGAAAGTGGAGTGGGTTCTCTTGCCAAAGGCAGAGTTCAACCTCTCTCGCTGGAAAGCGGAGTGCGACTTCTCTCGCGCGTAGGCGGAGGACAACTTCTCTAGGGAGCTTGGTCTCTCGCTAGAGCGGAGTGCACCTTGCTTCCTTCCTTCCTTATGAAGCTTGGCCTCTCGCAAGAGCGGAGTGCTCCTTTCTTCCGGGTCAGTTGGTAAGAGATATCTTATCGTGAGCCGACCTGAAAGCCAACTGAAGAAAATCTGCTCCGCGGCTCGTTATATAGCCTCGGTTCAGGTAGCGCCTCTAGTGCCGTTCACGCGAACTACGTGGAACCTTGCTAGAGCAGGCAAGGCCATCTCTACGGCAGATGATTGAACTACGTGCTCAAGGCACAAACGATAAATACATATTATAATATTAAACGTGTGCTAAACGTTAATATACAATTATAAGAAATATTACATATTCTTTGCGACCACGCAGGGCCTTATTAAGAGAATAATAATAAATCACTATTGATAAACACAATTATCAAAGCAGGTATTAACACATGTAACATTGAACAAGTAAATAAAATAACTTTGAACCTAATATCAATGGTTACATATACACCGAGTAAATAAACATTAGCGTTACTAATGAGAATGATCTCTCAGGATCGTTACAAGTTCTGCAACATGTCCAGATACACATGTCCTGTGACTGTAGCCTCTGAGAAGAAGAATGGTCCAATGACAGAGTTCCTCGTCAATCCACACCAGACATTCACTTTAGGCGTGTCTCTCTAATGTTCTTGAATAACATGGGGAATCTCTGAACCCCATATCCGGCAGTTGTTCCTATTGATTTTGCCACATAAATGAAAGGTTGCTTCATCCGAGAAAACAATCTTGTCCAGATACGAGTTGTCATTTTCAATTCTCAGAAGCATTTCAGCTGCAAAATGTGCCCTAAGCGGACGATCATTTGGCTTTATGTGGTGATGAAGCTCGATCTTGTAAGCAGTCAAATGGAGTCGCTTGTGTAAGACCTTGTGAATAGTCGATCTAGGAATTTGAAGTTCGGAACTAGCTCTTGGGATAGACTTCCTTGGACTCCTTGCAAATGCCGTTCTCACACGTTCGATTGTTGCTTCATTCACAGACACTTTCGCATGTTTGCCGGTTTGCGGTAGTAAAGAAACTGTTTCTCGGAATGTTCTGTCCCATTGGAGAATCGCTTTATGACCAGGTGGATCCACATTCCACGTACGACGAACACGGCGGTGAACCCGAGTAACAGATTTCTCTTCTACTAGCCATAACACGCACTGAACTTTCTGTTGCGGTGTCCACATGTTTTCCACTGCGCGATCGACTACTGAATGGCGCCTGGCTTCCTTTCGAGACAAAAGCTATTGACGCGCATGCGCGACCGTGTAGCTGTCTGAAAACAGTGTTGCACAATCACGGAGAGTTTCCCTTTCCTGTCATATGAAAAATACAGCAATATCCTTATCTGGTTTTAAATGGCGAGCATTTATTTCTCGATCCGTCTAACGTGGACACGCTGTATAATTAACTGTCTGCCATAACTTGGCCAAAAAGTTATAACTGAAACTGACTGTAGAAGGGGTGGAGTGGAGTGACTTGATGTTGTCAACTCCGGGCCTCCGGCCTGGGTATGATTAAGGTGATCTGTTAAACAAATAAAAACCTCTTCTTTGCGTTGCTTCCTCCAGCAACACGCAAAGTTGTTTAGTTAGGTCTATATTGAAATACTAAGACAGAGGTAATTTGATATGTCCCTTTCATCATCACGATTTTATATACCTGTAATCTTCTAATTTCGATATCGTATCCAAAATAGATCATAATGATTTTATATTCATTCTACTAATAAGAAGCAATCACAAAAATAGATTTTGATAAAACACCTCTGTAGGTTTGAAAAATAGCTGCAGAATTATTGACTTGATGAGTTAGCAACCGTATTTAGAAATCTTCTTACATGAGTTGTGGTTTTAATTCCACTTTATGCACAGATAGGCTAATCGGGACTGGACCTACAGTTTAAAGTGGGGTCCGAATCACTATGTGCCTCCGCCGTTTATTGAACCCAAGAGACCCCTTGATCAAAAGGCGACGACTTTACCACTATGCCATCAGGGAGACAAGAATCTTCTTACAGATACATTTTCCCTATCAGTTACGTAATCATGAGATTTTTCTTATGGTTAACTAACATGGAATAGGGACAAAATTTTCGAACTTTGTGCTTCATAACATAATACATACAATTTTATTTATTTATTTATTTATTTATTACATTTCAGTGATATTTTGCCAAAATGTCCTTCTTTAGCTTAGGTAAATATTATGCAGAATGAACTAAGAATTTGATTTATTCCCGGGTTCTTGCTTTTTTTAAATTTTGCTAATAAGACATTATTCATACTTATGTCAAACGCTGAGCTGTATTCGGCGCTCGGAATGCACACGTCATGTAGTGACACCCTTATCCAGATCGGATTGATTTTAGTTATTATGTATTAGTTTTAATCTACGAATTAATTAATGTTTATACGATATTTTTCATTTTATTGCAATAGCTTTTACAATTCATTATTTTCAGTAAGGTGTTTGCCCTCGTATTATGTGAGGAACTCGATTGGCCATTTAGAAATAAATAAATAACAGTCTGCGTGTGAAACAAAACATGGTGGCGAACACACTATGTTTGCATTTTTCAGTTCGTCCATTTCATCAACATGTCGTAAGTGAATCTCGCGATTCACGATTATTGGTACTGCACGACATTCGAAACACGATGGGGACATTTTAGAATGAAGCGTGTTGAATTTCAGTCCGTATCTGTTGGAAATTCTATGTCTTGGCCAGTTTGTAAATGCTGTAGATACTTCTTACAGGCAGGTGTGCACACAGAGGTGCCAAAGGTACCTGGCTACCCCAAACGTCGTCTAAAAAATAAAGAAAATATGTTGAACTACCATTAAAATAATGAAAATAATATCAGTGGTAAAAAAAAAGGAATTTCGTTTCATTTGAGATGACCAGCTCTCTCTCTCTCTCTCTCTCTCTCTCTCTCTCTCTCTCTCTCTCTCTCTCTCTCTCTCTCTCTCTCTCTCTCTCTCTCTCTCTCTCTCTCCGAGTCTCTCCCTCTCCACAAAACAATGTCATATTCCTTTACTATAGTAATCAGTAATCACGTATTAAATAAATTATTTTTTCTTGATAAATCGCAGAGCTCCTTCACATATCGGCCCGTAAATATTTTTTCCCCGAGGACCGACTTGTTTGTTAATGCAACCTTCTAACATCTCAAATAAGACTTTCATGTTCAAAGACTTTCATGAATACTCTCTCCCTTCTCATTCAATGACAAGTGTATCAATTTTCAGATTTTTGCTTACATCTGAATTCTACGGTTTAAAATTATATGTAACACATGGCATTAACTATCGAGTGACCAGGTACAGAAATCTATTTTATGAAGTAGGCTAATGTCCATTAAGAAACATGGTAAAACTGAAACCACAGATGTACTTCGTGAGAGTGATTCAGCTGGTAGTACCTGTAGAGATATAGCCTTGTATTTATCATTTTCAATTGTTTACTTTCATTACTTAAAATATCGACACGGTGATAGTAAAAGCTGTGCTAAAGTGATAAAAAATGCTCATTCTATAATGTTAAAATTTCATGTTCATATCCTTAATAGTTTCTGTGAAAATAACATGAAGTTACGACTATAGGCTAGCCATGTCCAGGTAGGTAACTGAAACTTCCCTTAAGGGACCCCCAAATAAATTATTCTGCGCGCACCTATGCTTACAACATCGCAAGTATAATTATTATTTTGTATTTTGCCAGATAAGACTCCCAAGTTGTTTATCAATTCAAGTAACACGCATCCCTGGAAGTTACGTCAGAGCGATCGTTTGGTGAGTTGGGTTGTATACGTACAGTCATGGACACTTCTAGGTTGTAATGATTGCATTGAAAGTTAATGGGAAAAGTTTCTTGTTTTTTTTATATATCTACCAGCATCCAACCGTTGTTGAAGTTGTTTTAGGACACCCTGTATATGTTGGAGGGGGTAGAGGGACGAACATGAGTGCATGTAAAACTCATATGAGGTCTTAGATTTATACTGGCCTCCCTAATTTATGAATACACAGCTTCTGCCCACCCGGTCGAAAATTTCTGGCGCCGCCCCTACACCTCGATGGTATAATGATAACATCGTTACCTTGTGATCAAGGGGTCCCGGGTTCGATATCCGCTGGAGGCACATGGCCCAGTGATTCGGATCCCACTTTAAACTGCAGGTTCAGTCCCGATTAGCATTTCTGTGCGTAAAATGGACTTAAAAAACCATAACCCGATCAATCAATTTTACAATATTTTCCTTGAAGTCGTTCGGCGCCCAGGGCTGACTCCCGCCGCCCCCTAGCTACGGTACTGAAGACTAAGAAAATATAAGACTAAGAAAAGCAGGTAATGCGAGCGAAGCGATCAAGAAAATTTTGCGAATAGTATTTTTATCTGCATAAAATTTCAAGTTGTGGGCGGTAATTGCAGGCACGCTTGGCCGTCAATGTTTGCCCCCCTTGTACCCCCAAGAACTCATTTCCGTCCAAGGTTGGGGGGAAAATGCCTCGCCTGCCCCCCTGTGGTTCCGCCACTGCATTGGAATGAAAGTGGCGACACGCGAGCTGCGTTCGCGCTGAATCTTTCGTTGCTGGGTGACTTGATGTCGACATATAAACTCAAGGTCGACAGATTTATAGGTCGCGTGGGTGTTGCAGGGAAACGTGTGAATTGCTAACCTGTCACCTATGATAGGAGTGTTTGGGATTGATTACGTCAGGTGAAATTATTTTCTTACTTTAACTGGATGTGAGGGTAGGAAGTATCAAGTAGGAATGAAGTTAATGGCAAGCACAAACACACCTGTTGTGTGTGTGTACGTAGAGGTCGATTTGGTTGATTTGATGGTTTAAGTCCACTTTATGCACAGTAAAGCTAATCGTGATTAAACCTACAGTTTATAACTATGATCTTCACCAATGTATGCCTCCACCGGGTATCGAACCAGGGACTTCTTGATTAGAAGGAAACAACCCTACCACTGAGCCATCGGGGAAGCCGAATTAAATATTATCATGAGGAATCATAACATACCCAACTTACAGACCCTATTTCCAAGATGTCTCAACTACAATTTTACATTAAAGAACTCTGGGAATAATTGAATGTTGATGCTATATGTTTGCAATCTTGATGCAATCTTACGTACTTACAAGTTTCTTGTGAACAATTTAATAAGTGTAAAATATGCCACGAACATTTGAGTTTCTGTTGCCTCGGCACGGTGAGGTTGTCAGTTTCGGAATGGTGTCCTTCCTTAATCCACAAAGCTGCATACTTTGGGACAGGGAAATCTTATGACTGGACCATTAATGGACAAATGATTTTTCAATTGTGTCTGTTACATAGTTAAGACATTTAATAATATATCCTTTCAATTCCATTTTTCTTTAAAGGGATAAAATCACTTCTGGCAGGGATAAAAACACTTCTGGCAGTGATAAAAATAATTTTATTTTGCAGGGGATAAAATTTATTGTGGCGGGGAAATCACTGGCACCCCCTTCGCTTAATTCGCACACTGCTTAACTCATTTAATTAATAACCTTCCTAAAATACCACTCTTTTTCCTCTCTGTCTTAACACATTCCCCCCGCTCCCCAACCTTCGTAAAGTGTTCCCCTATGCTTTGCACCAAGCTATGAAGGCGTATACGGGGTGTGGAATTAGGGCCCCACACTTTCTTGATCACGGCCGATGGTGGGGCCGCCTTTATCTCCCTGAGTATCGTCCACGTACCCACTTTGTACGACGCTGGGCGGGCGCCAGAGCCGCTTGAACAGGTGGAAAAAATCCCGGGTCTCTCGCATGGTAGTCAGACGTTAGCTGAGCTACAGCGCTTTTTATTACTAACAATGCAAATGCTATTAATTTAATTCAATTACTAGCAAGTAAGATCTTACAACCAAGTTCGTTTCTAGAACGCCGGAACAATCTTGGTCCACTATATCCATGAGACGTTAACTAGATTTAGTTTATCGCCTCGTACATACATATAATTGAAACCGTCAATACATAAGGAGGAAGAGAAAAAGGGGGAACCGAAATTCTACTGATCTGACGCCCTTGGTTATTTTAAAGGCACCAGGGGAATAACCACGTACCCCTGAACGTATGCGGGTGGAGGTTTCAGGGGTTCCCCCTTTTTCTTTCCTTATCTGTTTATTACTGAGGGAAATGCAGGCCTTGAAGCTGAACACTAGTTGTGGAAGCATTCCCTTTCATCCCGTGCTGCGGCGACCTATTGAAAGAATATACATTCCAATTATTTTCTACAGCACGCTGCATTCTTTATGGAGCCAAAACACAATTATAGTCCACCCCTTCCAAGGTCAAGTGGAAACAACCTGCATTTGTTTTCTAAGCATATGACTTCAAGTAAGCGGTCACGAAGACGACGTGGGCGACCCAATGCTTTCCGTATCAAGTTATGTTTATTCCATACTGAAAGAGACAAACAATACCCAGTCTGTAGGCCACATCGAACTAACGAAAAGCGACGTAAAATAACGAAGAAATAACTAATACCACAGAGAGCATATAGATATCTCACATATTTAATAATAATAATAATAATAATAATAATAGGTAAAATGTAAAGTTTCCCGCGCATATAGCACCGTGCATGAGGCAAATTTATGGGAGGTGGGAGCACACATTCTTTCTTGATCTCAGCCATTCTGGAGGTGATGTGTTCAGCACCACACTCCGGCAGCCCTTACTCCCGAGGATTACCCCAAGTAGATTTTTTTTTTAGTCAGGGTGAGCCTCAAATAATAATAGCAATAATAATAATAATAATAATATAATATGTTTGTAATGAACGACACAAACTGGAACGAAACTTTGTATCAAGATACTTTGAGAGTTACTTACAGACATGTACTTAATTTTACATTCATTTTGGAAGACAATGTACTTAATGTACAATGTGGTGTGCAAAGATGGGTAAAGTAAGGTTGAACCCGCATTATTTTATTTTTTAAGAAATAAGCTTGAAATGAGAGTGAGGAAGCAAAAACACCAACAACAAAAAGATAGGTTTGGCAGAAATATTGACCTGCTTTCCTGATGATACATACCAAAACATACCACATTTCATTTAGCATAACAAGAGGGTTTCCAGACATTGGATGTAACCGTCACTTGAACCTTACATCCATGCATATACCTATATGTATTTATGTATGTAAATATATTTATACATATCAACTTCTTACCCATTTTTGACATTAGAAACTAAATATTCAGAACTTAATCATCGAAACTCAAAAAACAATAGATGTACAATTTGCCAGTAAGAAATTTACTTTTCAGTGCATAGGAGGGGGGGGGGGCAGGGGAGCGGGAACAAAATAGAAAACTTACAACTCTGCTAAGATGGTACTTACTGTAAATTAAGAGCTTTTAGGCAGATTTTTTTACAATCACTGTATGCCTTTGAGGACTAGAGTGTTAATTCATGTGAGCAAAATTTGGTCAAGGCCTTCGATAAGGTGGGAGGAATATGGATTTTCGCTATTTTGCGCGATTACAAAATGCTGTAAATTGAGAGATGTTTAGTTTTTCTTTCGGCGAAGTGACGAACTTGATTGATTGATTGATTTGGTGCTTTAAGTCCACTTTATGAACAATGAGGCTAATCGGGACTGGACCTACAGTTTAAAGTGGGATACAAACCATTATGTGCCTCTACTGGGTAGAAGTGGTTAACTTGTTTCAACATTACAGTCTTTAAACTTACTCTAACCTCTGGCGATATGTTGAATTGTACAAACATTGCCATAACGACAAAAACAGTGCTTTCATGTCGCACAAATATCTACACATTCAGTTGCTTGCTATAAGCGAGTGGTGTCAGAGCTACTCTTTTAAACAGTGGATCTACAAGCTGATGGTCGATTTGCTGACTGGATTGGTTTTCGTAGACACACCCGCATAATGTCGTCCGAAGCTGTGCTTCGGGAAAACTCAGGGCATTATTAAATGCCTCGATACCCATGGAGAACATGATAAGCTGCAACCTTAGCTCCAACTTCTTCAAACACAAATCTAGAACATATTTTAAAAACGAAGATTAATTGCTTCACAATGAAACTATTCGTTACGACCCTGTTGATCACAATTTTACAGCTTTGTTCACTACAATGATAAAAACAATTGAGGATTTGAGGAATACTAGGGTGGAGGAGCGGCATCTCACGGTCGTACACATTCTTGACACATGCGTACAAGAACATACCTTAGCCTACAAGAAAAATTGTCATTTAGTCAAGTTTTACCTCAAGTATGCATTTTGTATGCGATATTTATTGGGAATAAAATTTGACTATTCCTAAAAAAATATTTGGGTCCCCCCTTTTTCTTCTATCTTTCTCAGCGGCACTGTAATGTTGACAGAAGCTCTTTGATATTTTCAAAATAAAATGTTTCCTCTATTCGGAGGAACGTTGTTGTCCATACCTTACTTTCTTCTGTTTTGTTATTTTACGTCCTTTTTCTGCGTTAATCAAAACAGAATGAGGATGAAGGATGAATTGATGAGACAGATGACGGAACAAACACATATCGATTACCCAAGATTCTAACCTAGGATCAGTGTGAAAGTGCAACCCCTCTCTTTGAAAGGTCGGTCAAAAGAGATAAATTATATAATATGTTAGTAGAGTTTGGAATACCTAAGAAGCTTGTTAGTATGATAAAAGTATGCACCAGTGAAACAGAAAGTAAAATTCGTGTGGGTATTAATGTGTCTGACAAATTTGCAATTCATAATGGGTTAAAACAAGGAGATGCATTATCTCCATTGCTCTTTAATTTTGCCTTAGAATATGCTGTTAGAAAGGTAAAAGAAACTAAAGAAGGACTAAAATTAAATGGTATGACTCGGTTGTTAGCATATGCAGATGATGTAGACTTGTTAGGGGATGATATAAATACAATTAAGAATAATGCTAAAATATTTTTGAAAACTGCTAAAGAGATAGGTTTGGAAGTTAACAAAGAAAACTAAATATATGCTTACAGACCGAAACCAAGTGTTAGGTAATAATAAAAATCTAATTATTTATAACAACTCGTTTGAACCAGTTTCCAAATTCAAATACTTAGGAGTAATATTAGCAAATGAAAATGATATTAAAGAGGAAATAAAAAGTAGGCTTAATTCAGGAAATGCATGTTACTTCTCTCTTCATAAACTTTTGTCTTCTCGTTTAATATCTAAGAAACTAAAAGTTAAAATATACAAAACAGTAATTTTGCCTGTAGTATTATATGGGTGTGAAACTTGGTCCCTTACATTGAAAGAGGAACATAAATTGAGAGTATTTGAAAATAAGATCCTTAGGAAAATATTTGGACCTAAAAGGGATGAGGAGTCAGGTGAGTGGAGAAGGTTACATAATTTAGAACTACATAATTTGTATTTATGTCCAGATATTATTAGAATGATTAAATCAAGAAGACTTAGGTGGGCAGGCCATGTGGCACGAATGAGAGAGGAAAGAGGAGTTTACAGGATTCTTGTTGGGAAACCTGATGATAAAAGACCTGTAGGGAGGCCAAGACGAAGATGGAGGGACAACGTTGAAATGGACCTAAAGGAAATCGGTAGGGATGGAAAAGAGTATATAGATCTTGCTGAAGATAGGGACAGATGGAAGGCCTGTGTTGCTGCAGCCATGAACCTTCGGGTTTAAGAAGGCTAGAGAGTGAGTTAGTTAGTCCCTGGTTCGTTACGCATCTCCATCAAGTGAATAAACACCTGGTTTAAAATGGACAGTACTGTAGTTCTTAGAGTTAATTCAGCAAATCATAACATTTCTAGTAGGATTATATTGTTTATTATACGTTGTTATATATATACACATATCGTTTCCATGTGTGTCTTGCTTACACCAAATTAACAGAACTCTAAATCAACATAATTGCGCACCTATGGCTTACATCATCGGTGCTTCCTATACCGCAGAGTTAGCAAAACTATCTCTGCGGGCCTACCCTCAGCTGAAATTATATTCCGTTCATTACAAATGCGTTTCCTTACGCCTTTACTCTTTGTTTTGGGCATCAATTATTCAATATGTAAATATCCAAATATTCAAAACTTTTCTAAAGGGGACTTGGAACAGCAGTCAGGGGTTGGCTTAAACCAAATGCTTCACTCTTATAATATTCTAGCCACCAAAAGTGGACTAAACTCGAGGAGACGTTCCTCGTCGTCGAAAGATGGGGAAACGCTTTTTTCTATAAAAGCCCAACTGGCCTTTTATAGTGGGGTAAACATCCGTGGACGTGAACCCCGTAGCGTTGGAAAATTCCACTGTAACGGTCTTTGGAAAGACATCTCCCCCACTGGGGTGATAAAAAACAGGGGAATCTAATATCCAGTAGAGCACAATCCAATGAGCACATACACTTACATCCAGTAATAACATAATAGTACACACATGAAAAACATATTACTTAACCCTACACCTTGTAGCTGGCCAGCAATTAATTAACGTATTTCCAAAACCAGTAATGGTCAATCCAACCATTACAAGTGCTCTGAGGTTTTTCTTGGCTATGACATTTATGTTACGAAGATTTCATACAAAAGATACAAATAACAAGTACGTACAGGAGACAAGCAAGTTGCCTGAAGCAACTGAGGGTTTGGTACCAAAGCAACAAAATGCAAGGGATACAACACCTGGCATTGAGTATAATATTCAATAACATTTTATAACATCACAACTTCCCATCAAAATGGAAAATCACTAAAGTTAATCCCTTACCAAAAAAGGCAAATGCAAAGAACGTTATGATTTAGGCCAGTGTAAATTCTCTCAGTTTTTTACAGTGTGTTTGAACAAATACTGTACGAGAGAATAATGGCCAACGTAAGACCGGCTGCATCTCCCATGTAACATGGTTTTAGATTGCGAATATAAACCTTGCCGAATTTGCACATTCTGGGGTGCCGCAGGGATCCAATTTGGGACCACTCATTTTCTTACTCTTTATTAATGACCTGCCGAAAATTATTACGAAATCATGTTGACTTATATTTGCTGACGATGTAAAAATATTTAGAACAATTTGCTCTGATGAAGACAGCCTTGACTTACAGGCAGAAGTAAATAGATTACTACAATGGAGCGAAAATAATAGACTTTCATTTAATCTTGATACATGTCAGGTAATGTCTATAACAAACGCTGAAATAAAAAGAAACTTCCAGTATCAAATGGGAGGAAAACAAATAGCTAAGGTCACTAAATTCACGGATCTTGGTGTCACATATGACGCAAATCTATGTTTTAAAGAGCGTATGCATCATATCGTTAACCAAGCATATACGAAATTGGGATTCATAAAAATATGTGGGAAAGATCTAGAAAGTACATCAATATTAATAATATTGAATGTCTCCCTAGTACGCTCACTCGTAGAATATGCATCGGTAATATGGCAGCCCTTGGACAAAAAAACATATGAGGAAAATAGAAATGATTCAGTTCAAGTTCTTGAGGTTCATAAAGTATAGAGAAGACAAAGTATACCCTAAATTCAATCCGTGCTCTGAGCTTGTATCGCAGTTTAACACTGAAAAAATTGAAGAAAAGTTTAATCTTAATTTGATGAGCACGTTATATAAAATTGCAAGTAACAAAATAGACTCTATGGGGTTAGTATCTGCATTACAATATCATGTACCTCAAATGAGAACCAGACCGAAAACCGGGTTTTTCATGTACCAAAATCTAGAACAAATTATGTAAAGATATCTCCGATGTGGAAAATGGGTAAAACTTATAATGAAGTAGTAGCAAATGATCCGAGCATTGATATAAACAGTATATCATTTCAATCATTCAAAAGAGTCCTACTGGCTAAGTGGAGAAAGGGGTGAGGGGTTCGTCTGTATAGTAATTAGTGAAACAATTTATGTTATGCACAGATATATGTAATGCACATATATAATGCACAAAATGTATGCATGTCTCAATGGAAAAATGTTCTGTGGCATCATTTGTTAAATAAATAAATAGATAATATCTGGAGAATATATATGGGTGGTTTCCGACTTTTGGATTGGATTGGAGATAATTTATACCGGGATTGTTTAGAATTTTCTTTGTCGTAAAATTTTGTTTATTTTTGCTGATGTAGCGTCAACAGATTCTGTGATATGGATGTCTCACCTCGCATCGACTCTTGTCCCTCACGGCCACAGACGGACGGTCCGATAGAGATGTGTTTACCTACTATCTGTTACGTCTATCAGATTTTTGAATTTGTAGCTTTGAGACACTGATCATTCATACGGACTGATGGACTTGGACAGAAACACTTTACACATTCGCTAATCAATGTCCCAAAAGGAATGTAAAATAACCCAAAAATATAATATAAAAATAATATGGCAATAAATATCGTGTTTAGTAACTTTACAGAAAATCATGAAAAATAAAGTGGGAAATTACACAGCCTTTACCCAGTCAGAACTACATTTTTCCATTTTTTTAAACATAGCTTGTTTATTGTGATAAATGTGAGGTAAAAGTAAAGTTCCCCGTGCAGATAGCACCATGCCATAAAGGCACATTTAGGGGATATAGGTATAGGACCCCTCATATTCTCGAACTCGATCTCGTCCTTTTGGAGGTGATGTGATCAGCAGCACGCTCCCGCCGCCTTTACCCCTCAGGGTTGGCCCCAGGTAGCAACAGATTTGAGACTGTGTGAGCCCAGAGCCGCTTTATGCGGGGACAAGGCCGGAAAAAATTCCGAAAGTATATCATGCCCATAGGCGTAGCCAGAACGTTATATTTGGGTGTGCACAAAGAAAAAAAATGAGGTCTTGTACCTTTTTAATAGCATATTTTGCAACACAATCACTTGGCTCTTTGCACTGATGTTTGTAAAGGAATATAAATTCACTAAATGACAGTGTTGAAAATTTCTGAATATATGTAGTAGAAAAAAATCAAATTGCATAGAAATTACACACACACAAAATGTTCATAAATGTTACAAACAAATACATCAAAATACACGTCATCTATAACAAGAGACGTCTGTCAAAGGGTACAATGTTCTAAAACTCATCAATAAATTCATTTACATCAATAGACGAAGCTTTTTCCTGTTCCAAAAATAGCAAGAGCAGGGCTTCCAATCTATCCTGCTTCTGAGTTGCTCTTAATTTAGTTTTAACTTGGGTAAGCTTGGAGAAAGCTCTCTCACACGTGCAGCTTGTGACAGGTATAGAAGAAAAGCGCTGCAGTACAGAGTAGAATGCAGTAAATATCTTCTTTCTCCAATGACATCAAAAAATCGAAAATCTACAGACACTCGTTTCATCAGCGATAATGCACACGTTTGTACCAAGTAATAATGACATTTTCAACTTCTTAAAAACTGCCGCTTATTTTCTCTCTTATTGAAATATCTGTATTTAATTCTCTTCGATAAAGCAGCCCATTAGGGTGTGCCTAGGCTACGCCTATGATCATGCCCCACCCGGAAATCGAACCCAGGTCTCCCGCTTGGCAGTTAGACGTCCTGAGGAAAATTCACTTCCATATTTTTTTATCACATCATTATTAGCAGTACTTTAAAAGTGTAATTATATTTTGTAATATCAACTTTGCAATAAAAGATGTATGTAATTCGACGTTGACAAGATGGGACGTTTGACTTCCAATATACGTAATCAAACGTTAAATCAAAGTGATTCGAGCGAAGGAACTCAAGGTCGAAATGGAACAGTGGACATGCTGTGAGCAACTTCCACAAATGTTTTTATCAAGAACGAAACAGAAGACATTCGGTTTCAAGCATGTGCGTGGGTATTCAAGAGTCGAGGCATTCGAATCTGAACTTTCTGACCTGTCACGTTTCTTCTTCCCTTCTCAAGTCACGAGGCAGCTGATTCTGAAATCACGGGGAACGACCTACGTTGTTTTTATTCACGTCTGCTGAAAGGTTTCTGGAAACTATGAATGAAGTTAATGAGAAGCGGAAAATTGAAGGATCTTTTTTTTTTTGATTGGGTGCTTGTTTATTTACTCATCATTGCTTATATGCACAATTAGCTGAATTGATGATTGATTTGGTGTTTTAAGTCCACTTTATGCACACTTACGCTAATCGGGACTGGATCTACAGTTTTAAGTGGGATCCGAACCACTATGTGCCGCCACCGAGTATCGAACCCGGGACCCCTTGATGACAAGGCGACGACTCTGCCACTGCGCCATCGAGGAGGTCTCACAATTAACTGAACAGCGACGAGAGGATAACTGTGTATAAAAAGTGAAAATGAAGGGCAGAGAATAAAGCGTCAGCGGCACGATCTCGGCAGTCGCCTGAATAGACTCAACAAGACAACGAGAACTCTTTAGGCTGTCGTGAGATGTGAAGCAATAACAGTAGTGCTAACTTATTGTTTCAAAGTCATACTTGGTACGAGCCTTTTTTTAATGGATTTAACCTCAGTGCTAGCATATTTTGACGATTTTTTGTTGATTTTATAGCGTTTGACGACTTTTCAGTGCAATTTTCACCGCATCTAATTTTTTTCCACTCATACTTGGTACGAATGCCACGATCTTACGTGATATAACTTAACCTATTCATTTTTTTATTACGTGCTAAACTACACGAGAGCCTCTACGTGCTTTGACCTACTTTAGAGTAGAGGGGTAAAGACAGTTCAGAAACTTCAAGTGGGGTTCAGTGTTGCCAACCCACCCCAAGAAAATTTCACCATGGTGATATTTTACAGGCGAAGCTAACCTACCAATAGGAGTTGGCAACACTGACTAGTTGCTTCCTCTTGGTTTTTTTTTAAACATATGCTATTTCAGAGGCGAGGCTAACCTACAAGTTACAAGTTGACGGCGTAACCTTCTATAAGGTGATAACTATGCAGTAAGATGAAGAAAACGCCAGCTGGCAATAGCGGTGTTAATGCTTCCTCCTCTCTAACCTTCCCCCTCCTACGATGTTTTTCTCCTCTTGATGCAAAAAAAAAAAAATGTATTGTAGCGGTATTTGAAATCGAGTGTGCTGCGTGAAGGGCATGTTCACTGAACAATAGGAGAGCTGGAAGAGTACTTCCTTGGGCTTTTCATCGAAAAAAAAAACGGGGTGCGATGATGATGATCAGTTCAGACAATGGAAAGGGGGACTAAATTTCGGATGCGGATTACGCCATCCCTTATAATCCGAAAGCTCTCTGCCGTGGAAACTTCCATATCATCTAGAGCGACTGTTCTGCGAGTTGATATTTAAAACTGCTCCGTGACCCTCTCGTTCTTCACGTCATGGATGAAGGACTTCTCTGGGACCAGGATGACGCTGCACACGGTATCCTCGGGCAGCGCGTCGTGGAACTCGCAGACGATCTTGATGTTGGTTCGATCGTTGACCACCACCTGCTTCCGCTTCGTGGTATTGATGACGAACATCGGCCTGTGGGTTTTGAATTCGCTGGGCGTGTAGAGTGCCACACACGTAAATTTGCCGTTGCGTATAAACGAATTTTCGTTTCGTCTCCCTCTCTCTTAGCATCATGTGTTCTACCCTGCTCGAAAACCTTCGCTATTGTTGCCACATTGTCATTCCATTCCTGGACACACTCGCGCAAACATCATTGAAAACAATTGAATAGCGCTCCAGCTCGCGGTTCCCACCGTTCGGTAGGGACGCTGATGTGGCAATATAGCACGGCGTAGTGCTTGCTTCTTTTATGCAGTGCATGTTCATTGGCTAGCTAGTAACTAGTGTTGCCAACTGTAATAATGAAGCACTATTTCTGTCACGGAAGGGGAAAAGGCAGGTAAAGTGGCGGTGAGTTTTGTTGGATTGGAAGCACCATATTTTTATTTTATACTAAGTATTTGACCGGTTTGACGTTGTGTGCGTGTATTGCGTGTGTGTATGTAAAAGTGTGTGTTTGCTAATGAACGTTAAATTCCATAATGCCTCCAGTTCTGTCGAAGTTGAAATCAAAAACCTTGCATAGCCAAGCTCGGGAAATTCTAAGCAACGTGCACGAGTTCATGAAGGAGGAAGCCAGTCATGGTGTTAGCATCCCAATAAAGCATTTTGGCAAGAGATCAGCGAACAGCAGCAACAAATTGTTCATATTTCATAATTTTGGAATTATTCAAAATAAATAAATTATGTGGCTCCAACATCATTTCAACTCTGGCTCCGGCACGTGTTCTTGTAGAAATTGCATAGAGGAGGCTGTCATTTTTGCTGCTTAATGCGATACATATTGTTTTCTGTGTTAAAATTGCCATGCTTTGATGGGTGACCAAGTTCATAGCAGGGCCGGCGGAAGGGGAGGGCGAACCGTCCCATCGCCCAGAGCGGCAAAATTTGAAGAGAAGAAAAAAATAAGCTTATTGAAAACTGTGATCGAGCGAGGTATTATTTTGCGCTGAATAGTATTGAAATAGCATAACAAGTCTCATTATTCATTTTATATTTTGATGTTTTAGTTAGGAATATATTGATTTTCAATTTTCCGTTGCTGCGTAATGACCGGGGGGGGGGGGGGTCGAAATAGAGCGGCATCTGCCGCCACCTCCCAGGGAGGCAAAATGACTAGCGCCGGCCCTGGTTCATAACAAAAGAAAAAGCCGCGCAGCTTATCGTCTAGTGGCAGTATATGTACTTGTTATTGTTGTGGAAGCCGGCATCCTTTGTAAATGTACAACAAAGGCAACCGACTGTCGCCGATCTCAGAGAGGAAATAATAATACTGCTTCAGGAGGAGTGTTATGGTGCAATTGTAGCGGTTTAACACGTTGGCATGTTATTATCTGCCGTTGCAGTTCCATACCAGTGTATACGGGTTTTGGGAGTGAAAAGTTAGAACACCACCAGTGCATTAATGCAATGAAAAATAATATATATTTTTTTTTATTTTGTTTGAAATCACTCAAATAAGGAATCGTATGAAGAAGTCTTCTTTGCAGCATTTTTGGTAATTTTACTTATGTGTTAGTTCATATTTTGCGAATTTTTAGTAGCTACATACAAAGCCACTTGTTAGTACATATTAATCCTAGTCCTGGTATAATGCATGACGTTTAAAACTCAACGTTAGATAGACCTGAATTCTCTAATTTTATTGTTGTACGTAACGGCTGTGCATCGGCGCACTGCAGCGATTTTTCTATCTGCTCCATTAGCAACACTGCTTCTTTAGTTGTTTCGCGCATCGCACGGCAGAATTATCTGCGCTGGACTCTAGTACATGTCCACGCTTCCCTCGGTCACGCGCTTGTAAGCCGTGTAAGCTTCGTAAAGTTTGAGGTAATCATCTTTGGTCATGTCGAGGTTGTAATTTTCGCGCGGGAACACTTCGTTCCTACCGTTCTTGAGATAAACGTTTTTGATCTTGCAGTCGTCGAATTTGCTGGAATCTTTTTCCTGATTGTTATCGCGTCCGGTCTGAAAGAGCACTACGACGAAATCTGGCATGTCGAACTGTATGTTGTTGAACTGCGTCGTCACGTCGAATTCCATGTGACTTCCCGACGCTAATTTTTGCACGCACTGGTAACCGTGAAAGTGAATGGCCACCTGCGGACTTTTCAAGATCTCCGCTTTGTACTTGAGGGCGTAGTTCGTTTCGTATTCCACCACCGGCATTCTCAACTCCATGCTCCGGATGAAGCACTTGGCTGCTTCGGGTAATGTGTTGGGCAGCGGCGTGATATCGTCCGCGTTCAAGTTACTGTATCGCATCAGTGCGTCGTTGTCGTTGGCCGCTCTTCGAAATGTGACCCTCAGTCCTCCCTTCCACATGATCTCCTTGTAGTCCGAGAAGAATCCCGGAAGCAGACGCATGGGAAAGAGCACCGTGTGACTTCTCGTCGATATTTTCGTTCCCGCTTCGAACCCTCCCGCCTGATAGTATGCTGCGTCCGTTTTGGATAATTTCAATGTTCCCACTGCCGTCGACGTGATGCCTGGATAATCTATTCTGTCGATGACAGTGTTGTGTTTCCTCACCTCCACCTGCGAGAACAGGTGAGGCACGAAGTTGTCCACGAGTATCAAATGTGCTGCTGCGGGGAACGCGTCTCCGCTTTCTTTCTTCACCACGTCGAATTGAAGGTAAAGGACCGCTCTGTGAGGATGAACAAACCCGTCGCCTACGTCCACGTCGTATTCGATCTCCCGGTTCGCTTCGTTCAAATTTGCGAACGTGCGACGGTTGGGAGCAAAAGATTGCAATTCGTAACTTTCGATTTGTTCCATTTTTTTGTTTCACTATGTGTTATTTATTATACGTCGATCTCCACGACGGCCGTCGTCGTGGCACCT
Organism: Lepisma saccharinum; assembly: GCF_977018435.1. NCBI lineage: Eukaryota > Metazoa > Arthropoda > Insecta > Zygentoma > Lepismatidae > Lepisma > Lepisma saccharinum. The sequence continues at coordinate 22,506,540 of NC_139231.1, read as the reverse complement.
GCGAAATCCACCACGTCTCCTTTCTCGTTCGTCACCACCAACTCTATGTTGTCTATGCGGTTGCGACATACTGGAAAATAGATCGGCGAAGAGGGTGTGTAGATGATCGGTTCCATGAATTCGGAACTGGGTTTGAACGTGGCTATGATTCCCGTCTGCTTGTGACTTCCTAATCCGTCGGATTTCGTCATCATGCCTTCCGCCACGTTGCAGTGTACGTTCAGAGTAGTAGTGTAATTGGCCCTACAACCAGTGCCGGAAAGTATGACCCCCCTCAGATTGATTTGTCTACACTTAAAACAAGCTCAACATGCCTAAATGAGCTTTTTGCTCAAGTGTGGAACCCCGTCTAATCCAAGATTTTTGTAAAAATACCCTCGGGAAGTTCCTGAGAAAGTATGACCCCCCTCAGATTGATTTGTCTACACTTACAAAAGGCACTTCTGTGAGATTGTTGTCCATAAACCTGTCAAAAATAAGCCTCTCTTGATATTTTTTTTTGCCCACGCCTAAAACTAAGCCACACCCACCCACATACACACCTACACCCACCCACATACACACCCACACCCACCCACACACACACACACACATATTTACTTCCGGTTTAAGTTCAATTGGATACCAGGTTCAATTTGTTTATCTAATATTAAGATAATGTAATTCTTCTAGAATTGTTCTGTGACTCTCTCATTTCTTACATCATAAAGATAAGATTTTTCCCCTATGCGAATAACACTACATATGGTGTCATCAGGTAATGCCTCATGGAATTCACAGATAATTTTAATGTTTGTCCTGTCATTAACCACAACTTGTTTCCTTTTTGAAGTGTTGATTACAAACATGGGTCTCTGTGCTTTGAATTCATCTGGTGTGTAATACATGTCAGTATTGCCAGTAGTGACTCTTTTGTATGCTGTAAATGCTTCATATAATTTAAGGAAATCATCCTTGGAAATGTCTAAATTATAATTTTCTCTAGGAAATACCTCATTTCTGCCATTTTTAAGATATATGTTCTTGATGTTGCAGTTATCAAATTTACTTGAATTTTTTTCCTGATTATTGTTTCTTCCAGTCTGAAACAATACCACCACAAAATCCGGCATGTCATATTGTATACTGGAGAATGAATTTGTAGCATCAAACTCATAATAGGTACCAGTTGCGGGCTTCTGTACACATTGATATGTATGAAATTGTATGGAACCTGTGGATTTTTTATTATATCTGCTTTGTATTTAAGAGCATAACTGGCTTCATATTCAACAACTGGGATTCTTAGCTCCATAGTCTGAATAATGCATTTGCCTTCATCAGGTAGGGTATTAGGCAGAGCTTCCCCTGTGGAGTTTATTGCACTGTACCTCATCAAAGCATTGTTATCATTGGCAGCTCTTCTAAATGTGATTCTTAAACCACCCTTCCACATAATATCTTTGTAATCTGAGAAGAATCCTGGCAACAGGCGCATAGGGAACAGCACTGTGTGGCTCTTAGATATAATTTTATCACCAGCCTCAAATCCACCTATTTTGTAGTAAGAAGCCTCGGTTTTGGATAATTTTAGTGTGGCCAAAGCTGTGGAGGTAATGCCGGGATAATCCACTCTGTTTATAACAACACCATGCTTTCTGATCTCAATTTCAGAGAACAGATGCGGCACAAAATTGTCTACCAATCTTATATTTGAATTTGCCGGATAATCTGTTCCATCGAGCTTTACAACATCAAATTTGATGTATAGATCTGCTCTGTGGGGGTGTATAAAGCCATCCCCTACATCAAGATCAACCTCAATTTCTGTGTTGGGTTGATTTAAATTTGCAAATGTCCTCCTGTTTGGAGGGAATGATTGTAGCTCATAACTCTCAATATTTTCCATTTTTTTGTATGTATTTTTATTTAAATATTAATCTCTATGATTGCAGTTGTTGTGGCTCCAGCAAAATCAACTAATTCTTCTTTTTCATTAGTGACCATCAATTCAATATTATCTATTCTGTTGTGGCACACAGGAAAATATAATGTTGGGGATGGAGTGTAGATGATGGGCTCCATAAATTCAGAATTAGGTTTGAATGTTGCAATGATGCCAGTTTGTTTGTGAGTGCCTATGTCATTTGATTTGGTGATCATACCCTCAGCCACATTACAGTGAATATTCAGAGTCTCTATGGCTAAGAATTTAGGTATATTAATAGCAGTGTGTTTGATGGCTGGTTCAAGTTTTGTGTTGTTCTCAAATCCTAACAGCTCTCCTATAGTACCCAGATCCACTGTTTCTGTAGCAGATACAATCTCTACTCTGTGAGTGACAGAATTTTGACTTAACACTACACCTCTGGGTAATTGAGCATTTAGAGTGGACAGATTATACTGCCCTGGAGTGATGACAATTTTTTGATCCCCTACTGCAATTTTGTTGTTGTGGTGTGTAATATTAGGGATTAAGTACATGCCATAAAATGATCTGAGAGCTATTGTTTTGGGATACACTATATCATCATGTAATCTAAGTTTCAATATTGCATTTTGGCTGGTGAGATGGAATACCCCCATGATGTTCCAGATACCACAAGGCTTTTTGAAAATTTTGAGACATATATCTAAGAACAGATAAACACAAATGTCCACAATTAACATCTTTAAAGTTTTGAACACGGGCATTATTGTAATAAAGATTAGGTGATTTTAGATATTTTATTAAATTTTCAGGTGGAACATCTCCAAAAGAATCAAACACAAATGCCTCATCTTTTAAATATTTAAGATAACAAATCCAGTGAGTGCCCTGATTTTTGTACTTATCCAAATTAACAATGCCACACTCTTTGTTGAGTGGTTGCTCTGGCAAAGAATCAGACATGTACACACCTCTAAAATATTTGATGCCCAGTGGCTTGATTAAAGCTTCAATATCTTGGTTTGTAAGCGGCTCTTGTTTTTTTAAACTTATTCATGGCTCTCTTAACACCTTTGCCTTGTTTCTCCATGGCCAGGTTATGGCGCTTCAATTCATCTAATTCTGCCCTATTTTTATTGGCATCTATTACTGTTTTTGCTATGGCAGCTGATCCCCCAGCCAAGCTCCCAACAGCCCCAAGTGCTGCTAAGATGGCCGGGATAGTAAATATGAAACCCCCCCACATGTGATTTTTTCCTGGATTGTTGTAATTTTTTTAATTGGGGGGTACTAAGTAACAATTTCATACCATGGCCCTTGGCAATACAAGAGCTTTTTTTCTTGCGCTGCTTTTTGGTTAAAAGACTATCAATAGGCCCAAGAGATTTAAGACCTGCATAAGGTATTTGATACATAACACCCTTGGCCTTCATTGTAGGTTTATTATATACATATTCACAACCCGTACCCCAGTTTTTGTTTGGTGTTCATAGCTATGGTGGTTCCCAATGCTGCTATTTTTTCACTTAAAGAAGCATCTTTGCTTACAAATCTACCAAATGCAGCCTCTTCTAATTTCTTGTCTGCAACATGTCTCTTGTCAAGATCAGTATGTGTGTTGTATGCTATGTCATGGTCTCTACAAGCAGCATCTAGGGGATTAACACCAGGATCACCTCTGTTTAATCTATGATCCAATTTTGTACCGGGACCACAATACTGATAGCCTGGAATATGTAGTTCAAATGGCAGCTTGTTATAAATGTCATTAACCAACCCCCGGCCCTCAGAAATATTCCAAAATTTAGGTGGTAGAGTATTAATAATTTTTATAAGATATCCAATCCCCTTAGTGTCATTCACTATAAAATTAGACAATTTGGTGCTTATCATGTCCATAATTCCAACTTTTTCATTGTAAAAATTGTGGTTGCCAGCATTTTCCTCCCCAGCTATCACCAATAACCTATCTACAAGTTTCCTGACATCATCAACCCAGACAAATTCTTTAGGCAGGGTGTTGTATTGTTTGATTCCACTGCCTGTCTTGATTTGTGACCATATGGGCTTGATTAAATTGTTGTATTTTGCTCCACTGCTAGACTTGACCCTTTTTTGTGTGGGATCATTATTCTGGTATAGAGCATCTGATTTTATTAATATTTCTTTGTAGTGCTCATAATCTTGATCTGTATAGCTGCCAGGCCTTTTCCTAGTCATCAGTTCCCACAATCCAGGTGTGCCAAGATACTTAACAAAAGCACCTCTTTCTCCAAGATGAGATTCTGAATATACAATTATATCATCTCCCATAAATGTTACTCTGAAATTGCCGATTCTATGTATGATGCTACCATCACGCTCTGTGTCAGCATATAAGCCAAAGACCTCATCTTTGTTGTCTTTAGGTGTGCTTAAATATTTTTGAACAAGAAGACCCAATTCAATAGGATCCAGAGTAGCTTCAATTCTTCGAGGAGCAACAGGACTAGGTGTATGAATACTGGAAAGTGGGGTGATTGGATAATGTAATATGTTCCTTGCAGCTACAGGTACAAGCTCTGTGATCAAATTTTGATTTTGCTCTGTAACAGTTTTGATATTTTTACCTAATTCACTAATAGCATCAATAATAGGCTGTTCTGTTTGTTTGTGTTGTTCATAAATTCCTCGGTTCTGTGATTTCCATCCCTTAAATCTTTTTACAAGATAATCTCTTAATTTAAGATCATCAATGATTGGCCTTTTCATGGTTATTTATATATGTTTCAATGTCTAGAAAATTGTTGATTTTATTTCTGTATTTGCCACTATTGGGTTTTCTTGTCATATCAATTGTGACAAACCCATAACTGTCCTGGTTCCAGCCCCTACTGCAAAACTTGGAAAAATCATTGTAGCTCAAGTCCCCACCTACATATTCATCATGTATGTGTTTGAGGTTGGTATGATCTTGATGAAACACACATATAAAATTGCTGTTGTCTCGGATCAGCTGCTTCGGTATTTTTGAAAAAGTCTGTGCCAGGTAGAAGCAATCAATGTTTTTGTGTCGCCCCTGTGTAAAGAAATTTCTAACCTTGTTTTGATTATCCAGTATAATGTCATCAAACACAACAACAGAATTATCGAGACATTCATGAAGTGGCTTAACATCTGGTTCAAAAGTGGCTATATCCAATCCATCATATAGCTTCATCAACTGCTGATATTTTAATTGTTCCAAGCTCTTAGAAAAGACATACAAGTGCCTGTTTTTCCAGTCTAACCAGTTGGGTGCCAATAAAAAATTATCAACCATTAGTGTAGTTTTACCACAAGCCGATGGCCCAACAATAAGACATCTAATATTTTCAGGCAGCAACTTGCCATTTCTCTTGATCTGCTGTTCAGGTTCTGACAGCCTCTTTATAACATCCCAGGTGCTCATATTATCACTTTGTCTGCATCGATCCAGCTGTGTTCTGGAAGTCCTAGCCATTTGACAAATAACTTGCTGCCTTTTCTGCGGATGATTTTTTCTATGAGATATGAGTCAGGCTGTTTAGTTTTGCTGAGTTCTTTTTCATAGAATCTGCCTTTGAGAATTTCTCCTCGGTGGTCTTTTATTATATATGTGTTAAGGGTCCCAGGTTTAACTTGAACCACTGTAAATAATTCAGTGCTCCAGTTTCTTGTAAAGCCTCTTTTGAATAAGTGCTTATATTTGCAGATTCTTACTTGATCACCCACCCTGTATTTGGCCTTTCTTGTTGTTGGCTGGTATCTAGGATAATAAACAGTCCTGATCAATTTTTGCTCATCAGATGAAGTTACTTGAGAGGGTTTCATGTTGATTGTGGAATGAACCGAGTTGTTATATTTATGTAGAAGTTCTGGAAGAATATTAATCCATTTATAATTACCTTGAAGTGTAAATTGTTTATACATAAGATTTTTTAGGGTTTTGTTGAATCTCTCTACAATTGAGGCTTTGAGATCACTGTAACTCGAGTAATGTTTTATTGACTGACTTTTAATAAATTGTTGGAACACAGAATTATAAAAATCTTTGCCATTATCTGTTTGCAAATAGCGCGGTGATCTTCCACTCTGATTGATGATTGTCCTGATGGCTTCTGTAAAACATTTTCCAGTCTTGGATTTGAGTGGCACAGCCCAGGCAAATTTTGAAAATGTGTCTATTACAGTAAGTAGATACTTGTAGCCCTTGTTGATTTTGTCTAAGTTTTTCAGCTGTCCACTTGCCATCTCAATCAAGTCGCTCTGCCATAAATCATCTATGCCTTTTGTGACTACTGGCAGTCTCTTATAATTATGTCTGGCTTGTCTGTGTAATTCATCAACAATAATTTCTCTAGACATAATATGAAAACTAGAATATTGCAACTATGGGGTGTTCAGCAGCTGATACTACAGGATTTTCTAAATATAATTTGTCCCCTATTTGTATTTTAAATTCCAGAGAGCCATCATCTTCAGCATAGGCTGTTTCTAATGTATTGGGGTCTGTAAAATCCTCTAACTCTACACTGGTGATTTTTGCTTTGTTGTCAGCATTTGTTATTGATAAGGTGGGGTAGTGGTGTGCCTGTGGTTGAAGCCAATATTTGATCTTGATTGGTCTAAGTGTGCCCCCAACAAAAAACTGGTAATAAAATTGTGCAGGGGACAGCATATATATTTTGCCACCTGGTGTAAATGGTGAATCATATTCTTTGTTGGGGATGCTGTACAATTCAAGAATTACTGTATGTTTTGGATTCTCGATTATGCCTGTTATTTCTTTTTCTGCTGTAAGCAATCTGCTTGTTACAGATTCAAGGTGCTCATTGATGGTCCTAACAACATCATCATGGCCTGGCTTGATTTTTATGTCCACAACAAGTTTCTTGTATTGTTGCACAATCTCTTGAAGCTGGGTGGCAAAAACAGACAAAGCATTTGCTTGATTGGATTCCATGGTCCCTAGCTGTTGCTTGATATTAGCTACAATTTGTTGCAAATTTTCAATAACTGCCAATTTTGAATTTTGAGCAGTAAGATCATGGACCTGTCTTCTGATATGCTCAAACAGGGCATGCAGTTCATTAATATGTTGATTAGTTGGTAGAGTGGCCACTGTCTGAGTAAGTTGTTTGATCTCTGTCTGGATATTCTTGATATCTTCTGATTTCAATATGCGATTCACAGCTCTCTTAATATTTTTAAGTTCCTGTGATGTAGGCAGATTTGTTACAGTATTTTGCAAAAATTCAAGTGCCAATTTCACATTATTTAATTCAGAACCATCAGCCACATTTTGCATAGCATTTTGGAGCAGAGCTATATCTGCCTGAGTGGGTGTTGATTGCTGTAAAATTTCAAGCTTTGTTTGGATATCATCGATCAAGTGATGAAAATGTGATAGTTGAGATTCAGTGTTGAGGTTTTCAAGCTTTGTGATCTGTTGCTGGACACTGACAAGTGTGTCTACAATACCAGGCAGGCGAGATTCTAGAGATTCTTGTACATTTGTCAAATCACTTTGCACTGCTGCTATTGTACCCTCAAGATGGGTTATGGTACTTTGAATTTTTCCAAAATCTTCATATGTTTCAAGTTGCAGCTTGATGTTGGCAACACTCCGAGTTATTGCACTCAAAGCATCAGAAGATGGCAAGTTGTTCATAAAATTTTCAAGTGTCTCAATTTTTTCGTTAACCTCGGCTATGGCATTGTTCAAGGGGTCCAGATTAGGTATTTGGAGTGATTGAATCTGTTCTTTTAGAGTGGAAATCACTAGATCAAAATCTTCTTGTGATTTTATGCTTTTGACAATTGTTTGGAGCTGTGTCCGGACATTATTTATCTGCTCTTCCAATTGCTGTTTCAATTGCTCAGAGTTGGTGGCCTGGGTCTTAAATTTGGCTTGAAGAGCTGCTACAGCTTCTTCTAAACTTTGAAAATTATCCAATGTGGCCAAATCAGTATATTTCTGAAGCAGCAATTTGAGTTCAGAATCAATTTTAAGAAGAGGGTCCATGCATTGTGATTGCAAATTTGTAATTTCTAATTGAAGACTGGCATTGAGTGTGGTTTGTAAAGCTTGTAAATCACTTCTTAATTTCTTGACTCTGACATCAAGCATCAGAATCTCATCACTGTGATCTTCATGTCTTGTATGGCCAAATATATCATTAGGCATTTTTTGTTTTAGTGGTTATTTATTATTGAATATCTGATTCTTAATTCTATAAAAAAAGGTATAAGCTTGTCATATGATCCAGGGACCTCAATATATAAGCAGTCAGCAGCAGAAACAGTATATACAGTGCCAGAAATCATGTTTGAGTGCTTAATTCTATAAATATTTCTCCCCACTGAAATCTTGACATCACCCTCAGGGGTTGTAATAAATTGCAATTGACCACCTACAGGTAATTGGTAATGATTTAAATTATTGTTAAATATGTACAATGTTTTACCTGTTTCATCATCAACATATGTAAGTATGCTGTTCAGATGAATAATTAACAAAGCACTTAGTTTAGATATCATATCAGAAGAGGGTTGTGGTGTTGGCAGCTCCATAATAGCCTGTTTTTTGAACGCAAATAAGTCCATAGGTATGTTTATTTATTTCAAATCATGCTCTGTAATTGGGCATTGATTGCCATTTTTCAAATCACAATGCCCCCATGGTAGGGTATGTATGCCACATGATAAAATCCATCTCCTATCATCATGTGGGTCCAGAGCCACTTTTCTTACAATATTGCTAGTCAATAAGTGATCCACACTCTGAATTCTATTTTCTGATGTTCTGATTGTGCTCCATGATTTGATTTGTAATCTTCAAATTCAAGCTCTTTGTCCACAGTCACTCTGCCAATGCCCTTGGCCTTTTTGGCAACAACACCACTACATGTTTCAAAACTGTACATCTTGGCCCTTAACCCAGCAAATGCCACAATAACATCACCAAGTGTCTCATCTTTTAACTTGCCAGGCACCTTTTTGTTGTGGTGTTGAATTTTTGAATGTTCACTGGTATCAAAATATTTAAACAATTCAGGCTGTGCTATATCTTGATAAACATCTTCTGTTTGAATATCAAGAACAAAACTATCTGTGTCCATGTACATCAGTTTTACACGATCCTTATAAAAAGGCTTCAACACATTATAATACAATTTTAACATATGTAATTTGGCCAATTCCAATATCACAGCCCCTACATAAATATGCTTATCAAACTTAATCTTTGTTTTTTTCATGTTGAAAAGTGCCATATTTTCATCATAAATTCTTCTGTAGTTCAAATTAGGCTTTGCAATCAATTTTTTGCTCCGGCTGGGGTCAGTAATTATTTTAACATCGGTATGTTTTCTGACATTTTCAATAGTTTTGCCATACACAGAATTGACCATCAATTTAAACAAGGCCTTATCAAATTGGCTCATTGCAGATGTTCGAAGCTCTGTGTTTGTATTAATATATGGCTTCAACCATTTTAAGTGCCTGAACCTCAAAACTTTGCCAATTTTGGTCACTTGAACACCATGATGCATCAGGAACTGGAGGTTTTTGTAATATATGACATAACCCTGTTTCGGCTCCAGAGTCATCATCAATTTCTTCTGTTTAGAGCCAGGTGAACACTTAACCTTGGGAATTGGGGGCAGATCAGAAAATTTGTTGTGTAAATTATCTGGAATTGTCAGATCAACCTCTAAGAACAGGCCATAGTTACTGTCATCAAAATCCTTAAGATCTTCAATATTGAAATCTTCAACCCACTCAAGCCCTGCATATGGCAATTTATCCATCATAGCATAACCATAGAGGCTGTTTGCATCTACATACAGTATATAATTTGACGGCAGTGCTGGATCATAATCAGGAATATATTTGTTATTTGCTCTGGCATATCTCTGAGAACATTGCACCATGCCTCCTCTTATACATTGTTCCATAAACAGATACATATCTTGATCCTGGATCAGATCCAATTGCATTTTAGTGTTTAAAAACATTGCAGACCATGCTAGGCCCGGAGCACTGTAAAAATACATTGGATCCAGTTTATAATTTTGCATGGAAGATTTTCTGAATGCCTGCAGTATATCAGCTAAGAGGGTCACATCAAGTTTTAAATATGCCTTGTGATAATCACCAAATGTCTGGCATTTTAAATTGTTCCACATCAACTGGGCATGGTGATAATCTTCATCAGTGATTCCAGATCCTCTGATTTTGCTGTAAAACTCATGTTGTGGTGGCAGAGAACACTCATCAAATTTAGAAAAATCTGTAACATAATCATATGGATATACACCCTTCCGCCTAATTAATTTCAGGTCCTGATTTGGAAACAAAGCACATGTAATTTTAAATTGATCATCAGATAATTGAGTGGCCAGTGTAGCCAGGCTAGCCGATAAAATTCTGTATGAATCAAGAAATCTTAAGTGAATAGAAACACCATTAACTTTAATTATTTTGTTAATGGCAATATATTTCTCATCATTTTCAGCTAAAATATTTAAATTCTGCTTGTTAAACCCCTCGTACCTGATCAAATGATGAAAATCATAATTGGATGCACCATGGCAAAATATGGGGACAAATTTTGTTCTCTGGATCTGAATATTGCAGCTATTACACAGGGCCATTAAGAATTTACCATCTGTATGAGAATGGTGATGAACCTTGATATTTCTATCTGAAAATTCAGAATCACATACCGGGCATTTTTCTGCATTGTTGAAATCTTCAATCTGTTTCTTTGTTAAGGGCAACATGGGTTTTGATTTTAATAAGATATTAGATGCTATGTCATGGCACTCATTTTCTATTCTATGTGCAAATTCTTTGATGGCATCTGCCCCCATGTATAAATCTTCTTTACTAACAACCCCATCCTGTACAACCACATAATAAAAGCTGGAAGGTTCATGTAGCTGATATGGTGTAATTGAAGATTCCTCAGGGTCTGGGCTACAGAATGCAAGAGGTTTGAGATTTGATTCAAAATCACAGACTATATATGCTGGGTGTTCCAACAGGGCTTCAAATGTTTTGAATTTTGCATTTTCACTTGGCTTTGGCATCACCATATGAACAGGTTTATGATTGCCACAGTATTTCAGATGCTCAATTAACTTGTTTTTAGCAATTTCTGCATTTTTTCACGAACCCCATTTATTATTTTTCTACCATCAAAAACACTTAAACATCTTCTGCACAACTTGAATATTCTATTAGATTTGTCTAATTGTTTTCTGACTAAAGCTTCAAGATTATGTATCAGAGTGTAATGATTTGTGCCATCCCCTTTAATTAAGAGCAGATCAATCGGAATTGCAGATTCATCATCAAGTGTACTGATTCTGAGAGGATCTATCAAGCAATTGTCACGGCCAGTGGAACAAGTAAATACGTTAATAGATAATTGTTTACCATTAATATCCCGGGCCTTTTTTTCAAATTTATCAATATTCTGAACAGATATTGGATATTCTAAACCCTCCATTGCCTCATCGAAATTGTGTTCATGTTGCTTATAATAAGTTATTCTCTCAGGATTCCTTGAAACTGGATACAAAGCAGCTAAAATACACCACAAAAAGCATTTCTGGTCATTATTTTTTATATTAACCACGGCTGTTTTGTTTTTGATATTGGCAGGTAATGGCACATAAGTGGAACCTTGTAATGGGTTGAATTCAGAAATATTAACATATAACTTGTGTGGAGAACCGCATAGGCTCCATCCAGACTCTTTTGCTGCAAATTCAGTGTTTAATATTCAATTGATCTATCAAATTGCTTATTATTTTGTCTGAATTTGCATTTGAGTATATAGGTACAGTTTCTGTTATGTGGGGCTGTGTAAATTTTGTGCCATTTGGCTTCTTATATTGTGTAAACAATTTGAGGGACAGCTTATAAGAGCCATTTTGTGCATTTAGAATTGCCTGCACATCTGGATTTATACTGTTCAAAAAATTCTTAATACCACTTTTTTGCTCTGATACAAACCGGTGATCCCTTAATTGGCCATTAAAACTGCTATGGATGGGTTCATAGCGTGGCTGCTTTGCTGGTCCAGCATTAAGAGGTGTTTCATGCTTCCTTTTCAGAGCAGATGTAGATGGTTGTGGGGGCAATATTGATGACTGTGCAGAGCAAGTACCTTTATGTGTATATGTGAAGTATTGCATGCTATATTTTCTATGGCATTTAGGGCAAATTTTTGTGGGAGTTCTGTATTTGTCTGGATTACAATTCCTTTGATGCTTAGCCCAATTGGGGCTGGATATATTTTTTTTGCATTGATTACAATATTTTTGATTTGACATTTTTGTTGTTGTTTATTATATACAATTTCTTGGGATTCAAATCAAAATTCTATGCTTAATAAAAAATATCAGTTGGGTTCAGCAGTGTGTTTTGAATATTTTGTGTGTGTGTGTATGTGTGTATGTGTGTATGTGTGTTAATATTTTTGGCTTTGGTATTTATATAAAATTTCTTGGGGTTCAAATCAAAACTCTATACTTAATAAAAATATCAGTTGGGTTCAACAATGTGCTTTGTGTGTGTGTGTGTGTGTGTGTGTGTGTGTGTGTTAATATTTTTGGCTTTCGTATTTATATAAAATTTCTTGGGGTTCAAATCAAAACTCTATACTTAATAAAAAATATCAGTTGGGTTCAACAATGTGCTTTGTGTGTGTGTGTGTGTGTGTTAATATTTTTGGCTTTGGTATTTATATAAAATTTCTTGGGGTTCAAATCAAAACTCTATACTTAATAAAAAATATCAGTTGGGTTCAACAATGTGCTGTGTGTGTGTGTGTGTGTGTGTGTGTGTGTGTGTGTGTGTAGATGTGGGTGGGTGTGGGTGGGTGTAGGTGTTTATGTGGGTGGGTGTGAGTGGGTGTGGGTGTGTATGTGGGTGGGTGTGGTCAAGGTCAAGGTCAAGATCATCTCAAGGTCAAGGTCAAAATAATCGAAAAATAATCGAAAAGATAATCGAAAAAATAATCGAAAAAAATAATCGAAAAAATAATCGAAAAAATAATCGAAAAAATAATCGAAAAAAAATAATCGAAAAAATAGTCAAGATCAAGGTCAAGGTCAGTGTGTGTGTGGGGGGGGTGTATGTGGGTGGGTGTAGGTGTGTATGTGGGTGGGTGTGACTTAGTTTTAGGCGTGGGCAAAAAAAATATCAAGAGAGGCTTATTTTTGACAGGTTTATGGACAACAATCTCACAGAAGTGCCTTTTGTAAGTGTAGACAAATCAATCTGAGGGGGGTCATACTTTCTCAGGAACTTCCCGAGGGTATTTTTACAAAAATCTTGGATTAGACGGGGTTTACTTGAGCAAAAAGCTCATATGGGCATGTTGAGCTTGTTTTAAGTGTAGACAAATCAATCTGAGGGGGGTCATACTTTCCGGCACTGGTTGTAGGGCCAATTACACTACTCAGAGTCTCTATGGCCAAGAATTTAGGAATGTTTGCTCCCGTGTGCTTGATGCCAGCTTCGAGTTTGTTGTCGTTCTCGAAACCTAAAAGTTCTCCTATGGTGCCCAGGTCCACGGTCTCCGTCGCGGACACTTTTTCCACTCTGTGCGTGACCGAATTTTGAGAAAGGTACGTGCCTTTGGGTAATTGAGCTTGCAAAGTAGAAAGATTGTATTGACCTGGCGTGACGACGATATGTTCGCTTCCGACGTTAATTTTGTTGTTGTGCTGCGTGACGTTAGGTATGAGGTACATGCTGTAGAATGCACGCAGAGCTATGGATTTAGTATAGACGATGTCGTCGTGCAGCGTGAGTTTCAAGGTCGAAGATTCGCTCGTGAGATGGAACACGCCCATCTTGATGTGTCAGGTTCCACAATGCTTTCTGGAAATCTTCCACCTGTGGCTTATTTATTTTAGAGAGTAGTATAATTGGTGGTACTACTGGGACCACTTATAGGTGTAGAAAAGAAGAGGTCATTTGATTAAACAGCCCGATTTGCCTACACTTAAAATTATGGCAAGAAGCTCTTATTCCCCAATTCTTCAAGTGTGATATGCTCTTAATCCCCAAGAATTTTGAATCCTAGTGTAGAAAAGAAGAGTTCATATGCCCCGATTTGCCCACACTTAAAACTATGTCAAAAAAGGGCATATAGCCCAATCGGAAAAGTGTGTACATATTTAAATCTAGAGAATTTTGAATTCTAGTGTAGAAAAGAAGAATCCCCCTCAGACAGATTTGCCCATGTGTGTAAAAGCTACTTCTCTCAGTTTGTTGTCCATAAACTTGTCAAAAATATGTCCCTCTTCATATTGTTTTGGCTATACTTAAAACTAGGGCAAAAATGCTTATAAGAGCTTTTGCTTACACAATAATATAATGTAATGTCTGCTTAAATACTTATTACCTGGAATATGCTCAATAATTTAATTGGACACCAGCCTCAACTCATATATCTAGTACTAAAACAATGTAATATGCAGAGCTCTTCTAGAATTGCTCTGTGACTCTCTCATTTCTTACATCATAAATATATGATTTTTCCCCTATGAGAATAACACTACATATGGTGTCATCAGGGAGTGTATCGTGGAATTCACAGATAATTTTAATGTTTGTCCTGTCATTAACCACAACTTGTTTCCTTTTTGAAGTGTTGATGACAAACATGGGTCTCTGTGCTTTGAATTCATCTGGTGTGTAATACATGTCAGTATTACCAGTAGTGACCCTTTTGTATGCTGTAAATGCTTCATATAATTTAAGGAAATCATCCTTGGACATGTCTAAATTATAATTTTCTCTAGGAAATACCTCATTTCTGCCATTTTTAAGATAAATGTTCTTGATGTTGCAGTTATCAAATTTACTTGAATTTTTTTCCTGATTATTGTTTCTTCCAGTCTGAAACAATACCACCACAAAATCCGGCATGTCATATTGTATACTGGAGAATGAATTTGTAGCATCAAACTCATAATAGGTACCAGTTGCGGGCTTCTGTACACATTGATATGTATGAAATTGTATGGAACCTGTGGATTTTTTATTATATCTGCTTTGTATCTAAGAGCATAACTGGCTTCATATTCAACAACTGGGATTCTTAGCTCCATAGTCTGAATAATGCATTTGCCTTCATCAGGTAGGGTATTAGGCAGAGCTTCCCCTGTGGAGTTTATTGCACTGTACCTCATCAAAGCATTGTTATCATTGGCAGCTCTTCTAAATGTGATTCTTAAACCACCCTTCCACATAATATCTTTGTAATCTGAGAAGAATCCTGGCAACAGGCGCATAGGGAACAGCACTGTGTGGCTCTAAGATATAATTTTATCACCAGCCTGAAATCCACCTATTTTGTAGTAAGAAGCCTCGGTTTTGGATAATTTTAGTGTGGCCAAAGCTGTGGAGGTAATGCCGGGATAATCCACTCTGTTTATAACAACACCATGCTTTCTGATCTCAATTTCTCAGAACAGATGCGGCACAAAATTGTCCACCAATCTTATATCTTAATTTGCCGAATAATCTGTTCCATCGAGCTTTACAACATCAAATTTGATGTATAGATCTGCTCTGTGGGGGTGTATAAAGCCATCCCCTACATCAAGATCAACCTCAATCTCTGTGTTGGGTTGATTTAAATTTGCAAATGTCCTCCTGTTTGGGGGGAATGATTGTAGCTCATAACTCTCAATATTTTCCATTTTTTTGTATGTATTTTTATTTAAATATTAATCTCTATGATTGCAGTTGTTGTGGCTCCAGCAAAATCAACTAATTCTTCTTTTTCATTAGTGACCATCAACTCAATGTTATCTATTCTATTATGGCACACAGGAAAATATAATGTTGGGGATGGAGTGTAGATGATTGGCTCCATAAATTCAGAATTAGGTTTGAATGTTGCAATGATGCCAGTTTGTTTGTGAGTGCCTATGCCATTTGATTTGGTGATCATACCCTCAGCCACATTACAGTGAATATTTAGAGTCTCTATGGCTAAGAATTTAGGTATATTAATAGCAGTGTGTTTGATGGCTGGTTCAAGTTTTGTGTTGTTCTCAAAGCCTAACAGCTCTCCTATAGTACCCAGATCCACTGTTTCTGTAGCAGATACAATCTCTACTCTGTGAGTGACAGAATTTTGACTTAAGACTACACCTCTGGGTAATTGAGCATTTAGAGTGGACAGATTATACTGCCCTGGAGTGATGACAATTTTTTGATCCCCTACTGCAATTTTGTTGTTGTGGTGTGTAATATTAGGGATCAAGTACATGCCATAAAATGCTCTGAGAGCTATTGTTTTGGGATACACTATGTCATCATGTAATTTGAGTTTCAATATTGAATTTTGGCTGGTGAGATGGAATACCCCCATGATGTTTCAGATACCATAAGGCTTTTTGAAAATTTTCAATTGATGGTTTATTTATTTGAGACATATATCTAAGAACAGATAAACACAAATGTCCACAATTAACATCTTTGAAATTTTGAACACGGGCATTACTGTAATAAAGATTAGTTGATTTTAGATATTTTATTAAATTTTCAGGTGGAACACCTCCAAATGAATCAAACACAAATGCCTCATTTTTTAAATATTTAAGATAACAGATCCAGTGAGTGCCCTGATTTTTGTACTTATCCAAATTAACAATGCCACACTCTTTGTTGAGTGGTTGCTCTGGCAAAGAATCAGACATGTACACACCTCTAAAATTTTTGATGCCCAGTGGCTTGATTAAAGCTTCAATATCTTGGTTTGTAAGCGGCTCTTGTTTTTTTAAACTTATTCATGGCTCTCTTAACACCTTTGCCTTGTTTCTCCATGGCCAGGTTATGGCGCCTCTGCTCATCTAATTCTGCTTTATTCTTGGCATCTATTACTGTTTTTGCTATGGCAGCTGATCCTCTTCTTTTCTACACTAGGATTCAAAATTCTTGGGGATTAAGAGCATATCACACTTGAAGAATTGGGGAATAAGAGCATGTTGCCATAATTTTAAGTGTAGGCAAATCGGGCTGTTTAATCAAATGACCTCTTCTTTTCTACACCTATAAGTGATCCCAGTAGTACCACCAATTATACTACTTTAGAGAGAAACGCGAGCATGGAGAGACAGAGATGACCGCAGTTCACGTCTCCGAAATTTTGAATGCGTTCGTCGTTGTAGTATATAGGTTTGTTCGTTTTCAGATAACGAACTAAATTTGTAAGTGGAACACCTCCGAAAGAATCGAAAACGAATGCTTTGTCATTTTTGTGGTAACATATCCAATGCGTGCCTGGATTTTCTTGACTGTCCAAGTTGACTACTCCGCATTCTCTTCTTTTAACGGTTGAAGGTAACGAGTTGGACATGAAAACGCCTCTGAAGTGTTTGATTTGTAATGGTTTGATCAGAGATTCAGTGTCTCGGTTGGTGAGTGCTGTTTCTTTTTTTAAACTTCCTCATGACCCCCTTCCCTTTCTTCTCCATGGCCAGGTTGTGACGTTTCTGTTCTTCCAATTCCGCCTTGTTCTTCTTCGAGTCGATGACGGTTTTCGCGATGCCGGCGCTACCCCCAGCCAAACTTCCAACGGCCCCCAATGCTGCCAGGATGGCCGGGATGCTGAATATGAAACCTCCGATCTTTTGCTGTTTCCACGAACGCTGCAACCGTCTCAATTGTGGAGTGCTGAGCAGCAATTTCATTCCGTGTCCTTTCGTCGTTGTTCTGGTACATGGCATCCGTCATGATTAGAATTTCCCTGTAACTCTGGTAATCTTCGTCCGTGTAATCTTTCGGCTGTTTTTTTGGCAACGAGTTCCCACAGTCCCACCGTACCCGGATACCTGGTCCAACTATTTTTATCGCCTAAATTAACTTTAATGTCGTTGCCTTCGAAGGTGACTTTCGATTTCCCAATCTTCCACACGACACCCTCGTTGGTTTCCATGCTCGGATACAATCCAAACACTTCATCCTTGTCGAATTTCACCGTGCTGAGGTAGTCTCGTGCCAACGGTCCCAACTCGATCTTATCCGAAGACGACGTGCTGCTGCTTATGGCTCGACGTCGTGGTACTTCCTTCAGTTCGAAGGGCGTCGAAGGAATGCTTGAAATGGGCGTGGGTACAGTGTAACTTTTAGCTGCAAGTGGTACGAGTTCGTTGATCAAATTTTTATTTTGTTCCATGGCACTTTTAATTTCTTTACCTAGACCGCTGATGGCATCGATCACAGGTTGATCCTGACGTTTCTTCTCTTCGTAGAATCCGCGATTCTCGGATTTCCAACCTTTGAAGCGTTTCACTAAATATTCCCGCAACTTGAGATTTTCGTCTTCTTGAAATTGACGTTTTGACATTTTTCTATATACGTTGGAACGTTTCTGAAACGTCGAATTCTCAGCCTATACGTTCGGTTCTCGTAGTTTTCTTGCCGTCACCCGCTTGAGACTATCCACTTTTCTAACACTCACTTTTTGTTATAATGGTTATTTTATATATGCTTGTCAGACTTTTGAAAAAAAAATTCAAATTTTATTTTTTAAATTCTCGACCGTTGATTTTCATTTTTTGGGATTTTCTTCTTATTGTTGCAAATCTGAAATTGTCCGCTTGTTAGCCTCTGAGACGTCTAGATAAACGTTTATTTTATTCCTATACTTTCCATGGTTTGCTTTTCGAGTCATGTCAATGGTCACGAATCCGAAATCATCTTGGTTCCAACAGTGGGAGCAGAATTTAGAAAATAGATTGTAATTCATGTCAGCCCCTACGTAATCATCGTGTGCGTGTTTTAAATTGGTGTGGTCTTGTCGAAACAAGCAAATAAAATTAACATTATCGCGTAGCAGTTGTTTCGGAACCTTGGAAAAAGTTTGTGCCAGGTAGAAACAATCTAATCCTTTGTGACGACCTCGAGTGAAAAAATTACGAATCACGTTTTGATTTTCCAGGATCATGTCGTCGAACACCACAACGGAATTCTCGAGACAATCGTCCAGTGGAATGATTTCAGATGCGAAAGTTGCAATGTCCAGTCCCTCGTACAGTTTCATAAGTTGCTGGTATTTTGCTTGTTCGAGACTTTTCGAAAATACGTAGAGGTGTCTGTTTTCCCAGTCTAACCAATTGGGTGCGAGGATAAAATTATCAATGAGCAGTGTCGTCTTTCCGCACCCGGAAGGTCCTACGATCAGACACCGTATGCTGTCGGGGAGCAATTCGCCGTTCCTTTTTTTCGTTTGATTTTCCGAATCAGGTAAACGTTTCACAACATTCCACGTACTCATAGAATCACTTCGTTCGAATCGATCCAACTTGTTTCCGGAAGTCCCAGCCATTTCACCAAACGTTTGTCACCTCTCTTACGCAAAACTTTTTCGATAAGGTACGTGTCGGGGTATTTAGTTTTAGAGAGTTCCTCCTCGTAGAAGCGCCCCAATAAAATTTCACCACCACTGTCCTTTATTATATACGTGTGACGGTTCCCGGGTAAAACGCGAACCACGGTAAAAAGTTCCGTGCTCCAGTTTCGTGTGAAACCCTTGTCGAACGTTCGCTTCAATTTACTGATCCTCACCTGGTCTCCAATTTTGTATTTAGCTTTTTTGTCGTGGGTGTGTACTTTGGGCAGTAAACGGTAGAAATTAAACGCTGCTCGTCGGACTTCGTAACGTCAGCTGGCTTCATGCCTATCGTTCTGTGTCGTGTGTGATTATAGTCGTTAACGAGTTCCGGAATAATGGTGACCCACTTGTAGCTTCCCTGAAGCGTAAAGCGTGACCACATGCGCGATTTCAAGGTTCGATTGAATCTTTCCACGATGCAGGCTTTGACGTCACTGAAGGTCGAGTAATGTTGAACGTCGTGTTTCCGAATAAACTGCCTGAACGTGGCATTGTAGAATTCCTTCCCCTTGTCCGTGTGCAGAAACCGAGGTCGTCTGCCGCTTTCGCGAAAAATTAATTTGAGTGCTTCCGTGACGCATGTTCCTGTTTTCGCTTTCAAAGGTAGAGCCCATGCGAATTTCGGAAATGTGTATGACGGTGAGGAGGTACTTGTTGCCCTTGTTCAATTTATGTACGTTTTTTAACTTGCCGCTACTCATCTCCACGAGGTCACTTTCCCAGAGGTCATCGATGCCCTTGGTTACCACCGCCAAACGTTCGTAGTTGCGGCGTGCAGGTTTATGCAATTCTTCGACGATGGCTTGCCTAGACATTTTTAGAGATTACGTTTGAAGAGAAGCACGAGCGTGATGGGATTCAAAGAGGGTGGCACCTCACTCGTGTTTTGAATGATCAGCTTATCGCCGGCACTCACGTCGAAAACGGTAAGATCTTCGTCTTCGTGTATTTCATATATGTTGCGCGTTTCGTTCCAACGTGCCAGAGGAATGTTTCCTGCTTTCTGGACACCACGATTCGATATCAAGGTCATGGTGGGAACGCTAGCTTTTCTGCCGTGAGACCAGTACGAAAATTCGTTTATCTGAATCGTGCCATCGAGGAGAAACTTGTAATACGGATGATAAGGATGCAACATGTACAGTTTGTTACCTTCGACGAACGTGGAGATTCTCTGTTGATTGGGTACGCTGTTGATTTCGATGGCTTGCAAGGTGAACAATTTGGCGATTTTAGTGTCGACGCTGAGCAAATTACTGTGAACGTGTCCAAGTTTATTTTCAATGGGCAACAAATGCTCGACTATGGTATCCGTTACGGCAGAAAATAACGGTTTGATTTTCACTTCCACGTTCAACTGCTTGTAGTTTTCGTTCAGTTCTTGTAACTTGGCACCGAAAGAGGCCAGCGTCGATTCCTGCGTGGATTCCAGCACTCCAACTTGATCTCTGATGTTGACGACAATGTTCTGAAGGTTCTCAACTTGATTCAATTTCGAACTTTTCTCGGTAAGATCGTTCACGATGCTTCGCATCTCTGTAAACTGCGTGTGAAGATCCGTGACGCTCTGCGAAGTGGGCAACGTCGACACCAGCGAAGTAATTTCATCTCGAATCTGTTCCATGTTTGCCGTTTCCGTTTCTAGTCGTTTCAGCATTCGAGATATGTTCCTTTTCAAAGCGTGTAATTCTTTGGAGGTGGGGAGATTGGCCACCGTACTTTCGAGATCGCTCAATGAACTTTTGATGTCGCTCGATTCGGATAATGCCGTCGCCGCCGTTTTCAATTTTTCCAAATCTTCCTTCGAAGGCACGCTCGTCCGTAACGATTCCAAGTCACCCTGTATGTTGTCCAGTACGTGATGAAAATGAGCAAGGTTCGATTCGACGTTCAAATTTTCTAAATATTCGATCTTCTGCTGAACCGTGCTTAACGTGTCTTGAATGCTCGTCAACGCGCTTGCTTGAGCGTGAATATTTTTAATTTCTTCGTTGATCAACTCCAAAGACGCCTGAAGAGTAGCGATGGTGGTTTGAATGTGTTCGAAATCTTGATAAGCCTCCAATTGAATTTTTATGTTCGCAACGCTTTTACCGATGACCTGCAGTTCGTCTGACGATGGTAGGTTCGTCATGGTACCTTCCAAAGTCTGTAACTTGGATTTAATTTCTTCCAACGTGCTGGCGAATTCTTCTTGTAATTTGGAAACGACGATATGCAAGCGTTCTAAATCGATATCATTCACGACGGTTTGAAGTTCAGAGAAATTCCTTTCAATTGCGGAAGTTCGTTCTTCGATTTCGAGTTTCAATTTTTCCAAATCTTCTTTCGATTGAAATTGCTGTAATTTGGCCAAATCATTTTGAAGCGAATCCACGCTCAACTGTATATTTTGAACGTTGTCGTAAGAAGGTACATCAACATAATTTTTTAAGAGCGTTTTCAGTTCGGAATCGATTTTCAGAATAGGATCGAGACATTGCGTTTGGAGCGTAGCGATAGTGACACCAGGGTAAAGTATGGATCCCACACTCGAAGATACACCTCTTATCGTCAGCGGGATCCAGCGCAATTTTCTTAACTTTGTTTGTGGTAAGCACGTGGTCTACGCTTTGTATCCTTGTCTCCAAACGTAGAATCCTCTACTGTGAATAAAGGCAATTGATGTAATCCTCGAACACAAGCTTGTTTTTCACGGTATTTTTACCAACACCTTTGGCTTTTTTGGTGATGCTGGTTTCTGTTTTCACCACATACATTTTGGAACGTAAGCCGGCGAACTCCAGAATTATTTCTCCGTTGCATTCATCCTTCATTTTACCAAGCACTTTTTTATTCCGAGAAGGGAGATCAAATCTGTTTGGTTGAGGGAAGGAAGATATGTCGAAATGATCAATCATTTTCGGTTGTTTCA
Source organism: Lepisma saccharinum (assembly GCF_977018435.1). NCBI lineage: Eukaryota > Metazoa > Arthropoda > Insecta > Zygentoma > Lepismatidae > Lepisma > Lepisma saccharinum. The sequence goes on along the minus strand of NC_139231.1, from coordinate 22,484,286 downwards.
AATTGTTGTAGAGGTCAGATGTCTGTACGGAATAAATAAAACTGTCCGTGTCCGTGTACAAAAGTGTTATATTTTCATTATAGAAGGGTTTCATGACATTATAATGAAATTCAAACATGTGCAGTTTAGATAAATCCAAAACCGTCGCCCCCACGTAGATTGGTTTGTTGAATTTGATTATTTTCTTATCCATCACAAACAGGTCCAGGTTTTCATCATATATATTTCGTGATTTGAATGTCGGCGATGCTATCAATTTTCTACATTTATTTGAATCGGGAACTATTCTCACGTCCACGTGCTTCCTGACATTCTCCATTGTTTTTCCGTAAACAGCATTATTCATGAGTTTAAAAAAATCTTTATCTAAATCTGACGTGGCGCGTGTTCTATGATACGTATTTTTTTCAATGTAAGGTTTTAACCACTCGGAATGTTTGAATTTCATTATTCTTCTCACATTTATTACTTGAACTCCCTTCTCAATTAAGAATTGAAGATTTTTGTAATGGAGAACGTATCTCTCTTTCCTATCCAATGTTAACAGAAGCTTACGTTGATTTGAATCAGGCGAACATTTTAGTTCGGGTGCAGGAGGTAGATCTTTGAAGTAATCGTGTAGATGGTCGGGGAATTCGAGGTCCACCTCTATAAACAAGCCAAATTCACAGTCGTTGAAATTATTAATGTTAATGGAAGTGGTATCCACCCATTCGAACCAGCCGTAAGGAAGTTTTTGTATCATAGCATGTCCGTATAAATTATTTGCATCCACATAAAATATGTATTTCGATTGTTCATTAGGATCGTATTCTTCTGTCATGTGAACGTTATTTGCTTTTGCATGTCTCTGTACGCATTGCACCATCCCGCCTCGTATCCCCCTCTCGATAAAATATAACATGTCCACGTCCGGTATCAATTCGAGTTTTATTTTTGTCTGTAATAACATGGCAGACCACGCTAAGCCCGAGAGACCGTAAAAATATGCAGGATCTAATTTGTAAATATTCGCCGACGTTTTCCTGAATGCTTGAAAAACATCCGCGAGTATTGTCACGTCCAGTTTTAAGTAGGCATCGTGATAATCGCCGAGTGTCCTACATCCTAATTTGTCCCACATCCGTTGCGCGTGTTCGTATTCATCATCCGTGATTCCTTTCTCTCTGAGTCGACTGTAAAATTCTTTTTGAGGTGGAAGAGTGTCGTCGTTAAATTTAGAATTATCACTAACATATTCATATGGATAAATACCTTTACGTCTAATCATTTCTATGTCTACGGTGGGAAAATTAGCTCTCGTTATTCTAAATTGTTCAGCCGAAAGTTTGCTTGCAAGAGCGTCCAAGCTGGCAGATAAAAATCTGTAAGAATCTAAAAATCTCATCTCCACAGTTTCGTTTGTTCCCGGAATCAATACTCGCTTGCTGACACTGATGTACCTTTCTTCATTCTCTGCTAGAATATTTATTTTTTGTCTTATCATATCCAAGATTCCGTATTAAGAGATGGAGGTCGTAACCGCTGCCATTATGAAGGTATATGGGGACAAAGGTAGGTTTTTGGATCTTTAGATTACACGTGTTACAGATTCCACCGATGTAGTTTCCGGTGAAGTGATTATGGTGAAATACTTTCCGGTTCTCGTCGGTGAAACGTTGATCGCACACCGGACACGTTTCAATGTTATTGTGAGATTGAAGTTCATCGCTGGATAATGGAAGCATTGGTTTCGATTCGCGTAAGAGGCTGCCAATGGTCTCAACCTCTTCAACCATCTTTTCAAAAAAATGTTTGATTACGTCTGGTCCTCGGTAAACATACGGTTCATCTATCCTATCCTGTCGCACAACAACATATCCGAAACTCGAGGCTTCGTGCAACTGATACGGTGTTGTGGAAGAAAGTTCGGGGTCTGGTTCGCAGTACGACAACGGTTTGAGAAAAGACTCAAAATCAGCAATGATGATTGCGGGATGTTCGAACAATGCCTTATGCATCCTAAATTCTTCGACCTCTTTTGATTTCGACATCAACATGCAAGTCGGTCTGTTGTCACCGCAATAAATTTTATGTTCGGCAAGTTTATCGATAGCAATCTGACGTCCGGTGTAATTTTGATAATCAACTTGTTTTATCGTTGAACGTGGTTAGGCATCTCGGGCAAACTTCGATGTGGTTTGCATACTTGGTAGTTTGACTTCTGACCAAACGTGATAGAGAACGAATTAGCGTGGAGTGATGAACATCCTCGTTTGAAATTTGAAGAAGATTAATCACACGAGCATCGTCATCGTCGATATCGCTTATCCTGACGGGATGCACGAGATATTTATCTGACGTGAAGGAATATACATTAATAGCGATGCGTTTACCTGCACGGTTTTCAAACTTTGTTATATCCGACAATGTCACCGGGTATTCGATGCCAGACATTGCATTTTCCAGTTCAGGTTCATGCTGCTTGTAATGATAAACCCGTTCTGGATTATTTTTGCAATAAACAGGATGCAGTGCAGCCAATATACACCAAAGGAAACACTTGTTATCGCTGTTCTGTATATTTAACACAGCCCTCTTGTGTTGAATGTTCGGTGGAAGAGGAACGTAGCTGTATGCGCGAAGAGGCGAGAATTGGTTCACGTAAACGGTTAACGTGTGAGGACTTCCACACAGAGACCATCCCGACCCTTTAGCCTCAAAATCGTCATGTTTCTTAACCAGCTCATTGGTAATTTTATAATAGAAGTTGTCTAAATTTTCGACGTCAGCAAAATAAAGAGTCTGGTTTTTTGTACGATGATAAAAAATACTCGTTGTGCCATCAACTTTCTCGTATTCAGAAAACAGAACAACATATACTTTTATAGAGTTGTTTTCAAGTTTATCTTTTAAAATATTTAGTACAGATGTTTTCGTTTCATCCAAGAAACTAAGGATGTCACGGCCTGGTTCTGACTTAATTGAAAAATCATGGAGTTGGTCGTTGAATGCAGATCTAATTGGTTTGCGTTCATTAGATAATTTAATTTGCTTGGAAGTGGAAGCTTCCGTTTCTGGATCATCGATTTTCCTTTTCGATGCTTGTCCGGTCGATGGTTTGCAAATTTTGAGGTGTTTACTTAAATTTGCAATGCTGATCATTTTTCTACATCGAGCACAAGGCTTAGAAGGTAACGAACGATTTAAACTCGAAGCTGTTTCACTACATCTTGTCCTGTGCATGCTAATATTAGTTTTAGATATTAATTTTTCGCAAGTAACACATTCAGTTTTATCATTTTTACGATTGAAACTGGTTGTAGATGCCATTGCTTTCTCCAAAATCACAGAAATCAAAAAGTCTAGTATATAGCGATACAATTTTCAGGTATGTTATTTTTATAGAATTTTACGGGGCGAAATAAAAAACGCACGATCACGTCAAAATTCAATCTGGTCGAAATTACTATGAAAAACCACGTGAAACACCTTTAAACTTGAAATAATAGATGGTATGAAGCTTCAAAGAAAGTTAAATACCTATTATTTTTACAAAAACGAGGAGCGCTGCGACAAGACGTCCGTACTCTTCGGCTGCTCTCACGAGACTGACTGATCTGCAGTGTATGCCGTCTTATATATAATAAAAGCGCGGACCGTATTGAAAACACCTGTAATAATTAACCAATCAGAAGACGCCACGTTATATGACTCATCACATTACGTCATAACTTGTTGCAATATGTTGTGTAATAGTTTACTCCTTTATAGTTAATACAACGAAGGGCATTAGATATGAGTCATCACAATGTTACGTAATAACTTGTTGCAAAAACGTTGTGCAATAGTATACCCTTATAAGTAATACAATTAAGGGGTGCTTAATATGAGTCATCACAATGTTACGTAATAACTTGTGTTGTAGGCTCCACGTCATCGCCACGTTACGCTCGCCATTGTTTTTTTTCTTTCTAATTTTCCAAGTTCATTAATTGTTAGGTTAAGTTCTGTCACGTAAGATCGTGAGCCTCGCCATAGTAAATCGAAGGGCTCATACTTTTCTGTTAAGATCCGAATCCCAACTTCCACTTTGATATCAAACGCAATAAAAAAGTGCCTAATAATGTGTCCCGCACACACATTTTTTTTCCTAGCAACAACGGTACACAAACAAAAAATCCATGCTAAAAAAAATGTGTAGTTCTGCGAGTGTGTTTTTTTTCTTCCACAATACGTTAAGGGCTGTTAGGCTTGTTTCATGGGAGTCCCATCCACAAATCCCTTTACGTCTGTTAGAATCAACTCGCAGAACAGTCGCTCTAGATGATATGGAAGTTTCCACGGCAGAGAGCTTTCGGATTATAAGGGATGGCGTAATCCGCATCCGAAAATTAGTCTGAACTGATCATTGTCTGAACTGATCATCATCATCGCACCCCGTTTTTTTTCGATGAAAAGCCCAAGGAAGTACTCTTCCAGCTCTCCTATTGTTCAGTGAACATGCCCTTCACGCAGCACACTCGATTTCAAATACCGCTACAATACCATTTTTTTTTTTTGCATCATGAGGAGAAAAACATCGTAGGAGGGGGGGGGGGTTAGAGAGGAGGAAGCATTAACACCGCTATTGCCAGCTGGCGTCTTCTTCATCTTACTGCATAGTTATCACCTTATAGAAGGTTACGCCGTCAACTTGTAACTTGTAGGTTAGCCTCGCCTCTGAAATAGCATATGTTTAAAAAAAAACCAAGAGGAAGCAACTAGTCAGTGTTGCCAACTCCTATTGGTAGGTTAGCTTCGCCTGTAAAATATCACCATGGTGAAATTTTCTTGGGGTGGGTTGGCAACACTGAACCCCACTTGAAGTTTCTGAACTGTCTTTACCCCTCTACTCTAAAGTAGGTCAAAGCACGTAGAGGCTCTCGTGTAGTTTAGCACGTAATAAAAAAATGAATAGGTTAAGTTATATCACGTAAGATCGTGGCATTCGTACCAAGTATGAGTGGAAAAAAATTAGATGCGGTGAAAATTGCACTGAAAAGTCGTCAAACGCTATAAAATCAACAAAAAAAATCGTCAAAATATGCTACCACTGAGGTTAAATCCATAAAAAAAAGGCTCCTACCAAGTATGACTTTGAAACAATAAGTTAGCACTACTAATAACCACTCAACTATAAATATACACATATCCTTTACAGAGAAAAATGAAAAACGTAATACAACTGATAGCGAGTGGTTGAAGCTGCAATCAAGTGTCCCCGGGACCGATTCCACATTAAACTGTAATTCCAAACACGGTTAAAAATATATGCTAACTTACTCTATTTTATTTACACATACATTGAGGAATTTACGTAGGGGCATCGCCGATAGGACGTTGATCTTGTAAATATAGGTTCCAGGATTTGACTTCTTACGGGGTCACGTTTCAGTTGTCCTTGTCGCACTTTGAATTTGTAGCTCCAGTTCTATCAGATCGGGCATAAAGTGGACGTAAACTTCCGCTAGATTCGGTCAAAAATTATATGAAATACTGGGAAAATACATCTGCAAGAGTGAAAAGGCAGCATTAGGCTTCTTACTAAATTTCTGGAAGCGCCATTGAATTCATGACAGAAATAGACGTTATTTACTTTCGTTTACATTAAGACGTTCCGATTTTATGATGTTATTTATCTAAATTTAATTTTCCTTTGATTTCTTCCACACTTTTACGTTAACCATAAAACTCTACGTTATTTTACAGAATGAAATATTCAATGTTTGTTTCGTATGCTCAGAGTATAAAAACTTGGAGCTTAACTGGGGGGGGGGGGGGGGGATAGCAGAATATTTTCTTTTTTGCAGCTCATAGAAATATCATCCAGGACTATTTTGATAAATAGGTGTTACATTTGCAAAATCATAAAATTACTGATTACTTTAGTCCTCGGGTTTCAGGGGGTTAACAAAAGTACCATTATCTCGTGAATCTCCATAAACCTAAAAAAATTGGGAGCAAGTGTCTCCTTTGCCCCTGCTAAGTTACTCCTATGGTTGTTGCGCATAAATGCGTCGCTGAAAACCCATAACAGTTTGAAGGATCAAGGATTCCTTCCTAGTAGGCCGCAACAATGATGAATAAATTGAAACGGGACGGTCCAGGGTACAGGTATCTGGATAACTTAGTGGTAGCAACTGTCGTCTTTGACTGTCTCTAAGTCATCAAGCAACTGGGCAACAATTTTAAACGTCCAATAGCACTGTTACATTCAAAAAGGCATATGTGAAAAAATATAAATTCTATTCACATTTTTACATCACATAAATTGGTATTGAATTTAATTGATAGTATTTATGTGCAGAGAATGTTCTGAGAAGGATTAAATTCGATAGTCCTCTTAAACACACCAGTACCTTCAACAAAACGATTTTTCCAGAATTGGTCGAATTACTTTTGGGACAGAACTTGCATAATATATAGGCTGTGTCCTAGAATGCAGTAAGTTTACAGTCAAGAGACAAAGAACAAAATAGGTATTTACGTTTTCTTCCCTCGTTTTTCAGTCTGTGGTTTTACTCCCTACACATCGCAGTAATTAAGTACCAATAGAAGTTTCTTCACTTCAACTGAATCTTAATCTTTTCTCGCTATAGAGGTTGAATCAAGGAGAAATAAGTGGGAAAAATAACTAAACAACATATATTTACCCGTGATAGGGCCTCTCTAACTTTACACTTTTAACTGACGTCTTTTTAGCTCATGACTTCCTTCTGACACTAACACTAACATTACGGCACACGACACACAATATAACCTATCCTAACAAACATTACCAAACCAATTACACACTTATGTGATTTCGTATCTGTATTCATAAATATTATTAATGTTGACCATTAACACACATTTACCTTCTACTATTATTAACGTATATTTTAATCTTACTTATCTCCTCGTAGAATACTGTAAAACCAACGTTGTTCAGGAAAACCGAACAAATTTGGTTCTTCATGCCAATGTCACAGTGAATTACTGTAAACAAAAAAATAAGGAAAATAAAGGATGAATCAAAAAGGGAATCCGTAAAAGAAAAATCGCCGAACTCACGCCCTGAGTTAATTTTAAGGTACCAGGGCATAAGAAAATACCTCCGAAAGTATGGTGTTCCGCCCCTTTTCCTTCTGATAATTCTAAACCCCTCAAGATACTCGGTCATCTGTAAAAGTAAAGGTTGAGCAATGTTCCGCAACCTTCTTGTCCTCGCAGGATACCATAAATTATCCAGTACTGAACACGGCGCATCATAAAAAAATTATTTATCTAAAAAAATACATTACGGCACTCTTGATATAAATTAGAAGTTTAGGAATGAGTTACAATATAATCAGTTAAGAATACTACTACTACTACTACTACTACTACTACTAATAATAATAATAATAATAATAATCCAATTCACTGCACTCATAGGTACTTTTGGTATTATTATTATTATTATTATTATTATTGAAACGATTCATGCAGCTGATTATATCAATCCGAAACGCCTGTAGAAATTATGTGTGTGTTAAAACAAACTGACCCTTGCCATCAAGGGGCGTCTTACTTAAGTCATGAAAATGACAGAGCGAAAATACAAACATAAGAAAACAAATTTGTAAAGTAAAAAGTAAAGTGCTTCCCTGTGCATTGCACCATGCCATGAAGGAGTAAAGTGGGTGTGGAGTTTGGACCCTGCACTTTCTTGATCACGGTCGAAGGTGGGGGTGAAGTGATCAGCACCACGTCCATGGCCGCCTTCTTTCGCCAAAAGTTTTCTCCAGGTGCCCACTTAATACGACGCTGGGTGGGAACCAGAACCGCTTGAACAGGTGGAAAATATACCGGTTCTCCTCCGCTGGGGATCGAACCCGGGTCTCTCGTATGGCAGTCAGATTAAATAATTTACATTCAATTTGTTACCACAGACAAAAGTTCGCAGCACACCCGTGACCTTGTGGAGGAACACCGGTTTCGAAACATAGATTTAGATAGAGGGCAATGGCGCCAAATAATAAGAATTAAAAGTATTTCAGAAATCGAATTCCAAAAAGCTGTTGGGTAAAAAGTGACCTTCAGCCAGACAATGGCTCAACCTCTCCTGACGAGCGCCCATACACCTTGAATATTTTGGCCTCTCTCTCTCTTTATATATATATAATATAAAGGGAGAGAGATAAACACTTATCATTTATTTCTGAGGTTTATTTTGTCCTTCCGCCTGCAAGCCAATACCCTTTTGTGACAATTTTTCCAAAATACTTGATATTCGTTCCTTTCTTCTTTTTGTAATGATTTCTACAGCCGTAAATAGCACAGTTAGGCATATTTTCTTTCGCAATGCACTTAGATTCTTCTCACTAGAAGTGAAACGAAGACAACAAAAAAGGAAGAAACACTCAGTTCAAAGTGCAATGGTCTACAGAAAAGAACAAAACCGAAAACTCCACTTGTCTGACGTATGGCTGAGAGCCATGAGTGTGAATCCACCTGTTTGTTATTCCACCATGCTCCTAGCCCACACCAACCCCTATTCCCCCTTTGTCTGATCTGAGGCCTGGCATCTAGCGTGAGCATTGAGAAACAAGTAGTTCCTTGAAATCTTTGCTAGATGTCAATAGCGTCACCAGTGACGTCATGGAGTGACGAAAGCCACAAAATTTATCATTGAGTTAACATGTCTCCTTTAGTGGTTTGTCTATGGATATAGGTCAGGAACTAAGAGTGCGAAACTGAGGTCGAATAATGAGCTGGGGAGGGGGAAGTCCCGAGGATGGGACGGGGCAGGGACATCAGGATTTTGCACTCCTGGTAGTGGTCTAACTGACTAACATTTAGTTTTCAGGGAATTTTTCGCGACATTAGATGCGCTTTTTGCCCTTCATTGACCATTCATAGAAGCCTAAAAATCTTAAAAATTCAAGTGCTTTGCCTTTCCATTGTTGGATTAAATTGAATTTTTACACGGTTTATGTGATTGACGAATAACGTCAGTTAAGGGTTTATCCTGGATTAAATTCAAAAGTTGTAAAATAAGGGCTATACTTTGCACTAATAACGGAGTTACCCAATTGGAACGTACTTTTAAATCTATCTGTATGCCAGTTGTGACGCAAAATAAGTAAATAATTGATGGACAACGGCTGTCTAGAACAGCGGCTGCCTCTCCATAACACCGGTCAGCAAGGGTTTGGATGACTCGAAGAACTGTGTTGTCTCGGAATAATTTCAGCATGATGATTCCAAAATTAAAGCCATTTTTACCCATCACGTCTAGTTTTTTTTTTTTCAGAAAACGGCAATATATTAACTGCCTTAATTTCACAATAAAATGTGTAGTTCCAAAATTTCCCAAATAGAAGGCCCTGTGTAGATGGTGATAAAATATTGGCTTTTTACAATAAAAATACTCAGATTTTGAACTATAAATGTACATAGAATAGTAAGCATTTAATCCACCTTCTATCTTTACAGGATACATTGACATGAAAATTATAAACTTTCATTGCGTAACTTCCATTTTCGAAATTCCTAAAAAAATGTCCTTCACAAAATGTACAAAACTCAATGTTGTAATATGGTGGGTTGATTGAACTTAATAACTTGGAGAAATTTCCTTATCTAGGGAAAAATCCTGACGTGATCGGATGAAATTTATGTCATATCCATCATCAGCATTCATAATACTTACAGAATTACCTATTGATTTGAAATCATCCGATTTTTTCCCCCCAAAGTGCAGGGCTGTGTTATCCACAAGTTTAAAGAAATACTATTTGACCATCGACATTTGAGAAGTTTTGCGACTCCCAGTTTGGCACCCTTCTAAATATTTTCCGGCGTCGAAACTGATGTGTGTTCAAGGCGCTTACATAGGCCTGGGATTGTATCGCAAGAAATAAACAATTTCATGTTTGGAAGTAGTTGATAAACGTGACACTTCCTCTGTGCTCACCGAGAAGTGGAGATATGTAGCACCTTTGATATTAGGCTGACATGTTAGAGTCGGCACAACTTTAATGACTCAAAACAATCCATTCGGTTTTTCTGTACGGTGTTATGTATATATGCGACTTACAGATCGCCATTCAGGTTTCACGCAAGTAATGTTCACTGAGTGAGTATCAGCATCACAGTGTAGTTTAACTATCTTGTATTCTCTTTAGATTTCAGTTGACTGAACGATTTTCTTTAATACTTAAAAATTACATAAAAATGAAGCACTACTGAAATTGGGCACATTTTTGTCTCACTTTGGAAAGTTTGGAAGGGGGGTGACACCAAAAGTTGAGGTGTTAATATCTCGGATTTTCCGTTGTGAATGCCAGAGTTTCTGCTGTCAGTCACGACGGCAAACGTGCGCACGTTCATTTTATGCAAGCAGCATTCACGTTTCTGAGAGAAAAAAATAGTTATGAGGTAGTCAATGGTAACAGGGCTGTCATCCCATCTCTTTTCGCACAGAGTGGATAAGAAAGCTAAAAAAGCTAAAAAAGCTAAAGTGTTCCCTGTGCAAGCACCACGCCATGGAGGCGTATAGGGGGTGTGGGGATAACGCCCCACACTTTCTTGATCCGGTCGTGAGTGGGGGTGATGTGATGAGCACCACACCCTTGACCGCCTTTACCCCCCAGGGTTTCCCCCAGGTACCCATGTTATACGACGCTTGGTGGGCGCCGGGGCCGCTTCCAACGTTAGAAAAGTTCCCGGATTTGAACTGGCCGGGGATCGAACCCGGGACCTTGAGCATGGTAGTCAGACGCGTTACCCACTTTTTTTTTTATAAGCTTTATTTCACTATTCTGTTTACATCTATGGATTTTTTTTCCTACATGTATACATACAATTACATTACATCCAGATATTTACCAAAATATTGTGACAAGCGGACATTTTGTTTATTTGATTGTTTCCATCTAGATCTTTTAAGATACATTGTATATAGGGTGATATTTGGTTCAAACTTTTGCTATATATATAATATACTGTATGTGATATTAGCCACACAATGGCATTTTGTTTCTTCACAGGGAAATATTTGAAGTCTGGTAATTTTTGCTTGAAAGCATTGTGGCGATATACGACATATTTTGGCAAGGCACATAAGGAGAAAGGCCCAAATTTCTGAAATTCCTTTACATGTAGTGAGGCGATGTTCATTTGTATCCACCTCTCCGCATTGTCTACACTCATTTGTTGGTAGTCTTTTTATATCATTTAGTCGAACATTTGTTGGAACTAGATCATGCACCAGGGTACACCACAAACTTCGTATGTCCGTGTCAAGGAAAGGCTTGTGGAAATTTTGCCATACATTTGACCAAATAACATTAGGAAATTTTTTCTCTATTCGACTCTGCTGCAAAATAAGTTGTCGTTGAAAATGTTCATACAAATATTTTGACAGAGTATTTTCCTTCAAGTCCATGGGAAACTCCACATAACTCCATTCTTGTACAAAATTTCGTACATACATAGGGCTCTTTGTTAGTCGAGACAAGTTGGGTGGATTTTGCGGTGGAAACGTATCGGTAAATATACGCAACCACATTGATGTAATCGACCGTTCAATTAAGTACAATTTATAATTTCTAGCTAAAAATAGAGACTTACATTTATTTTCAATATTCCATAATTCTAGACCACCTGTCATTTGTGTTTGGCACATGATCGGGAATGGTACCCGAAAAAAATGTCCGTACCACATGAACCATCCCACAGCAGACTTTATTTGTCGGAGATATTGCTGTGTGATTGGCAACACTTGAGCGGCATAATTTAATTTACTAAAAATAAAAGTGTGTAGGAACCAAACACGCTGAATTAAATTGAGTTGTCTTCCTCTCATTTGATAACACTGTAACCTGATTTCGCTTACAATTTTCGTCCAGTTTAGATCCAGCATTCTGGATTCATTAGTATGAAAGGTAATGCCCAATATTTTGAGTTCGTTTACATATTTTATCCCTATGTCCGGATTGTCTTGCTTCCAGTTGCCAACAGGTAAAGCCTTTGATTTTGTCATGTTAACTTCCGCTCCACTGGCAGAACAATACAAACACATTGCATTCAGTATATTTTGGAGCTGGATCGTTGTTGTTACACAAGCTGATAAATCGTCTGCGAATGTAAACACTTGCGTTTCAAGGAAAGCACTCGCTGCGGGTGGGGCTCGGCACTGAATATATCGAAGTAGCGGGTCCAAGGTCAAAGCGAAGAGAAGCATACTCAAGGGGCACCCCTGGCGAATGGATCTCGTCACGTGTATTGCAGGAGTCACGAATCCATTGATAAGAAGACGGTAGGTTGCCTTTCTATAGAAACTTTGCAAAACAGATATAAAGGCTTCACTGAAGCGATAGGCTCGAAGTACTTCAAACAAATATTGGTGAATTACAAGATCAAAAGCTTTTGTGAAATCAAAGGATAGTATACAAGCTGCGGTTTGTTGCATTTCATAATAATACATTATATCACGTATACCCGCCACCGTAGAAAATATATTTTGAGTTTTACTGACACATGTTTGCCGTGAACTGAGTAAGGAAGATAATATAGGTTTCAGTCTATTAGCCAAAACTTTGGCCATAATCTTATAATCACAGTTTAACAAAGTAATGGGCCTAAAGTCAGTCACTGCACTCGGACGCGTTTTTTTGGCAATCAGTACAATTATACCTTCATTTTGAAGCACGCATTCGTTTCGAAATGCATCTTGTATTATCTTGACCAATTCATGTTTCATAACATCAAAAAAACGTATATAAAATTGGTAGCCTATGCCATCGTTGCCAGGAGTGCGCTTAACGTTACAAGTACGCAGTGCTTCATACACCTCATCGACAGTGACGTCACTGTCTAACAAAGTTCTGTCTTCGTCCGTCAAAAAATTATTTACCGATGTGAGCAATTGTTGTACAGCCAATTGATCTACTTCTTTACCAGTATACAAATTATTATAATACGTGTTAAACGCCTGTGATATACCTTGTTGAGTTCTATGTGTATCTCCGCCGGAATCGACAATATTGTTTATCAAAAGAGCTCGCTTTTGTTTTTGTGTGTGAATATAGTGAAATAAAGAGGTTCGTTCATCTTGCAAGGATGACGCATGAGTAGTTCTTATCTTTATACCCTCCAAGTGATGCCGTTGCAACGTAAGGATTTGTGCTTTATATTTTTGTATCTGTGGATAATGTTCGGTGACATCAGGTCGCATACATAACTCATGTAAACATTTGTAATAGAAGTTCAACATTAAGTTCCGGTCACGTGCACTCTCTTTCCCTAGCCATTGAAAATAGGATTTAATTCGAGGTTTTACGTATTTTACCCACCACGTATTGTAATCAGTATAGTGTTTTTGTTGCCGGCACCAATACTTCCATTTTTCTTCAAACATATCATTAACATTAGGCTGTTGAAGTAGGGCAGAGTTCATTTTCCAATAGGACGGACCCCAAACTAATTTAGATTCTTGTAGATTAATACTCATTCTGATTGCTATATGATCTGAAAAAGGTACCGGCAAAGCATCTATTGTCGTCACATATTTTATAGTATGACCAAGTGTATAGAATCTGTCCAATCTAGAACCTGCTTTGTTATTGAAATAGGTAAACACTATATCCTTTCGTTTTTCGGTCCAGATGTCCTTCAGCTGTAAATCGCTGATTAAGGTCGTTAAAGCTAAACTATTTTGAAACTTTCCTATACAATCACATGATCGCAGCACTTGATTAAAATCACCACCTAGGATGATACACGAATCATTATTTGGAAGTAAGTATACGATCTCAGCCTGATAAAATTGTTCTCTCTTCCATCTGTTTTGCTGTCCGGAGGGGGCGTAGATATTAACAAAAGTATAACGTTGACTTTGAAAACTAATTCCCCTCCCATCGACTAATTTCTTTACATTTTTTATTTCTATACCACTTTTGATTATAATTGCCGTCCCTCTCCCGCTTGTCCCCAAGTTTACAATAGCCTCGTACCCATACAGGAAGTTAAAATCTACAATACAAACTTCCTGCAAGTATAAAATGTCAATCGCGTGGATTCGGACAAAGTCCGCAAGCAATTTGCATTTCACTGGCGTCAGGATCCCATTGATGTTAAGGGTACAAAGACGAGTGCTGTAATTCATGCACAATAAGATATTATAAAAAACTGTATATAAGAATACCACGTAAATGTGCATTTTTGGTGCTCAATTACACTAAAGTAAGTATTAGTCCGAAGTGTTTTCAGAATGATGATAATCGTTCATGTGCATGACACAATTTACACTATTTTTTCTACCTGTTATTATATCGATATTCATCTTGTAACTCTCTAACATGTAATATATAACATTACACTGTATACACTAGGAAAGTACACAAATTTTTGTCGCGCACTACACTCGTAAATCACTCTCATCTCAAAACATAAACAAACATTTCTCCTTACACTAACTACCTAATGGAGGGGGGGAAGGCGATCTGAACCCACATCTACTTAACATTTCACTTTTGTTGGGTCTTTCTGCTGTGTGTGACGGACTGCTGCCTTAGAAACATCCTGGTACATTTCTTTTTCTTACCTTCTGTTACCGCTTTCAGTCGTGAACTTGTGCGTTTTTTTCTATATCGTTGACCTTTGTCCATAACTTGCTTATCATCTGTGGATTCCTCTTCAGTTTGTGAGTCATCTCCTGATACCATTTCTTGCGATTTTGACGAGGGAAGGGGGGGGGGGTAATTTTAGGTTGGTCATGTTGTCCACTCACGTTTCCTTCTGCTAGTTTCAAGGTCGCGCCTGGCAGGGAAAGCTCATGACCTGCCTGGCTCATTTCACCTTCCGATACACAGCTGTTCGCGGGGAGGGGAGGGGCCATCTTATCACTAATCGAGGCTTCAGGCGTGACCTGGTAGTTACTCGAAAGTTCCTCGCGTTCAACTTCTGCTACCCATGACGACGTTTGACCTTCTGTAGTTAACACATGGGAAGTTTCCTTTGCTGCTCTCCCTGATGAAACTTTGTTCGTCGGAGGATCCAGTGGCGTCTGTGCTGCACCTTCGGGTTCTTTTATATCTGGGTTCTTTGGGGATTCTTTCATTTCTATGTCCAGGGTTGTCTTGGGTAACTGAAAACTTGTAGGCTGGTATGGCAGTGGTTGTTCTGCTGCATCAATATTGATTGGTGATCGGTGGGTGGCTTCCGCATATGTAGAGGCTGTCCTTCTTCCTGGTTTTCTACGCTTATCGCAACAATTTGAGAGATGTTCTGTAGATTCACATATCCTGCACGTAATCTTTTGACCATAGTACGTTACCCAATATCGATCACCTTTGATAGTGATGTACGATGGAATTGGTTTTTTAAGCGTCATGCGAATTCGCTTTGTACCGGTACGCGTTGGGTATATATGTTCATCCGTGTACTTTTCATCATCAACATATTTCACATCACCATATGTTGTCAGTGTCTGTTGGAGAACGTCCATTGGAAGTTCCATAGGAACTACATGTACGTTCACAATTACGCTATTTTGATCCGCCCATTCCAGTTTTACCTCATGCTCCCCATTGTCATCAGTGTATACTAATGTGCCTCCCGATCGTAATTTATCTGCTCGCCTAACACTCGCGATATTAACTTTATAAACACACACTTATGATCGATTTCAATACTAAGCACTTGATCTTCTGTTAATGACAAATTCTGCTGTATCCACCGATGCAGTTGTATCGATGTCGGTTTTTGTCGCACTTTCGTGAAGACCAATTTCACAGTATTCACTCGCCGTACAGACATGGTTCAGAACACAGAAGGTAGACTTAACCGGATTTTCACTCGCTTGCACGTAATGCTCAACACGGACCGCACGTAGAGACGATGCACCGCGTGCCAGTGCGGGCAGCGAACTGCCCACTGAGCCACCGCGGCCACCAATACTATCTGATGCAGTTGTAAATTATGTAACCTTCTCCACTCACCTGTTTTCTCACCCCGTTTAATTCCAAATAGTTTTCTAAGCATTTTACGTATTTTCAAACTCTCTTAATTTATGTCCCTCTTTCAATGTAATGGACAAGTTTCACATCCATATAATACTAGAGGCAAAATTACACTTTGTATTTTAACTCTTAGTTTCTTAGATATTATACCAGAAGATAAAAGTTTATGAAGAGGAAAAGAAACACTCATTTCTTAAATTAAGTATGCTTCTTACTTCCTCTGTAACCCTAGAAAGCTAACGTGTATGAAATGTTTCGTTAAAGCTAACGTATCGTAAAATTTACGAGGGGGTTAAAAAGACTATGGCAACCATAGTACAATAGATTTTAAAGAAATGAATTTTACGAGGGCCACTATTTATATTTTGAGCCTTGGCAACACTGATTGAAGTTAGGCGCGATTTGACGTTTACACGGAATCGTCTGGCATTATTGACCATACCGTACTTCAAATGTTTTGTCAATAGCTTGATTTGTGTTGTTTATGTTGCCTTGGAGATTGCGCGACAACAATAAAATGGAATTAACTCGTGAACATTTTCGTGCGATGATTTTTTACGATTTTCGACGTGGATTATCAAGACAAGAGTGGATCGATCAACTTACTTCCACATTTAGCGATGAAGCCCCATTCTTTGCCACTGTGAAACGCTGGTATAACGAATTTAATCGTGGCCGCCATTCGCTCACCGACTAGATTCGCGAAGGTCGTCCAAAATCAGTTGTTGTTCAAGAAAACATTGATGCTGTGCAAAACCTAATACTGCAAGATCGTCATGTGACATACTGTGAGATTGAGGCAACCATAGGCATTAGTTCCACCAGCATATATAAAATATTACATGATCATTTAGCTGTGAGAAAAATATGTTCTCGTTGGATCCCACACAATTTGACAAAAACTCAAAAAGACGCTCGCGTCAATTGGTGCAAACAAATGCTCAATAAATACAATGGTGGTGCTTCAAAAGACGTATATAAGATTGTAACAGGTGACGAATCATGGATATATGCATATGAGCCGGAACGTAAACAGCAGTCGACTGTATGGGTGTTTCAAGATGAACCCAATCCAACAAAAGTTGTTCGCGCTCGAAGCACATCGAAACAAATGGTCGCCTGTTTTTTCGGGAAAACTGGTCATGTGGCAACTGTGCCTTTAGAGGAACGTAGAACTGTCAACTCTGAATGGTACACAACAATTTGTTTGCCAGAGGTCTTCGGTCAAGTACGGAAAACAAACAAACAAACGCCATCGGATCATTCTTCATCAAGACAATGCCAGCTGTCACACATCTCGTCTAACAACCGACTTTATGAACAGTCAAAAAATCGAATTGATGGGTCATCCGCCGTACAGTCCTGATTTGGCACCCAATGACTTCTTCTTGTTCCCGAATGTCAAGAATAAATTGCGTGGACAACGATTTTCGTCGGCGGAAGACGCCGTTGATGCGTTCAAAGACCATATTAAGAGGTGTCTCAAGAAGATTGGAAAAACTGCTTTGACAAATGGTTCGAACGAATGCAAAAGTGTATTGACCATAAAGGAGAATACTTCGAAAAACAATAAAGCAGTTTTCAATGCCAAATTCCTGTTTTTTCATTGTTAGGCTCAAAATATAAATAGTGACCCTCGTAATGAACACGACTTGTTAGAATAAACCTTGACAAACATTTTGGTTACAAAAAACTGTTTAAAAGTTCATCAGTGCAGTACACACACATCACTTTCCCCCATGCTCCCCACAGATCGTCTTGTTCCAGCGGCAGCAGTTCAATGACGTCATCCTCTTCTTTGTCGATGGTCAAATTCCGCAGATTGTGCGTGGCTGGTTTTGTGGATTCAGTTTTGGTGCTTATAAATAATTTGAACTTTAATTCAATCAAAATATAACCCTCACTAAAAACGTCACAAACTATACCCAATAATGAAAAAAATTAAAAGTTCGCAAAAAAGGTTTCCAGCAAAAATCCAGGCGGAGAAGCTAACGTGTAGTAAAACGTACAAGCGCCTTCTGAAAACAACTATACCGGCGGTCGGTTGACAACTGAGTCTGCCACAAACCGACACCAAATGCAACATAGTAAGCGGAACTGAGCGAACAATCCATTGCCCACCGGCTAAGGGGTGTACGGTGAAATATGGTCATCTTGGATCGTAGGTTTTACGATACGTTAGCTTTCTAGGGTTAATATAATTTTCACTTGCTAGTATTGCTTCGAAGTACTTCATTGGGAAACTGATTGAAACGAGTTCTTAGCAATAATTACATTTTGATTATTACCTAACGCTTGGTTTCGTCCTGTAAGCATACAATTAGTTTTCTCTTTGCTAACTTCCAAATCTATCTCTTTAGCTACTTTTAAATATTTTACCACTATTCTTGATAGTATTTCTATCATCCCTTAGCAAGTACATCATCTGCATATGCTAACAACTGACTTAGATGGATTAATTTTAGTCCTTCATTAGTTTCCTTTGCCTTCCTATCAACATATTCTAAGGCAAAATTAAAGAGCAATGGAGATATTAATAATAATCCTATGGCGCTATAGCCCAATATTTGGCCCTGGCTTACCTACCGAGTGCTGGCCTTCCTCCCACGCAGGCCACCAGAGGGGCGTGGAGATTTGCAGGACCCGACCAACCCCCAGCCGTTGTAGGACGTCGCGACCGGATTACGCTCACTCACTCGGAGCTCCTCAATTTCCTTATGGACATTTTGATTATATTTCCACTTTATCTCAATTGTCTGTCTGATGTGAAAAACTTGATCTATAGTTGATCTGTTTAAGTTTAAATCCACATTGATAATCACTTATAATTTCATTAGCATATGGGATTAGTCTTGTTAAAAGAATGTTAGATAATATTTTATGTGATGTTGAGAGGAGAGCTATTCCACGGTAATTATCAACTTTTTTAAACACAGGATAAGTTCTTTTCACTGTTGAGGAATTTCCTCTTTTTTCCATATTAAACAAAATGAATTTGATATTGCAACAAACTCCCAGCATATTTAATTAACTCAGCTGGTATTAAATCAATTGCAGGTGCTTTGTTATTCTTTAACCTTTCAATAGCATATTTAATTTCAGTCAAGTTAGGTTCTGGTACTAGAGCAAGGGCCTCCCCGATGGCGCAGTTGTATCGTTTGTTACGACCTTACTTATTGTGTAACTTGGCAATTCCGTGTTAAAAGAAAAATTGATATAGTGTTACCTCAAGTCCTTGTTAATGTCCGTGATACTACATGTTGTGACGCAAATATGAACGCGCCAGTCAAGGCGTTGTTGAACTAATGTATTCACCTTTCTGTAACTATCTGATGAAGACAGCTCGCTTAAGACAACGGGCATTTATTATGATGTAAATATAGATTTGCCAATCAAAGATTAGCCATGTTTGATGAACTAACCTAATTGTAAATAAATAATGGCGGAACATTTAAATTTGTATATTTCCAAAATGTAAGTTTTTATCAACGTTAAAGAAATAATTGTTAACTCAAATGAATATGTAAACTTTCTTTGTAAATTATTAATTGCTAAACGATGTATTTTTCAAATATTCTTCCGTCGTAATTTGGAGTATTGTAATAAGAAATTACCTAAAGACAGGTGTTCGAGGCTGGAACTTTGGGTATAAATACGAAGCAGTTTGGTCCATAAGGAGGTCTGTTCTGGTGTCAGTCTAGGAAGAAGTGAATAGGTGCAAGCCGCTCTTCTGTAAAAACCTAAATTGGTCATCTCGGGTGATGACTCCAAGTCTAGGAAGAAGTGAATAGGTGTATGCCGCTCTTCTGTAAAACCTAGGTTTGGGCCACCCTAGTTTGACCTTTCTAGTAAGTTTGAAATTATCTATTAACAATTGATCTCCAAGTTCCAGTTATGAATTACCTAACCACTGGCTGTAAGTACTCAAGCAGTAAATAAACATTTCATTAAAACTTCACGACGTTGGTTGGATTTGTTCTGCACCTACCCTGAAGATAGGTTTCAGTGTAGACCCTTAGAGCCTCAATGCTCCCGGCTATAGGAGTAAAGGGCGAGGAAAGTTACTAGGAACGAAACACGTTGTTGACATGTAATCAAGGGGTCCTAGGTTCGATACCGGGTGGTGGCACGAGTGGTTCGGATCCCACTTTAAACTGTAGGTCCAGTCCCGATTAGCCTTACTGTGCATAAAGTGGACTTAAAACATCAAATCAATCAATCAATAGTACTGGAGCTTCTTCTGTGTATACTGCATTTACTTCTGATGTATCTCCTACATGAATATTTGGTTGATTTGATGGTTTAAGTCCACCTTATGCACAGTAAGGCCAATCGGGGCTGGACCTACAGTTTAAAGTGGGATCCGAACCACTTGTGCCTCCACCAGGCATTGAACCCGGAGCCCCTTGATTACAAGGCGATGACGCACATGAATATTTAAAAGGTCACTAAAGTATTCTTCCATCTATTTTAAATATAGCTTGAATCAGACAAAGATACTCCGTTTTTATATTTTAACAAGTTTAGCTTAGATTCCACTCCTTTCCAAATTCATTTACACCATCATAATTATAAATCTCTTATATTTTTATTTTTGCTGTTTGTTTCAATTTCGTTAATTTTGCTTTTCAAGTAATCTTTCTTTTTACTTCTAAACGTGCGGTTAACTCTTCGCTATAATCTATTGATATCATTAGAGTTATTTAACCACTAAAGTCTAGCCAAACTTCTCATTTCTATTAGATCATAACGTTCAGTAGGTAACCATTTACTTCTACTTCATTTATATTTTCATTATTATTTAAATCCGGAAGTAATTTTTAATTTATTAATTTTGAACATGTTATTATTGATAAAATTGATAAAAATTAGAAAAGGAACATGCGTAAACACAAAACTGAAACCTACGAGCGCGGGTCGTTTTTGTCCTGTTAAGACAACGTTCCCAGCCATTGTTTCCACGGCCCTGTGAGCTGAACTAATGAATTCTCGCAACTGATTTAAGGCCCCGACAGTCGGAAGGGTTCGCTGGAAATGCCGGGAAATGGTGACCTCAGGCAGTAATTGGAAATGAAAAAAAAAAACATAATTGAAACTCGCTTGGGTAATTAGGTAATTTTTACCCATACGAGCGTCCTTTCGATTAAAACAAGATTCTTAATGCTATTCTTCGGATCCGTCCTAAATGCATAGCCCAAATTTGGTTTGCAATAGGAAATATTTGGCTAAAAGAATAGTAAATATTTGGTTAAAAAACATTCACTTCTCATAAGCAAAGAGTTTTTGTTCTGCAGATAGGAAAACAGTCAGGGGTCATGCTTCAAATTACACTGTACTTCACAACTTGGTGGTCAAGGTTTGTGTTTGCATTTTCACATGCTTATTCCACTGCGAGCATATTATGGTTTAATATATTTGATAACATGTTCCAAACTCTTATCAATAACATTTGAATGAAATTCAATTGTGAAATTTCCCTGATGAAAATTTCTGATATTTATAGTACCACAGCTTTGGTAGTATGTAAATTCTACTCTTCTTCAAATGTCTTCTGTGAACTAGGAAATACACTAAAATCTATTGTTAGACCTAACGTTTGACTACTGTACTGAAAAATATGAACAACAATGCATAATAATTGATCAAAATATTATAAATTAATTTATATATTCTAAGCATAGATATTTTAATTCTTGACACTACATTTCCAGGCAGGTAAAACAGCATGCATTTGCTCTGAATTCTAATGAATATAACTCAAGTCAGGTATATCTTAATGAATACGTGAATTAAATTCTTTCCTATTAAAAAAATAATAATATTTAGAGCAGCTAGTAGTTGGAAGATATGTTCATATTTGGTTTGTTCTAATGTGGAGCTTCCATGGTTACTTTTATGTCTGTGTACTGCACTTGCAAGTTTTTAGGTAACTTCATTGTTAAATCTATTTACTTTATGTTTTCACATGAACACAGGAAGAGCAGCATGCCAATTCATGACTAAAAGAGTTTGTTTTTCAATATTCTACAAGAGTGTTAAACGTAATGAAGCTACACATTTATAAACGTGCTCACTCTATTTAATTTTTGTTGTTGTGTGAAAGTATTCCTAAGTAGTAAATTCCACGTAATTTACCAAGCATTTAGTTTAGTTGTTTATATGACTTCTCCAAGCGTAAAGTTTGTAAAAGGTAAAGTGCTCCCCTGTGCTTTGCACCACGCCATGAAACTGTATAGTGGGTGTGGAGTAGGGCCCCACACTTTCTTTATCACGGCCGAAGGTGGGGTGATGTGATCAGCACCACGCCCCTGACCGCCTTTACCCCCCACAGTTTCCTCCAGGTACCCACTTTATACGACGCTGGGTGGGCGCCGGAGCCGCTTGAACAGGTGCAAAAAATCCCGGTACTCCCCCGCCGGGGATGGCACCCGGGTCTCTCGCATGATAGTCAGACGCCATAACGACTTTTTTTCTTTTTTAATATTCTTTATTTTATGCAGTAGTGACTACTTACATGATCCTATGATAACATTATACATATATCAGATCTAGATTCAGTGGCGGTCCCTCCATGGAACAGAGGGAACAGGCTGTTCCCTCCTACTTATCGCCCATTGAAGCTATTTTAATTATCTATATTAACATAATAAGAACACTTCTTTCTCCCGAAATCAACACGCCGAAGAAAACTTTCACCGTGACTGGACGTTTGTTTACTTCACCCACCCTCGTCGTTCCACCCTCTACAAAAACAGTGCCTGACGCCGAGTATTTCCGACCAGGCGAGAAGGCAAAAACGATCCTCGTGGTCCCACCACGGAAGCTGAACTCTATAGCTGTTCCCTACGAGACAGCGAATTCGTTTTCCTTCGAGTTTTTGCTATGTGCTAAAGTTTAATTGCGTCGTAGTGATAGTTTTGAGGGTAGTAAGTCTATAGTTTCCTAATCTCATTGCAAAATTGCGTCTGACATTCATAACGAACTGGAAAAATCTTCTACAGTTAATCGTCTGCTAAATGCCTTGGCTAAATGCTGCGAAATAGCTTCCGAGGGAACAGCTCGCATCCACCTGTACCAACAGCCCCAAAACCAGGCGCACGCAGAGGCAGGACAAGAAAGCGATTGTTGCGAGCGTAGGGTTGAGAATGTTGTATGATTGACCGGCTGAAGACGAAAGCTTTTAGTTCATTGAACTTTACAGAAAAGACAGCAAACTAAGACCTACCCTAACCGAATTAAAAACAAAAACGAAATCGTACACAAGGCATTTTATACAAAGTTACTACAACTCTGTAAAATGATTAACTGGATACTCTTCCAGTGGCAAATTATTGTTGTCCTTGTTTGTTCACGAGAACGGAGTTTGGAACAGTTCGGGTTTTGTCACAATTTCTACAAATCTAGCGGACGTCATGAAAAAACTCGGCCATCTGAATGCCATTATTGCATTGAGGACGTTTGAATTACAAGAATGCTCAACTCTACAAAAAAGTCAACTTAATCTACAAATAGAGAGATGAAACAGGTTTCGACAAAACATTTTTTTTTCTAATCACTCATAAATTGCTTTTATTATTATTTTCTTTGTTGCGCATCAACAATTTTGTTTTTAATGTTATTTTTACATTATAGTATCATATATGCTTTAACATTGTTATTGTCCAAATTTTAACGTGCTTCATGTATGTTACTTCTGACAATTTGTAACATATGTATCGTATGTTTATTTGGTCAGGAGGAATGCCAACTGGGGGATTATGGCGCAGGTTGCGCTATCTAGATTTTGGGGGGGGGGTTCCCTTCAAATAATATAAAATTCAACATTTTTTTTTTCCAAAATATATGTAAAAATTTTACACCTTAAATGCACCATATTTAATCCATTAGATGAAGAAAAGAAAGTGTTTAAGGGTATTATCGAAGGGGGGGGAGAGAAATATCCAACTGTTACATATTAGGCCTTAATTGACACGGGGTTCTGGGGGGATTGTGAATTAAACTTTGGGAAGAACAGTATCCAACTCTAGGTCTTAGATTACTGCGGGTATTTTAGTTAGAGGGGAATTGAGCCTTAAATTGAGGTCAATTATACAATTATTGTGTATTACTATTGTCTTAGACAGACTATTCGAGATTAAAATTACCACCTGAGCGCTAGTGTCGCTTCCAATATGGCAGCTCGAAGTAGGATAAATCTTTGTTTACATTCAGCAGTAGTACAAAATAGCAGCGTGTTGTCATGACTGGTATGGTAGAAAACGTTTAAATTACGCATTATTTTTAAATATTGGGAATGCGATGTGAATTCCAGGTACTCTAACAAACGTGAAGCTGTACTGAGAACGAAGCATTTAATAATGATAGGCGAAAATAACACGGAAAATGCAGACCAAACTATGTATACGCACTGGTTATCCAAAGCAGTGCTGTATCATCTGCACGTCATGTTGTAACTGGGGTTCTCGGAAATTATTTGAAAATAAAGGAATTGAAATTGACCTGTATTTGAAAAGCTGGGACAGGAGAAAATTGCGAACATATCGTTGTAGTTCTTTCTCGAAAGAGAAAGGCTGGTTTAATAATAATATTCACGATTTCATGACCAGGCTATACTCACTGAAAAAGGACATCATACTGAATGAAACAATAACATTAGCATGTCCAGTTTTTTTTTCTGGTTACATTTGACATTAATTAATTCTCAAACTATTTTTAATTAATTCTCAAACTATTTTCATCTTCTCTCTTAATCGATTTGCACCTGTCCCAAATTTCACACATACGTAATACCGGTAATACATGGACGCATTGGGTAAGACGCTTCATGATTTCTCGGAAAAAATTATTTATTTATAAAGTAGAATTTAAAACTTTACTCTCATGGTAATATATATTTATCTCTCGAAAAATAAAGTAAGCAGACTCGTGCATTCTTCGTAATTTCCTTGCCGGATTGCAGTGTTATATCCCCCATACTAATCTTCTGTCAATTACGTTTTCCCTGATTTATTAACAAATTTCATTTTGTTGATTGCACGAGGTGGAAACACATGAACACTTTTAATTTGTTTTGACCCATAAAACGATTTAGAGCAAAAAAAACCTGAACAGTAGACCTTACTCCCTCGCATATTCCCCATGCTTTAATCGACTTCAACACAACGTATCCTACTTAGAATACTTCCTGAAAATCCCACCAGATGACATATCGGTTAATTTTAGTCGCGGAAATTCTGGTGTTGAGACTGAGAAATAATTTTTTGGAGGAGGCATAATCCAATCTTCAATATCAACAGTAAGTTTAAACTTGGCATGGAAACTTTGGTGAAATCTCAGATTGTCAAGAGATTTCTGTAGTGTTTGTTTTTGGTTTGAGTTGGTGTTTCAAGTCCACTTTATGCACAGTAAGGCTAATCGAGACTGGACCTACAGTTTAAAGTGGAATCCGAACCACTATGTGCCTCCACCGGGTATCGAACCCGGGACTCCTTGATTACAAGGTGACGACGGTACCATAGCGCCATCGGAGAGGTCCCAGATTTCTGTAGTGGAGAGAGAGTTCGAAAATTAAATTTTGGAGACTGTATTAAGCGATATGATATCCACACGTTTTCGACCCCGAACGTGCCAAAGGGGAAGCTTATAAAGACTAAATATCTCGGGATCTTAAGAAAGTATTGACATCCCATTAAATTAATATTCTTGAAAGCCTGCAAAGGAATGGATTTAAAGATTTTCTTGCTCGCTTCGATCGCAATGATATGTTACTAGGATGCATGGCGCTTGAATGAGGTGAATGTGAAGTTTATGTACTATAGCTGCATTACAAGACAAGCTATATTCTCGATTATGATAAACGATTTTAGGGGTGGTCTTGAGTGATGGGCACCTCTGTTTAGGGAGGAGGGGCAGATCAAGTATGGTGTTCAGTAAAGCTAAGAAAGAAGTTACTTTCAGTAGACACGCTGTCGTAATTAAATACGTTGTGGGGATTACGTTATGGTTTAAGGGCACAAATTATATGATTTGGAGGGGATGCGCCATTGGCCTTGAGGGGCACCCCTGTATTTAGTTCATTTCAATAAGGGTTGAATTTTACTTTGTCTACTGTATTATATTACGACGGGTATGGGAGGGGAGGGGAGGGGGCAAGTGCAGGTCACCTGTTCCCCTGTATGATTTAGCACCGCACGCCACTGTCTAGATTACATAATTAGGTGTACTTACAGAATTAAAAAAGGTCATTTAAGAAATTTGCATAGAGTGTTTTGCGGTTAGCTTGGTCCATCTGGTAATAATTCTCACTCTAATGAAATTGCAACGAAATTTGCATTGACACTGAATTATGTCCAAAAATATAATAAATATATCGAGCTACTAAAAACTGGACTGCTCTTACTTTAGTAAGAGGGAAGAACACAAAATCTAGGAACAATAAATGATCTACGTACAGTAAGTGTATCGGGCGATGTTCTACATATAGTGCCAAGGCATTTACACAAATACTTCCAGTGATCTGCCGTTGCGGTGCATGTTACTAGGCGATGTGGTAAAGTGTCTTCAGCTTGAGGACAATTTGAACACAAAGCACTGTCAGTCATTTGGCATCGCCACTTTCTAGCACCGGTCGCAATTGCATCATGAACTACTATGTATCATAGAGATCGAACGCGGTTAGAAAGATCGGATGCAGATATATTTCTCCATACGTTTCTCCATTAGTTCGGAGAAGCACAATTCGTGGTTGGTGATGTAACCTGCAAGTTAATTGGTTATAGAAAAATTTCACTGTCATGCCATCGACATCCATGTGAGGTGAACCGATTAGAAGATAGCAAAACTCGACAATAGTTCTCCTCAAATAGATAAATGTAGTTATTAGGGATCTTCCCTGGATGAATTGCGTGTTCGGAGTTCCACTTCATCTATCAGAGTATGCAGTAATCTTGCTGTTAAACTATCAGGGTAGTGAAGTAGTAACTCAATGTTCCGTTGTAGAAACAAGGCTGAGGCTTGTCTCTCCACTCTCCTTTACTTGCTGGGAGCCATAACTTTTTATGTGCGACGTGAAACAAATGTGCATGCCATATGAAGCACGTTGTCATCTTTCGTACTTGCGCCACTATTTTCGCAGGAACAGGCATAACTTGCACAGCATACCACAACTTCGATAATGCAAACATGTTCACATACTGTATTCTAGAGCGTAAGGATAGTTGTCTATAAGGGTTCATGTTCAACACTGCCTGGATTTTTGGGAGAATAGTAATAAACGTTCTGGAGACAGTCCCGTAATCGTGTTGAAGTTTATTCCCAACATTGTCACTTTATTTACACTGGGTATAGCCACCACAGAGTGGCGTTATGCCCTAGGGGTAAGATTTTAGATTTCTTCTGGTTCAAACTAAGTCTCGTCTGCTTTCGTAACGTTTCAAGTACTGCCTCCATACGAGTCAAGTCTAGCCGGTCTTTCACTATTACCGTCACATCATCTGCTTACGCACAACAGAAAACCATCAATAGATAACTGAACTCTAGCTTCTCTGTATAAGCTCTGTATATATTGTACAAAGAAATCTCCACATCCCACTTTTCCAAAGTATTGGAAAAGATAGTCATGTCTGAGGGAGTCACAGGCACTTTTAAAATCTAACGCCACTAAAGCAGCTTGAGTACATTAGTTAAAATGTGAAATATTTTACCACTTGTACAGTGTCTCTCAAAAGTCATTTTAAACTAGGCAACCCAATTTACGCAAGGTCTTGGTGGGTTGAGTATAGAGGGTTAGGCTCAATTTCAGGATTTCCACATGAACAATAGATATTTATGAAATACGCTAAAGAAATAAAAACACGTACTATTGTATAAAATTATAAAAATATCACTATTTCATTGCAAATGACCAAATTCTTTCTGAAAGAAAAAAGTTTTCTAGTATTTCATCGCTTATGAGTCTACAGAAAAGAAAAGAGAGGAAACGAAAGGTGACAAAGGAGAGGAGAAAGAGAGAAAGAGAGAGCGAAAGGAGAATAGGAAATGTAGAGGAGAGAAGAATAAGAGGATAGACGAGTGGAGGAGTAGTTGTGAGAAGAAAGGAAGAAGATTCGAGGAGAGGTGAGGAAAATGGAGCAAACAAGAGAAGAGAGGACGAAAACGAGAAGAGAGGAGTGGAGGAGACGAGAAGAGGGGATTGGAGAGTAGAGTAAAACAAAGAAAAATAGAAGAATGGAAAGAAGAGAATAAGAGTGCAGTGGAGTCGTAAACCGATACAGGAGAGGAGATACGAGGAGTGGAGAAAAGTGGAATGCAGACAAGATGCGAGAAAAGTATGGAAGGCGATATTAGATAAAATCAGAGGAGAAGGAGGGAAGAGAAGAAAGACAAGGAGAGGAGAAGAACAGAAGAGACTGGGGTCGAGAGGAGAGAAGAGGTAGTTGCAGAAAATATCGTCTCAGCGTCAAGAATTGATGCATTGATCAAATTATCAATGAAACATTCAATCATTTTGAAATGTATTGGAGAATGTATTAGATCGGTGCGAAATGCTTCTCGGCTGAGTTCAGAGCAAGAAAAAAATCTTCGACGTAAGATCTTTGATTTTACCTGCGGTTATATCACTAAAAGCATGAATGTCATTTTAATATTTGTAAGAATTATCCAATTTTTCTCCAATTCTCAGTTCGATAAAATGGAGATTTTGTAATTTAATATTTCCCTCCCTCCATCGTTAATTCCAAACTGAATCATTCCGTTTCATACGTCGTGGACAATGAACACAATGAGATATGTCTAAAACTTACGAAAATTTCTGCCACCGGAGGGGTTTGAACCTACAAACATCAGGTTGATAATCCTTAACGGTAACCATTACCTTACAAGCTTTCGCTCCTGAAAACTGGTAAAAGGAGCTGACCAATGTGAAATGTAGATGCAACTCGCTTCCTACATGTAATGTGCAAAGAATACTTGTTTGGAACATAGAAAACGAAGGTAGAGCTAATCGGAGAAAACATTTAATGGAGAATTGCACATAATGAAAACTTTTCAGTCGATATTTACGGAGGTGTCCTTGCATTGAACTCGAATGGGAAAAGGGGTACAATTAGTATGTCCTGAATTGCCACAAACATAAATAGTAGTTTCATTATTATTTGTCAATATTCACGATCTTATACATGAAATATCCCTTACAACGTGTGTCATTTCAATTTTTCAATATTTTTTTCATAAATTCCAGATGCTGAACAATGTAACCACTTTACTCTGGTATTACAAATAATGTCAGCATGCTGTTCATTAATGAAAGGAGAATTAAAAAAAAGAGAACACACCGTAAGGAGAATCGAAACTGGGACCACTAGCAACCCAATCGAGAACTCTAACCACTACACCACCCTCTTTCTTTCCACTGTAACAACAATTTTTAAGTATTCTGTCCCTCCAATATTGTAACTGTCGTTAGGTATACATGTGAGTAGTATAATTGATGCTATAGCTGGGACAACAAATGAATTCTGATGAATTGAACAAATGAAACTACTATTTATGTTTGTGGCAATTCAGGACATACTAATTGTACCCCTTTTCCCATTCGAGTTCAATGCAAGGACACCTCCGTAAATATCGACTGAAAAGTTTTCATTATGTGCAATTCTCCATTAAATGTTTTCTCCGATTAGCTCTACCTTCCCCTCAGGCAGAATTGGCCACACTTAAAACAAGCTCAACATGCCCATATGAGCTTTTTGCTCAAGTGTAGCACCCTGTCTAATCCAAGATTTTTGTAAAAATGCCCTCGGGAATTTCCCGAAGCTACAGTGTACAAATGATGAGCCCCCTCAGATTGATTTGCCCATACTTACAAAAGTTGCATCAGCCAGATTGTTGTCCATAAGCTTGTTAAAAATAAGCCCCTTCTTGATATTGTTTTGGATACACTTGAAATTAAGCCAAAATCCTCATAAAACACACACCCACACATATACACATACACGCACACACCTACCCACACGCACCCACACACACACACACACACACACACATATTTACTTCTGGTTTATTTCCATTGCATCATGCTGTGCAACAAATTATCCAATATTATGCAACAAATTATGATGCAAGAGCTATTACATCATGCTGTGCAACAAATTATTATCCAATATTATGCATGTGTTGTTTTCTGATTGGTTAATTATGACATAATGTGATGATGTGTTATATTCTGATTGCTTTATTGTTTCAGATGTTTTAATCCATGCTTAGGGTATATAAAGAGATTTTGCATTACTCCTCAGCCAGTATTGTGAGAGTGGCTGAGGAGAACAGATGTGTTGTTACAGTGCTTCTCATACTTACAGGCCTGTTTGGTTTAATATATAATATTTCTTATTATTCATATTAAATATATTTCTGGTATATTGAACAAAAAGGGCTTATATTTTGTATAAAAAATCTGATATTTGTTGCATCCAGCTTGTTTGTTGTAATCCACTCTTATTTAGAGTCAGGCTTATATCTGTCCCAGCCTGTTATATACAAAAATCAATACATAACACAGTGCTAGGTCATTGCCTTTCTAGGACATGCATGTCTGTTCAGGCATTTGCGGAAGGTCAGTGTAGATCAATATTTATTCTCTTTTTCCACTTGTAGGCTATTAGCTTTACAACCTGTCATAAAAAGCATAGAGTTTTGATTTAAAACCCAAAAAATTTTGTATAATAAACCGAGAATAAAAATTAATAATATTAACATATTAAATATACACAAGAAATATACAAAGCACACAGCTGAACAAAATATATATATATATTAAGTACAAAATTTTGAATTGAACCCCAGGAAATCTCATATAATAAACCAACAACAAAAATGCCAAATCAAAAATATTGCAATCAGTGTAATAAGAATATATCCAGCCCCAATTGGGCCAGACACCAAAAGAATTGTGACCCAGGCAAATATAGAACTCCCACTAAAATATGTCCTAAATGCCATAAAATATTTAGCAAGGCATATTTCAATAGACATGTGGGCTCTTGTTCTGCACAGTCATCAACATTGCCCCCACAACCATCTACATCTGGTCTGAAAAGGAAGCATGAAGCACCTGTTAATGCTAGAGCAGCAAAGCAGCCACGCTATGAACCCATCCATAGCAGTTTTAATGGCCAATTAAGGGATCAGCGTTTTGTATCAGAGCCAAGATGTGACATTAAGAATTTTTTGAATAGTATAAATCCAGATGTGCAGGCAATTCTAAATGCACAAAATGGCTCTTATAAGCTGTCCCTCAAATTGTTTACACAATATAAGAAGCCAAATGGCACAAAATTTACACAGCCCCACATAACAGAAACTGTACCTGTATATTCAAATACAAATTCAGACAAAATAATAAGCAGTTTGATAGATCAATTGAATATTAAACACTCTGAATTTGCTGGAAAAGAGTCTGGATGGAGCCTATGCGGTTCTCCACACAAGTTATATATTAATATTTCTGAATTCAGCCCATTACAAATATCTACATATCTGCCATTACCTGCCAATATTAAAAACAAAAGAGCCGTGGTTAACATAGAAAATACCGACCAGAAATGCTTTTTGTGGTGTATTTTAGCTGCTTTGTTTCCAGTTTTAGATCATCCTGAGAGAATAAGTTATTATAAACAATATGAACACAATTTTGATGAGGCAATGGAGGGTTTAGAATATCCAATGTCTGTTCAGAATATTGATAAATTTGAAAAAAAAAGGCCAGGCATATGAATGGCAAACAATTATCTATTAATGTATTTACTTGTTCTACTGGCCGTGGCAATTGCTTGATAGAACCTCTCAGAATCAGTACACTTGATGATGAATCTGCTATTCCGATTGATCTGCTCTTAATTGAAGAGGATGGCACTTATCATTACACTTTGATACATAATCTTCAAGCTTTAGTCAGAACACAACTAGACAAATCTAATAGAATATTTAAGTTGTGCAGAAGATGTTTAACTGTATTTGATGGTCATAAAATGGTGAATGGAGTTCGTGAAAAAAATGCAGAAATTGCTAAAAACAAGTTAATTGAGCATCTGAAATACTGTGGCAACCATAAACCTGTTCATATGGTGATGCCAATGCCAAGTGAAAATGCCAAATTCAAAAAGTTTGAAGCCTTGTTGGAACACCCAGCATATATAGTCTGTGATTTTGAATCAAGTCTCAAACCTCTTGCATTCTGTCGCCCAGACCCTGAGGAATCTTCAATTACATCGTACCAGTTACATGAACCTTCCAGCTTTTATTATGTGATTGTACAGGATGGTGTTGTTAGTAAAGAAGATTTATACATGGGAGCAGATGCCATCAAAGAATTTGCACATAGAATAGAAAATGAGTGCCGTGACATAGCATCTAATGTCTTATTAAAATCAAAACCCATGTTGCCTTTAACAGAGAAACAGATTGAAGATTTCAACAATGCAGAAAAATGCCCGGTATGTGATTCTGAATTTTCAGATGCAAATATCAAGGATCATCACCATTCTCATACAGATGGTAAATTCTTAATGGCCCTGTGTAATAGCTGCAATATTAAGATCCAGAGACCAAAATTTGTCCCCATATTTTGCCATGGTGCATCCAATTATGATTTTCATCATTTGATCAGGTACGAGGGGTTTGACAAGCAGAATTTAAATATTTTAGCTGAAAATAATGAAAAATATATTGCTATTAGCAAAATAATTAAAGTTAATGGTGTTCCTATTCACTTAAGATTTCTTGATTCATACAGAATTTTATCGGCTAGCCTGGCTACACTGCCCACTCAATTATCTGATGATCAATTCAAAATCACATGTGCTTTGTTTCCAAATCAGGACCTGAAATTAATTAGGCGGAAGGGTGTATATCCATATGATTATGTTACAGATTTTTCTAAATTTGATGAGTGTTCTCTGCCACCACAACAAGAGTTTTACAGCAAAATCAGAGCATCTGGAATCACTGATGATGATTATCACCATGCCCAATTGATGTGGAACAATTTAAAATGCCAGACATTTGGTGATTATCACAAGGCATATTTAAAACTTGATGTGACCCTCTTAGCTGATATACTGCAGGCATTCAGAAAATCTTCCATGCAAAATTATAAGCTGGATCCAATGTATTTTTACAGTGCGCCAGGCCTAGCATGGGCTGCAATGTTTTTAAACACTAAAATGCAATTGGATCTGATCCAGGATCAGGACATGTATCTGTTTATGGAGCAATGTATAAGAGGAGGCATGGTGCAATGCTCTCAGAGATATGCCAGAGCAAATAACAAATATATTCCTGATTATGATCCAGCACTGCCATCAAATTATATACTGTATGTGGATGCAAACAGCCTGTATGGTTATGCTATGATGGATAAATTGCCATATGCAGGGCTTGACTGGGTTGAAGATTTCAATATTGAAGATCTTAAAGATTTTGATGACAGTAACTATGGCCTGTTCTTAGAGGTTGATCTGACAATTCCTGATAATTTACACAACACATTTTCTGATCTGCCCCCAATTCCTGAGGTTGAGTGTTCACCTGGCTCTAAACAGAAGATATTGATGATGACTCTAGAGCCGAAACAGGATTATGTCATATATTACAAAAACCTCCAGTTCCTGATGAATCATGGTGTTCAAGTGACAAAAGTTGGAAAAGTTTTGAGGTTCAGGCACTCAAGATGGTTGAAGCCATATATTGATACAAACACAGAGCTTCGAACATCTGCAATGAGCCAATTTGATAAGACCTTGTTTAAATTGATGGTCAATTCAGTGTATGGCAAAACAATTGAAAATGTCAGAAAACATATTGATGTTAAAATAATTACTGACCCCAGCCGGAGCAAAAAATTGATTGCAAAGCCTAATTTGAACTACAGAAGAATTTATGATGAAAATATGGCACTTTTCAACATGAAAAAAACAAAGATTAAGTTTGATAAGCATATTTATGTAGGGGCTGTGATATTGGAATTGGCCAAATTACATATGTTAAAATTGTATTATAATGTGTTGAAGCCTTTTTATAAGGATCGTGTAAAACTGATGTACATGGACACAGATAGTTTTGTTCTTGATATTCAAACAGAAGATGTTTATCAAGATATAGCACAGCCTGAATTGTTTAAATATTTTGATACCACTGAACATTCAAAAATTCAACCCCACAACAAAAAGGTGCCTGGCAAGTTAAAAGATGAGACACTTGGTGATGTTATTGTGGCATTTGCTGGGTTAAGGGCCAAGATGTACAGTTTTGAAACATGTAGTGGTGTTGTTGCCAAAAAGGCTAAGGGCTTTGGCAGAGTAACTGTGGACAAAGAGCTTGAATTTGAGGATTACAAAAATTGTCTCAAATCATGTAGCACAATTAGAATATCAGAAAATAGAATTCAGAGTGTGGATCACTTATTGACTAGCAATATTGTAAGAAAAGTGGCTCTGGACCCACATGATGATAAGAGATGTATTTTATCATGTGGCATACATACTATACCATGGGGTCATTGTGATTTGAAAAGTGGCAAACAATGCCCAATTACAGAGCATGATTTGAAATAAATAAACATGCCTATGAACTTATTTTGGTTCAAAAAACAGGCTATTATGGAGCTGCCAACACCACAACCCTCTTATGATATAATATCTAAACTGAGTGCTTTGTTAATTATTCATCTGAACAGCATACTTACAGATGTTGATGATAAAACAGGTAAAACATTGTACATATTTAACAATAATTTAAATCATTACCAATTACCTGTAGGTGGTCAATTCCAATTTATTACAACTCCTGAGGGTGATGTCAAAATTTCAGTAGGGAGAAATATTTATAGAATTAAGCACTCAAACATGATTTCTGGCACTGTTTATACTGTTTCTGCTGGTGACTGCTTATATATTGAGGTCCCTGGATCCTATGACAAGCTTATACCTTTTTTTATAGAATTAAGAATTAGATATTCAATAATAAATAACCACTAAAACAAAAATGCCTAATGATATATTTGGCCATACAAGACATGAAGATCACAGTGAACGGATTCTGATGCTTGATGTCAGAGTCAAGAAATTAAGAAGTGATTTACAAGCTTTACAAACCACACTGAATGCCAGTCTTCAATTAGAAATTACAAATTTACAATCACAATGCATGGACCCTCTTTTTAAAATTGATTCTGAACTCAAATTGCTGCTTCAGAAATATACTGACCTGGCCACATTGGATAATTTTCAAAGTTTAGAAGAAGCTGTAGCAGCTCTTCAAGCCAAATTTAAGACCCAGGCTAACAACTCTGAGCAATTGAAACAACAATTAGAAGAGCAGATAAATAATGTCCACACACAGCTCCAAACAATTGTCAAAAGCATAAAATCACAAGAAGATTTTGATCTAGTGATTTCCACTCTAAAGGAACAGATTCAGTCACTGGAGATACCTAATCTGGACCCTCTGAACAATGCCATAGCCGAGGTTAAAGAAAAAATTGAGACACTTGAAAATTTTATGAACAACTTGCCATCTTCTGATGCTTTGAGTGCAATAACTCGGAGTGTTGCCAACATCAAGCTGCAACTTGAAACATATGAAGATTTTGGAAAAATTCAAAGTACCATAACCCATCTTGAGGGTACAATAGCAGCAGTGCAAAGTGATTTGACAAATGTACAAGAATCCCGCCTGCCCGGTATTGTAGATACCCTTGTTAGTGTCCAGCAACAGATCACAAAACTTGAAAACTTCAACACTGAATCTGACCTATCTCATTCTCATCACTTGATTGATGATATCCAAACAAAGCTTGAAATTTTACAACAATCAACACCCTCTCAGGCAGATATAGCCCTGCTCCAAAATTCTATGCAAAATGTGGCTGATGCTTCTGAATTAAACAATGTGAAATTGGCGCTTGAATCTTTGCAAAATACTGTATCAAATCTGCCTATATCACAGGAACTTAAAAATATTAAGAGGGCAGTGAATCGCATATTGAAATCAGAAGATATCAAGAATATCCAGACAGAGATCAAACAACTTACTCAGACAGTGGCCACTCTACCAACTAATCAACATATTAATGAACTGCATGCCCTGTTTGAGGATATCAGAAGACAGGTCCATGATCTTACTGCTCAAAATTCAAAATTGGCAGTTATTGAAAATTTGCAACAAATTGTAGCTAATATCAAGCAACAGCTAGGGACCATGGAATCCAATCAAGCAAATGCTCTGTCTGTTTTTGCCACCCAGCTACAAGAAATTGTGCAACAATACAAAAAACTTGTTGTGGACACAAAAATCAAGCCAGGCCATGATGATGTTGTTAGGACCATCAATGAGCATCTTGAATCTGTAACAAGCAGATTGCTTACAGCAGAAAAAGAAATAACAGGTATAATTGAGAATCCCAAACATAGAGTAATTCTTGAATTCTACAGCATCCCCAACAAAGAATATGATTCACAATTTACACCAGGTGGCAAAATATATATGCTGTCCCCTGCACAATTTTATTACCAGTTTTTTTGTTGGGGGCACACTTAGACCAATCAAGATCAAATATTGGCTTCAACCACAGGCACACCACTACCCTACCTTATCAATAACAAATGCTGACAACAAAGCAAAAATCACCAGTGTAGAGTTAGAGGATTTTACAGACCCCAATACATTAGAAACAGCCTATGCTGAAGATGATGGCTCTCTGGAATTTAAAATACAAATAGGGGACAAATTATATTTAGAAAATCCTGTAGTATCAGCTGCTGAACACCCCATAGTTGCAATATTCTTGTTTTCATATTATGTCTAGAGAAATTATTGTTGATGAATTACACAGACAAGCCAGACATAATTATAAGAGACTGCCAGTAGTTACAAAAGGCATAGATGATTTATGGCAGAGCGACTTGATTGAGATGGCAAGTGGACAGCTGAAAAACTTAGACAAAATCAACAAGGGCTACAAGTATCTACTCACTGTAATAGACACATTTTCAAAATTTGCCTGGGCTGTGCCACTCAAATCCAAGACTGAAAAATGTGTTACAGAAGCCATCAGAACAATCATCAATCAGAGTGGAAGATCACCGCGCTATTTGCAAACAGATAATGGCAAAGAATTTTATAATTCTGTGTTCCAACAATTTATTAAAAGCCAGTCAATACAACATTATTCGAGTTACAGTGATCTCAAAGCCTCAATTGTAGAGAGATTCAACAAAACCCTAAAAAATCTTATGTATAAACAATTTACACTTCAAGGTAATTATAAATGGATTAATATTCTTCCAGAACTTCTACATAAATATAACAACTCGGTCCATTCCTCAATCAACATGAAACCCTCTGAAGTAACTTCATCTGATGAGCAAAAATTGATCAGGACTGTTTATTATCCTAGATACCAGCCAACAACAAGAAAGGCCAAATACAAGGTGGGTGATCAAGTAAGAATCAGCAAATATAAGCACTTATTCAAAAGAGGCTTTACAAGAAACTGGAGCACTGAATTATTTACAGTGGTTCAAATTAAACCTGGGACCCTTAACACATATATAATAAAAGACCACCGAGGAGAAATTCTCAAAGGCAGATTCTATGAAGAAGAACTCAGCAAAACTAAACAGCCTGACACATATCTCATAGAAAAAATCATCCGCAGAAAAGGCAACAAGTTATTTGTCAAATGGCTAGGACTTCCAGAACACAGCTGGATCGATGCAGACAAAGTGATAATATGAGCACCTGGGATGTTATAAAGAGGCTGCCAGAACCTGAACAGCAGATTAAGAGAAATGGCAAGTTGCTGCCTGAAAATATTAGATGTCTTATTGTTGGGCCATCAGCTTGTGGTAAAACTACACTAATGATTGATAATTTTTTATTGGCACCCAACTGGTTATACTGGAAAAACAGGCACTTGTATGTTTTCTCTAAGAGCTTGGAACAATTAAAATATCAGCAGCTGATGAAACTATATGATGGATTGGATATTGCCACTTTTGAACCAGATGTTAAGCCACTTCATGAATGTCTCGATAATTCTGTTGTTGTGTTTGATGACATTATACTGGATAATCAAAACAAGGTTAGAAATTTCTTTACACAGGGCCGACACAAGAACATAGATTGTTTCTACCTGGCACAGACTTTTTCAAAAATACCCAAGCAGCTGATCCGAGACAACAGCAATTTTATATGTGTGTTTCATCAAGACCATACCAACCTCAAACATATACATGATAAATATGTAGGTGGGGACTTGAGCTACAATGATTTTTCCAAGTTTTGCAGTAGGTGCTGGAACCAGGACAGTTATGGGTTTGTCACAATTGATATGACAAGAAAACCCAATAGTGGCAAATACAGAAATAAAATCAACAATTTTCTAGACATTGAAACATATATAAATAACCATGAAAAGGCCAATCATTGATGATCTTAAATTAAGAGATTATCTTGTAAAAAGATTTAAGGGATGGAATATCAGAGAACCGAGGAATTTATGAACAACACAAACAAACAGAACAGCCTATTATTGATACTATTAGTGAATTAGGTAAAAATATCAAAACTGTTACAGAGCAAAATCAAAATTTGATCACAGAGCTTGTGCCTGTAGCTGCTAGGAACATATTAGATTATCCAATCACCCCACTTTCCAGTATTCATACACCTAGTCCTGTTGCTCCTCGAAGAATTGAAGCTACTCTGGATCCTATTGAATTGGGTCTTCTTGCTCAAAAATATTTAAGCACACCTAAAGACAACAAAGATGAGGTCTTTGGCTTATATGCTGACACAGAGCGTGATGGTAGCATCATACATAGAATTGGCAATTTCAGAGTAACATTTATGGGAGATGATATAATTGTATATTCAGAATCTCATCTTGGAGAAAAAGGTGGTTTTGTTAAGTATCTCGGAACACCTGGATTGTGGGAACTGATGACTAGGAAGAGGCCTGGCAGCTATACAGATCAAGATTATGAGCACTACAAAGAAATATTAATAAAATCAGATGCTCTATACCAGAACAATGATCCCACACAAAAAAGAGTCAAGTCTAGCAGTGGAGCAAAATACAACAATTTAATCAAGCCCATATGGACACAGATCAAGACTGGTAGTGGAATCAAACAATACAACACCCTGCCTAAAGAATTTGTGTGGGTTGATGATGTCAGGAAAATTGTAGATAGGTTATTGGTGATAGCTGGGGAGGAAAATGCTGGCAACCACAATTTTTACAATGAAAAGGTTGGAATTATGGACATGATAAGCACAAAATTGTCTAATTTTATAGTGAATGACACTAAGGGGATTGGATATCTTATAAAAATTATTAATACTCTACCACCTAAATTTTGGAATATTTCTGAGGGCCGGGGGTTGGTTAATGACATTATAAACAAGCTGCCATTTGAACTACACATTCCAGGCTATCAGTATTGTGGTCCAGGCACAAAATTGGACCATAGATTAAACAGAGGTGACCCTGGTGTTAATCCCCTAGATGCTGCTTGTAGAGACCATGACATAGCATACAACACACATTGATCTTGACAAGAGACATGTTGCAGACAAGAAATTAGAAGAGGCTGCATTTGGTAGATTTGTAAGCAAAGATGCTTCTTTGAGTGAGAGAATAGCAGCACTGGGGACCACCATAGCTATGAACACCAAACAAAAACTGGGGTGGGGGCTGTGAATATGTATATAATAAACCTAGAATGAAGGCCAAGGGTGTTATGTATCAAATACCTTATGCAGGTCTTAAATCTCTTAAAACTATTGATAGTCTTTTAACCAAAAAGCAGCGCAAGAAAAAAAGCTCTTGTATTGCCAAGGGCCATGGTATGAAATTATTACTTAGTACCCCCAATTAAAAAAATTACAACAATCCAGAAAAAAATCACATGTGGGTGGATTTATATTTACTATCCCGGTCATCTTAGCAGCACTTGGGGCTGTTGGGAGCTTGGCTGGGGGATCAGCTGCCATAGCAAAAACAGTAATAGATGCCAAAAAGAATAAGGCAGAATTAGATGAATTGAAGCGCCATAACCTGGCCATGGAGAAACAAGGCAAAGGTGTTAAGAGAGCCATGAATAAGTTTAAAAAAACAAGAGCCGCTTACAAACCAAGATATTGAAGCTTTAATCAAGCCACTGGGCATCAAAAATTTTAGAGGTGTGTACATGTCTGATTCTTTACCAGAACAACCACTCAACAAAGAGTGTGGCATTGTTAATTTGGATAAGTACAAAAATCAGGGCACTCACTGGATTTGTTATCTTAAATATTTAAAAGATGAGGCATTTGTGTTTGATTCATTTGGAGGTGTTCCACCTGAAAATTTAATAAAATATCTAAAATCAGCTAATCTTTATTACAATAATGCCCGTGTTCAAAACTTCAAAGATGTTAATTGTGGACATTTGTGTTTATCTGTTCTTAGATATATGTCTCAAATAGATAAACCATCAATTGAAAATTTTCAAAAGGCCTTGTGGTATCTGAAACATCATGGGGGTATTCCATCTCACCAGCCAAAATTCAATATTGAAACTCAAATTGCATGATGACATAGTGTATCCCAAAACAATAGCTCTCAGAGCATTTTATGGCATGTACTTGATCCCTAATATTACACACCACAACAACAAAATTGCAGTAGGGGATCAAAAAATTGTCATCACTCCAGGGCAGTATAATCTGTCCACTCTAAATGCTCAATTACCCAGAGGTATAGTATTAACTCAAAATTCTGTCACTCACTACAGAAACAGTGGATCTGGGTACTATAGGAGAGCTGTTAGGCTTTGAGAACAACACAAAACTTGAACCGGCCATCAAACACACTGCTATTAATATACCTAAATTCTTAGCCATAGAGACTCTAAATATTCACTGTAATGTGGCCGAGGGTATGATCACCAAATCAAGTGGCATAGGCACTCACAAACAAACTGGCATCATTGCAACATTCAAACCTAATTCTGAATTTATGGAGCCCATCATCTACACTCCATCCCCAACATTATATTTTCCTGTGTGCCATAATAGAATAGATAACATTGAATTGATGGTCACTAATGAAAAAGAAGAATTAGTTGATTTTGCTGGAGCCACAACAACTGCAATCATAGAGATTAATATTTAAATAAAAATACATACAAAAAAAAATGGAAAATATTGAGAGTTATGAGCTACAATCATTCCCCCCAAACAGGAGGACATTTGCAAATTTAAATCAACCCAACACAGAGATTGAGGTTGATCTTGATGTAGGGGATGGCTTTATAAACCCCCACAGAGCAGATCTATACATCAAATTTGATGTTGTAAAGCTCGATGGTGCAGATTATCCGGCAAATTCAAATATAAGATTGGTGGACAATTTTGTGCCGCATCTGTTCTCTGAAATTGAGATCAGAAAGCATGGTGTTGTTATAAACAGAGTGGATTATCCCGGCATTACCTCCACAGCTTTGGCCACACTAAAATTATCCAAAACCGAGGCTTCTTACTACAAAATAGGTGGATTTCAGGCTGGTGATAAAATTATATCTAAGAGCCACACAGTGCTGTTCCCTATGCGCCTGTTGCCAGGATTCTTCTCAGATTACAAATATATTATGTGGAAGGGTGGTTTAAGAATTACATTTAGAAGAGCTGCCAATGATAATAATGCTTTGATGAGTTACAGTGCAATAAATTCTACCGGGGAAGCTCTGCCCAATACCCTACCTGATGAGGGCAAGTGCATTATTCAGACTATGGAGCTAAGAATCCCAGTTGTTGAATATGAAGCCAGTTATGCTCTTAAATACAAAGCAAATATAATAAAAAATCCACAGGTTCCTTTACAATTTTATACATATCAATGTGTACAGAAGCCCGCAACTGGTACCTATTATGAGTTTGATGCTACAAATTCATTCTCCAGTATACAATATGACATGCCGGATTTTGTGGTGGTATTGTTTCAGACTGGAAGACACAATAATCAGGAAAAAAATTCAAGTAAATTTGATAGCTGCAACATCAAGAACATTTATCTTAAAAATGACAGAAATGAGGTATTTCCTAGAGAAAATTATAATTTAGACATGTCCAAGGATGATTTCCTTAAATTATATGAAGCATTTACAGCATACAAAAGGGTCACTACTGGCAATACTGACATGTATTACACACCAGATGAATTCAAAGCACAGAGACCCATGTTTGTCATCAACACTTCAAAAAGGAAACAAGTTGTGGTTAATGACAGGACAAACATTAAAATTATCTGTGAATTCCACAATACACTCCCTGATGACACTATATGTAGTGTTATTCTCAAAGGGGAAAAATCATATATTTATGATTTAAGAAATGAGAGAGTCACAGAGCAATTCTAGGAGAATTACATTGTTTTAGTACTAGATATGCAAGTTGAGCCTGGTGCCCAATTGAACTTAATCCGGAAGTAAATATGTGTGTGTGGGTGTGTGTTTTATGAGGATTTTGGCTTAATTTCAAGTGTATCCAAAACAATATCAAGAAGGGGCTTATTTTTAACAAGCTTATGGACAACAATCTGGCTGATGCAACTTTTGTAAGTATGGGCAAATCAATCTGAGGGGGCTCATCATTTGTACACTGTAGCTTCGGGAAATTCCCGAGGGCATTTTTACAAAAATCTTGGATTAGACAGGGTGCTACACTTGAGCAAAAAGCTCATATAGGCATGTTGAGCTTGTTTTAAGTGTGGCCAATTCTGCCTGAGGGGGGCTCATCATTTGTTGTCCCAGCTATAGCATCAATTATACTACTCATGTGGTTGAACTGTTACTTTAGTTTTGAATTCATTTCTTGTAGTATAGCAGCTATCTTAGAGAAATCATTTTCGAAGTGATAAAGACAAGCGAGAATATTGGTAGTTTTGAAAATGCGAGTTATTTCTTCTGTTTCATGTAATAACAGTATGCTGAAACTAATAAAATACGTTATCTGTACATTTGTATTACTGTAAAGTATAGCAATATAGTTCAGATATTGAAAACAGTAGATGTTGCAAAACACCCATTGATCTACTGAGAAACCATAGAAAACCATTGCACATTTGGGGAAAGCACCAACGGATCTACTTAAACCAGTAGACAAAAATCTCATCAACGGTAAAAAGGTAAAAAGGTAAAGTGTTCCCCTGTGCTTAGCACCATGCCATGAAGGCGTATAGGGGGTGTGGAGGTAACGCCCCACACTTTCTTGATCCGGTCATGAGTGGGGGTGATGTGATCAGCATCACGCCCCTGACCGCCTTTACCCCCCCCCCCAGGGTTTCCCCCAGGTACCCATGTTATTCGACGCTGGGTGGGCGCCGGAGCCGCTTCCATCGTTAGAAAAGTTCCCGGATTTGAACCGGCCGGGGATCGAACCAGGGACCTTTAGCATGGTAGTCAGACGGTTACTTGATTGATTGATTTAGTTTATTTTACTTCGCGTTTTGTGCCTCTTGGCTAATTTGCGAAGATGGGGATGAGTGATGAAATGATGAAATGGATGAAAATAGACATTCACAAACAACCATACCCGACCGGGATTCGAACCCGGGACCCTTGGCGTCGCAGCGCGATGTGCCAACCACTCGGCCACAGGGTCGGGCCAGACGGTTACTTTTTCCATTATTTGAGATAGTAACTGTGACAACTAAGTGATCACATTTAGGACTCAAAACTGCTTGTAAAAAGAAATTACACAATACTAAAAAGAATCATAATTGTTTAGAAATTCTATTTGATACGATTCGTAATAAGTATGTAATAATTTATTTTACATAAATCCTGTGAACTAGTCATACTGTATACTCACTCAGCATGATT
Organism: Lepisma saccharinum; assembly: GCF_977018435.1. Taxonomy (NCBI): domain Eukaryota; kingdom Metazoa; phylum Arthropoda; class Insecta; order Zygentoma; family Lepismatidae; genus Lepisma; species Lepisma saccharinum. The sequence goes on along the minus strand of NC_139231.1, from coordinate 22,440,353 downwards.
ACTTTCGAATGTTAGGGGCCTCCCCGATGGCGCAGTGGTAGTGTCGCCGCCTTGTAATCAAGATGTCCCGGGTTTGATACCCGGTGGAGGCACACAGTGGTTCCAATTCCACTTTAAACCGTAGGCCTAGTGTTGATTAGCCTTACTGTCCATAAAGTTGACTTAAAAAAACAAATCAACCAACCAACCAACCAAATCTTCCAATGTTAGTAGTTTTATTTGTAAATGTCTGCATGTTATTATTTTTTTTTGTAAATGTCTGCATGTTCAATGCAAAAACGTAGTGTCACATCATGGTTGAAATAATATTGACACTAGAAGTTATGATTATATATGTTTTTAGAGATTGAAAGAGTAATTCACATGTACTCGTAATTTGCTCTTTTTTTGTTGTAGATATGCAAACCCTTACCACCAGCAATTCTACAGAAGATGGTTTAAGTAACACAGAAGGATAATTGGCCGTCGCTTTATGTTCCATAACTGCTTAGACTGAGTTACTATTGGAAATAGAACGATATATGTAAGAAGACAAATATTGCATTCATGTTTCAATCCTAATATTGTGTATATTTAGTTATTCATTCCCATTGAATGTAATGTCCTGTCAGCTCTTACTCACTTTCTAAACTGTCTATTGTGCTTAGAATTATTACTGTACAGAGGGGTGCATAAGTATTACCAAGCAAATTGTCCACCACCAAGTTAATTCTCTGTGTCTTATGCAATTATAGCGTCGGGAATTGAAAGAAACACGAAACATCCTCTGCGCCAGCATACGTAAAAATAATTCCTTAAAAACACTTACAATGGAAGAGAAACAATAGTGAAAATATTCATGGGCAATTTGCCGACCAATACTTGTGCATTCCACTGTACTGCTATTGAATGTACATTAAATAATTTTGAAAACTCTAATGATTCTGGAATTTAGTTTAACTTTAATTTTATGTTTTCATGTGCATATAATTCCTTTGTATGCTTAGTTTGTGAATTGGAAATTAAATTTTAATTAGATATTCGGTAATGTTGCTTCTGTTTGTCTCGAAGTTCAGTCAACCTCAATATTCACAAATGATACGCATCCTTAATTTGTAATAATGTTAATCTTCAAGCTATACATGAATTTCCATTCCACTGCTGTATAAAATTTATATTATTGTACAGTCACGAATACTTCTTGGTTGCTACAACTCCATTTACTTTCAATGAAATCATTGCAACCCAGAGCGTTGCAACATACTCCTATATTCTACAACTTGTTTCTTCCTTCAGTGCACGAAATTCTGTCTTAAATGACTTCATATACCAAGTGATTCGATTGTTGAATCGGTCAAACAGACCGATCAAACGAACAAAATTTACAAAATGATGTTGGAACTTTAATGGCACGTTCGTACATCAAATTATATTTTCTCCATTTTATTTATTTCAGGGATATTGAAGGTTAATCTTGTACTAATTATGGATTTCGACATTATTAACTGTGCAACGCTCAGATGTTCTATGTTGCATTAAATAAATATTGGATAAGACGTTTCAGCTTAACATTTCTTTTATAATTATTATTAATAATAAAGTATGTCTCTATTAAGCAGATGTGATTCAGCTGCGAGCTCTATTACCACACAACCTTGTCAATGTATTTCAAATTAACTACACGTAGAGCAGAAAGCTACGTATAAAATAATGCAGGTAAGATCTAAACATCACTGTTTCAATTTATAGTTTTCTGTATTAGTAGATTCAACTAAATTTTATGGTAAAACAGACTCATTAAATGTCGTTTCTCATTGCAATGCGCACTAACATTTTATATTGAAGGGACTGAAAGTTAGTTCTACCAATGTAAAAATGTGTTGTCTTTCTACGTCCATGACGAATCGGTACTGAGATGAAGTAATACAGTTGAATATGAGTTACACGTATGCGAAGGTCAAGAGAAAATAATAAATACAAATCAGATTGAAATACCCATATTATTAAAATACTGTAATTGTTTCTATTTTGAGGAACAAGATATAATACAGGTTTTTCTGTCATAAAGTGGTAAATTAACGAATCTAAAAATTTGATTCTTAAATACAGAAAAGAGGTACTTTTTTTTAGATCTGCATATCTTTCCTCTTGTTACTACCCGATTTTAAAAATTCGTTTAAAAAATAATTTCTCTTATTAATGACTTGGGGTGTGCGGGACGGAATTTCTTTCAGGACGGGAAATGTTCAAAACTTACCGACACTGAGAGTCCCAATTGATTATTTAGGTCCACTTTATGCACAGATAGGCTAATTGGGACTGGAAATACAGTTTAAAGATGGATCCGAACCACTTTGTGATGCACCACCACTGGCTATCGAACCAGGGACACTTCATTATAAGGCAACGACGCTACCACTGCGCCATCGGAAAGGCCCATTATACGCCGTTACGTCAAATACAAAATATAAAAATTAATTACCTGATTGATTGATTTGTATTATTTAGCGTCGCTGTTTTCTGCAACTTTAAGCTAATTGCGACGATAGGAATGGGTCATGATATGATTAATCTGATGGAAGGAACACTCACAATGTCCATGCACGCGCCGGAATGAGAACCCGAGACCCCTAGCGTTGTAGCGCGCAGTGTTAACTACTCTGCCAATGTGTATGAACATAACTTTCAACATTTTAAAAATATCAGTACAAGTTGTAATGACGACCAATAGACACAAACTAAAAAGAAATGTGAAACATTAAATAATTTTACTTTAATCGAGTAGGGCCTAGTGGCGAATGTTGATATTGGGTGGATATCTGATTATGTGAAGACAGATAATATTTATTGTGTAAAGTAATTGCACTCACTTTCGTCTCAGTACAGCACTATCCTTTTTGTGCGTGCATCAAGTTCTTGACAAAGCTCTTGAGCTGCATTTCTATATAAAGTAGAGTTAGTGTCCGAATTGTACTATATTCAGACAATGAGACATTTCGGATCATAATTTTTCCACTAACATTTTTCTCGTTGGTCATTTCCTGTCGAGAAGCGGTGCGTGCTAGGGTTGCCAGGAACACACATAGTCAGTAAAGAATGGCATAGCTACAACTATCCACATTATGTACCGTAAAATAAGTAAGTGAACCAACGAAACGAAAAATGGCACATCCCCTAGAATGGCTGCTGGTCTTCTGGCTGGTATGCCGTGTTACTGGACGCGTTCCTATCTTCCTTTTACAACTCATAATAGTTTGTGGTCTTCCAAAATGTGTGTATTCCTTGCAACCCTGCCGTGCACTGTTTGACGCAGGAAATTACGTCACAGATGCGATCAAATGTTGTGTTGGGTTGCTAGCATTCAGGCGGCAAACCGGCTTTTTTTCTTTTTTGAACGACTATAACGCCTAAACGACGCACCAACGAGAAATATGTTACTGAGAAAATTTGTTTGTTTTGATGTCATCTAAACGTATCTGTGGTCCGTGGGGTCATTAAAATGGCATCCGAGAGATGCTCAGTGTCGGAGCTAGACACCACCGAATGTGTGGAAAAGTACAGTTCACACCTCTGTAGGACAAGTACTGTGGCAGTTATAAAGGTGGTTCCAAAGAAATCATAGAGGAATCTTATGAGCTCTACCAGAAACGCACCATGGGAGATCTGTGGGACCTATGCGGAAGGGATTCCCCATAGGAAATGGGGGTCCCCTTAGAAAGAATACGTGAAAGGGGTATCTGAAGAAGCAGGTGAACGTCAATTACATGATATCCAGATACTCTTCACAATTACGGAAACACGATTGACAGAACCGGGATAATTTTAGCATAGTTGCGTTGCCTGAGGGGTAATGGACATAGCAACACTGACAGTAAATGCAAGCAAAATATTCGTTGGCTTACGAATGTCATGGGAAAATATTGTTTAGCTGTTGTTTGTAGTTTGTAAAAGATGGAAAGAGTATGATGTGTGAAGGGAGTCGACGAGGGCCTATGAAAAAACATCCATCCCACATTTGTGACGGAAGAAACACCCGTACAAAAAAGAGAATACGTAAGATGAAAGAAACAATACCAATACCTACAGTGGTAAAATTAAATTTGTACAGAATACGTACAACAGTGTATGTCAGTGAAGTGCATGTACTTCACAGTTCAAATGGAACGTGTGTACACCAACGAGGAATATGCGGACATGCATTTCTTCTACGGGAAAGCAGAGGGCAATGCAGTGGAGGCTGGACGCCTGTACCAGGAAGCTTTTCCTCACCAACGGCACCCTGATAGTCGCGTGTTCATAAGATTACACCAACACTTCCAAGAACACGGGACTTTTGAATATGGAGAAAGAAGCGGTAAGCCTACACGTATCACAGTGGAAGAAGAGGAAAGCATTCTACAACGCGTTGAAGAAGCTTCAGGGACGTCAACTAGGAGGATCGCGGCACAGGAGCGAGGTGTCTCTCACCGCAGTGTGTGGCGCATTTTACACCATCACCGTACCATCTCCAACTCATACAAGGTCTCCAAGCAACGGATTGCGAGGCCAGGGTTAGGTTTTGTGAGTTAATGCTAAAAAAACTTGCATTACATCCACGCTTTTTAGGTGACATTTTGTTCACAGACAGGTCATGGGTACCTTCAGTTCCTACGCAATCATTTTCCACGCCTCCTGGAAGATGTTCCCCTTCACCAGCGGTTGTGTATGTGGTTCATTCACGATGGAGCATCAGTACATTTTACTTTACCTGTGCGGCGGCACCTTACGCGACGCTATGGTCGACACTGGATAGGTCGTGCGGGGCCTGTATTGTAGCTACCACGGTCACCTGATGTAAATCCATTGAATTTTTGTATTTGGGGTCACATGAAGAGCAGGGTGTACAGCTGTCCTGTCGATAATGTTGCCGAGGTAGAGGATTTTGTGATTGATGCGTGTGCACAAAAACGAAATACACCAGGGATATTGGAAGGAGTGCGTAATTCACGGAAATGTGTGGAAATGAACGGAACTCATTTTGAGCACTTGATGTAACTTCTTGTACAGTGTTCCGCCTGTGAAGTAAAGTGTATCATACGTGTTCAGGGTTTTTTTTTAAAATACCTTTCATGAAACTGTTTCCCATGTGCGGTCACATTCAACCACAATGTTTTCCCATGACATTCGCCAGCCAACGAGCATTTTGCTTGCATTTACTCTCGGTGTTGCTATGCCCATTGTCCCTCTGGCAACGCAACCGTGCTAAAATTATCCCGGGTTCGTCTATCGTGTTTCCGTAATTGTGAAGAGTATCTGGATATCATGTAATTGACGTTCACCTGCTTCTTCAGATACCCCTTTCACGTATTCTTTCTAAGGGGACCCCCATTTCCTATGGGGAATCCCTTCCGCATAGGTCCCACAGATCTCCCATGGTGCGTTTCTGGTAGAGCTCATAAGATTCCTCTATGATTTCTTTGGAACCACCTTTATAACTGCCACAGTACTTGTCCTACAGAGGTGTGAACTGTACTTTTCCACACATTCGGTGGTGTCTAGCTCCGACACTGAGCATCTCTCGGAAAAGTGGAAGATGAACTTTCGTCTGGGTTTGACGCGAGGTGTCTCTGTTTGCATTTATGACCATCACTTATGATACACCCTGTATATATGTATATAGTTATAATGTGTGTGTGTGTGTGTGTGTGTGGGTACGCAGATATATTCTTCTTAGGACCGGCGTATCTTTAAACACCTTTCTTAATGGGACCAAAAAAAATGTTGGGACTTTTTGCCGGTCCCAATAAGGAAAAGGCCATTGCGAGACTCCTGAGACCCCTTTCGACATGTACGCGAAGTATTTCGAAGGTACCAAAAAGTTCATATTTGTTGCATTAGTGTTTTTACGGGTGTGTTACACTCTGCCACCTGCTGGTGAAAGCTGGTACCTTCAAGGCTGTGTAAAACTGTGGTGTTTAATCGCATCCCTCGGTACCGTGAAGTGTGGGTGTGTAAAATCTTGGATCTATTTCGCATGTATTGGTACCGAACATCGCAGGGGGTTGAGAGGCAAGGAAAGGTTCGTTCGGCGGCCGCCGGGCTTCCCCGCTCGCCTGGCCGTCCTGTTGCTCCCGAGCTGTCAATGTTGCCAACTTAAAACTTTGGAACCAAATCTGTTCTTCTATTATACTTTATTCCTATACTCGAACAATACTCTACAAATGTGACTTTTGTATGTCCCATAACAAATTATCAGTTGGTTTTAATATAACACTAGTAAATGCACTATAAATGCATTTCTAAAGCACATTTTCTTCCATTGCCAAGAAACAAATAGCAGAGTTTTCAGACTTTATTGGTAACATCTCGTTACTTGTTTCGGTCATGCTGAAGAAAAATGAATTCATAACGAAATAATAATAATATTTTTTTAAAAGAAATAAGAATGGAGAATTCTGTTCAAAAGTGACAACCGACGGGCAATAGGGGTGGGGGTTATATCGAAGTGACAAGTGACACAGGTACCTTGGTCTATATGCAAGTCTTCTCATATCCGCCAACAACAGACCAAGACGACATGATGCATAACATTCATGGAACTTTCAAACCGAAGTGGAAGGCGACAAGTGACACGTATCGCTTTGAGACAATTGCAACACTAATGAATTCAACATTTCGAAACAAAGCAATGTGACAAGTTGCACGTCTCGCTTATTGCTTCCGTGTTGCACAGAATGGGCAGTTTTCTAAATATCGTGAATTATATCGCATCGGTCTGGTGTTCGGGCTTTCGCATTTTAATGATTTGTGATAGACTAAAGTGGTCCGTGTGTCTTGTAACTTGTCACTTCGATGTGAACCTTAATTGTCACTTGCCGCCGTTGTGTGATACTTGTTCCCTGTAGCTTCGGTTTGAAGTCTCTCCGTAAGAAACCATTCAACGCGTGGGCACGACCCCAGACGGGAGAAATACGGAAACGCTCATTGCGAGAAACACGTAAGCGTCACATGATGTTTGTCGTGTCGCATTGGTTCGAAAACGACGCACGGGTCCCGGGTTTGAATCCTGGCCTGGGCATAGATGTTTGTGAGTGTTTACTCATCAATTTCATCATGTCATCAGTCATCCCCATCTTCGCAAATTAGTCAAAAGTGGCATAAAAAGCGAAGTAAAATATAGCAAAATAGCATTGGTTCGAATGTTTCATTTATATTTTATCGAATATTTCATATATATAAACGCTCATATTTAGAATAACAGTGTGTACAAACTAAGGGGTTCATACCGAAGTAACAAGCAACACGCACCTCTTAAGAATATAAGCAAGCATTCAGTGCAGCTGCGCTACCAGAATACGACACCAGATTAGAACGACGCAATGCGACTCGACATGTGCACCTTGTCAAGTCACTTCGAAACGTCACATATACATTTGAGTGTTTGTTTCCAAGTTATATGCTTCGCTTCTCACTTTGGTCTGGAAGCTCCCTAAACTCGTACAGGATTCGAACACAGAATCCACAGTGTAGAGACGGAGACAAGTGTTCATACGTCTAAAAGCTAAGTGCTTGGTCTGAGTCCTTAACTTCAATGTAGTTCTTTTTCTAAGGACCGTGCTTGGCAACACTGTTGTTTTATGCGATCCACCTCTGCGGCCACTGCGCCGTGCATGAGTTTTTTTGCTACGTTGCCACACTTTTTGGCGTCTTCACTTCCGCCCTCTCTGCTTAAAGTGCGACTTGAAAAGTTGATAAGCTCCTCACCTGACAACGTCGCGGGGGAACACAAGTACGCTCCCCTCTTGCAGAAAAGGATCAACGCGACTTGCTAAGCTGCCCGTTATCACGTTCATCTATCTCTCCATTGCGTATCAGCTTCACAAAGTAGGAAACCCATCATTTCGTATGTTGAAGTTGATACAATTCCATTTAAGTTACATTCTGTGTCCTGCTCTTCTTGTCGTGTTGTTTATGTGCGTGTATTCAAGAGAAAATATAAATAGATAACATACAAATTCTTACGTAGGGATATTCGAATTATTATATGCGTATCATCCTTAATGCACATTCTTACTTACATAAAACAACAGAGAGGACACTGAAATAAGGGCATCTTTGCTAATGTTCTACAACAAACAACTTTGGGGAAAGGGGAAAACCTCGAGTAGAAAACATTGATTTTATTCCTTTATGATAAATAATGCCTGGAAACTACACATGTACTTACCATCTACGATCATAAAGAAAATATTAATTCCATTAATTTTAAAATGACAAGGTAAAAAAAACTATATAAATACTCTTCCCGTTTCTAAACGTGAATAATATGTAGATGTTTATTTGATTGAGATTAAAATAAATTATGTAATAAAATAAAGGTCCAACAAAAAATTCAGTTTTAGTAAAAGGAAGCGTGTTCATTTCCTTAGTGTGGCTTTATTGAGACAATATTTACGAAGTTACACAAACAAGTGTACTTAGGGGAACAGCGAAGCCCTAGGCAGAGGTTATGCCATTAAAATGTGTGTGGGCGAGTGGTACAAAAGGTAAAGTTCTTTCTTGTGCATCTTACGGTGCTACCTTTCAAGCAGAAGATATTGCTCCACACATTCTCGATCATGGCCGTACTGCGGGTGATATTGTCAACAGCACGCTTCGTTGAAGGGATAGTAAAAAATGAAAGCTATGTAGTTAAACTTCCCCTTAAAACGGTATATGCGGTGGAGCCATATAGTGGTTCGGAACCCACTTTAAACTGTGGGTCCAGTCCCGATTAGCGTAACTGTGCATAACATGGAATTAAAACACCAAATCAATCGATCAATCAATCAATGCGTATATGTTCTCATTCAGTAAACTCGACTCTATTGTAGCTGCCGGCCCTCATGGCGGAGTGGTTCGCACATCGCGCCACGTCACCAGGGGTACCGGGTTGGAATCCCGGCCTGAGCGTGGATGCTTGTGAGTGCCCATTCATCAATTTCATCACATCATCACTCATCCCCATTTTCGCAAATTAGCCAAAAGTGGCACAAAAAGCGAAGTAAAATAAAGCAAATCAATCGGTCAATCTATTGCAGCTGACCTTCATGGCGGAAAGGTTAGCACAGCGAATTACGACGCTACTTGGGTGTTCCTTTGTGGGCGCTCTTCAGCAATTTCATCGTATCATTACTCATCCCATCGTTTCGTCTGGACAAAAGGGAAAGAAAAGCGACGCTAAATAATAATATTCAAATCAAATCAACTGTATTGTATTATTTTCTTTTTACTTTCCGGTCTGCATGAAGGAGTAGCTACGAAGCCAGAAGCCCTAATTTAGAATCCTGAGTAAGGCATAGATATACCATTGTGTTCGTTCTTTCATTTATTTCTGCATTCCACCATTAATGCTCATTAACGATTAACCGAAGAAAAGCAATTCAGATTAACGTTAAAGGCTATACGTTGCATTTTTCTGTCGCTTCATTAATGTTTACCATTTCACTATCCTAGGGTATAATTTTAGTTAAGCAACGTAAGGAATATTTACATTCGAGGCAATCCAAGGCATGGGAAGGGATAATAAATTCAAAATACCGTCTTTCGAAGCGTCACATATATTTTATGCAGTTGTGTTTGTACGTTCAGCATTTTATTGTTAGTTGATTTAGTTTATTTAACGTCGCATTTCTACCATTTCTGGCTAATTGCGAGGATGCAAATGAATGTTAGAAATGGATGAAGGGACAAACATATAACGCAAACCCCACAGAGGATTATACTGATTGTGAATCCAAGCGCTAGAACCTCCTTCTTCTGCACAATGCAGTCGAGGTTGTACTACGTGGAAGAGAGGTTGACATTTGGATGTATTGAACATTTTATTGTATTATAATTGTCAGATATACAATGTTACAAAGTAACACACTGTATCTAGGAAACTGTAATATATCAAGAGACAGCCACTCGGGATCACAGGATCATAAAATATTCTGACAGCACTAAACTTAACTCTCCTAAGCAACTAGCATGTTTAATTTTTACAATTAGAATTTTAAACAGTGGCGACGATTAGGGGGAGCGAGGGAGGCTGTTGTCCCCTTATTTATGCCACTTTTGCCCTCACACTATGCTAAATCTTATGCACCAAAGTAAACTGTCTTTGCCCCCCCCCCACAGTTTTGGAACCCAATCGCCGCCACTGATTCTAATGACAATTCTACGTTGTTAGGTTAGGAGAGGAGATTTAGGGCTCTTAGCAACCAATTTTCGCTTCGTGTGCACGTCGCACTGCACCACGTTCTCCGCTCTCTTGTCACTGCTGTGTGCCGTATTCTATGACATTCTGATATTGTCCTCGGATTTCTTACAACTTTTCTTTCAATCCTCGATTTTTATTGCATACAACAATGTGTACAATATTCACGATGACAACATGCCTACTGCTGCATTTGCAAACTGGAAGTAACAAAATGCAACTAATTTTTACTGCTGTAATCTAATTTTGTATTGGTATAATTGTTACTTCCCCTTGCTCATCCCTACTCTTCGCGGCCTCTTGTCCGGACTTCGAGGCGCCAAGCATTCCTCTCATGCTTGTTTCCCTCTGAAATTCAAATGCTATGGAAGAATAAAGCTTTGAATTCAAAGCATTTAGAAGGAAAACGTTTAAGTAAATTTTGTATGTTATTCTAACGATATTAATATAAATAAATAAACTACATAAACATGTGTAGAATAAGTGAATTATTTTAGATCAACAAGTTACTTTTCCTGGATATTCAGGTAAAGAACTAAAGAGTTGTTGCAAGTCACTACCGTCAGCATATTATGCGCCGCTCAGTGTTCAGTTTTCTAGTCTATGGCTACACCGAACAACCGATTGGGAATTTTAGGTTTAAAATGAAAGCCTTAACCTCCAAAAGTATCATATTAATATGAATGATTAATCTTAGAAAATGAATAAAACTCTTCAACAAAGTTTTAAACTATATAATTGTAGTTCTAAAAACCTACCGATTAAATTCTATTCTTACACCAATATCCATACTTTGAAACATATTTTTATAGAAAGAAATCACGGCTTTTCAACAACACTTTTAATGTCAGTTAAAATATAATGATATTTTTAATCACTTATTGACGCATAGTCGTAACGTAATTTCCTGAGAAATATGGTGTGAAAAGATTAATTCCCCCACTTCTAAAGGTTCGACACTGTGGAAGAGTGCGTTGAATGACCGTACACTCCGAGTTCGAGTCCCGTCAGCCTGGACGAGACTGTTTTGTGAGTGTCTCTTCATCCATTTAACATAATCGTGATCCATCGTCGTGAATAGTCAAAAGTGGAAGAAAAGCGACGTAAAATAAATATGAAATACAAATGACTTCTAAACAACACTGGCCTGGAAGACGACAAAGCTTCGTATTGTCCATAAACTCCACAAATGAATCTCGCTGTCCATCACCCCTAACCCCCACTTCCCTTTTAAGGAGGGGATCATTTGGTGGGGTTATAACTGTACAAATATAAGACATAAAATAGAACAAAGTTGGTTTCAGCGGTGACCAGTGGCAGAGCAGCAGCTCCCTCAATGCAGGGAAGGGGGAGGCTAGGGACCTGGAAATGTTTTCTATGCCTTCAAATATTGGATAACTTCAGATACATATTTTTTTACGCTAACAAACCGGTCTAAATTGTCCGTTTTAACCCTACATTGAGTGAAGTAAATTTCCTCGGTCGGTTCACAATGAGAGCTTTCCTTCATATTGAGTATATATGTTCTAAAATTATACTTTCGCCAGAAGCAAAAGTTTAATGGTGTGTAAAGGGTGTGTCGAATTGTGTTGTTCTCTTTGGCGTAGATTCTCAACCTACGGCTCTATGAATGCACAAATTTTAAACAATATTCACTGTACAACTTCCCTAACTGAATGTAATGTATTCGCTATATGTTATACGTCTAATAATAATAATAATAAATGCATGTTAACTGAATCAAGTCTTTCTCGGTATTAAGTGCCTTCGATCCCCAATAAATCTTAAATATCGATCTTTATGTGTGAGACGAGAACAAAAAATGCAGCTTTTTGTGTTTTTCAAACTATGCTCACTTCGACATTCTGTAATTAAAAAACTTGTGGTCCAATCGTGACGAAATTTAAATACATAGCTCTACTGGTTAATTTTTAATTGGAGTTCAAACTCGAGTCTCCATAATGTTTAACCCGACTGTAGACAATCATTCGCTCTCAGGCCATATGACCTGAAAGCAGAGAAAACAGGAATGGTATAGTCTCCCTTCTTTCCGTACTTTCAAGCGGCAACCCTTGAATCAGCCAAGAACGGCGTCACCCATCCCCTCCCCTCCCTTGACGTCCCCTCGCACTCAAGCAAGAAGCACAGCGTCGGAGATCCAATTGCTTACATGGGCCAATGTTGAGGGTGTCAAACAATTACCAAAATTCTGGTTTGAAAGATTGCATTAATACTTTTTCACAATTTTCCGGGAAGTTTAGCTAAATCTAAAGAATAAACGCGATAATATGGAGTCATGGACATCGTGTTTGTACCTTCATAATTTTATCATTCCACCTCATTGTCTCGATTCAATCACGAAATAAACCAAACAAAAAAAATAAACAAAATAGAAATAGCTATGTAGGGAACATTTTAATTGAGTAGGTCGCCAATTCGTTCAAAATAATGTGACGTGTAGAAACGTTTATATTACAATCGAAGCAAGCAAGAAATATTTTTTTGCAAAATTGAGGGGAAAACCGGCAATTTTGACCAAATATTTAGTCTAAAATTTCTACTAAAGTAAAAAGTTGTTAACCGTAAGTGACTGCTGGGAGCTCAGAATGTAATCTTGATTTATTTGCGAGATGCAGAAAGCGCCTCGTCTGACCACCCACTTCCTCCAAGCACAAAGTGTGCCTGTATAAAATGAGTTGGTATAATAGTCCTTCCATTAATACTGGCCATGGTTTGATTGCACATATCTCTCAGACATCTGTATTTAAACTGACTTGCAAAAGCGTTTTAGCATGATTTTTCTTTTACATTTGTTGAACAAAGAAAACTGGGAAACATTGTTAACTTTTCGACAATTTCTTACATTAACCTTTTGATTCCCAAGGCCATTTTCAAGGACTTGGTCCCGAGCCGATTTTGAGTAAAATGTAGAGTTTCAATTAAATGAGTGTAGATTGGAGGCTAATTGCCCTAGAGAGATGAGTGATATCCCGTTGTATGTGGAATGAACCAGAGATTCAGACTATATGAAAATTATGCAAATTCGGCGTATATGTGGCGATTAACCCGAAAGGTAGAAAATGGGTGTAAAATAGAAATACACTGGAACTCTTAGTTTAGTGTTGACATTGGCGATGCATGGCAATTGTAAGCACAAACATTCGTGTATTAGACGACCAAGATTTGAAACGTATGCTACTTTTCGAAGAATTCAATTGCCACTTTTTGCACAGAAAGGCTATTCGAGACTGAACCTACAGTCTAAAGTGGAATCCGTACCACTGTACACGTGTCCCCAACGGTATCAAACCCACGACCCCTTGACGCTATCGTTTTCGAATACCACAGCAAAACGTCCTTTTCCTATATAAGTTACAGTCAACGGGAAACATTATAGCAGGCAAAATATCCATAGTTTTTCCATTATTTACTTTCCCAGGCAGGGCTTTTTTTAAGAAGCTGTATTATTATTATTTTTATATATTATTTGAAGTAGGGTTACACTTAAGCCTACAGTATTTTTACACGGGAAATCACATTGAGGAACACAGAATTAATTAACATAATAATTAGCAATTTGTCTATTTTCACATTTGCCTTCGATTGTGCGCACAACACAGGAATTCTGCATTTATCGCAAGTTACACAGGAAGAGCGAGAGAAACCTGCGAAGTACTTCTACAGATAACATCTAAAGTGGTTTCCCCCCATCCCTTGTCTGCGAGGGCGAGGGACTTAGTGGGCATGTTTGCCACTGCCTCAGAAACAATGCAAGTCGTGTGGGAAGAGAGAGAGCTAAGAACGCCCCCTCCCGTGTTCTCTCTGCATTGCTTCACGAAACGTATAACAGAAATATTCTCAATTTAAACTGTGTAAACCAACTTTATGCTTTAATGTTGAAAAAATAACGTTATTTAAAATCAGCGAAGTTAAGCATAAAAGATGAAGGTCTGGCAACCTTAGATACCGATAGAAGAGAAGCCTGGTTGTCCTGTCTCTTGGTTGCAACCTCCTACATTGCAAACGCAAGCTGCAGAAAATGCAAGCTCTTCCGAAAAAAGTTTAGAAAACACTTTTTTTTATATAATCAATCGGTCTACAAACCGAAGGCAATAGCAATTGAATAGAATGGTCATATTTCCATACAACAACTTTACTTTTTACTCTACATTTTTTTTTGTCTGAGAGCGTACCGGTGGTGGTGGGGGGGATCTGTATACTCCCCTAATACATGAGCAATATTCAAAGAACTTAAATGCAGTATTCATTCATTCATTCATTCATTCATTCAGTATAGGTTATATACGCGTGACTTACAAAGTACAAAATTACCTTGCATATAATTTTGTTGTGGATTTGTCAAATTTTACATTGTTATAACAATTTTCTTCTGCGATAAACAAGTGCTTAGCTTTCCTTAAGCTGACATTGAATATAAGTCAACTATAGATCGACCACAAGGAAAAAAACCTTGGGATGAGAAGTCCCCGCGCAGCTTTCCCTTCTTCCCTCCACCTCGTGCCATAAGGAAGCATTGTCCACTCTCCCCCTCCCCTACTAGCGGGGGTACGGTGCACAGGAGCCGCGGGTCTGCGCAGGTTGTTTTGCTCGTGGTTCCACTATAAGGGGAAAACCGAAATCCTCAGCATTGTACCAACATGTGACACTGGCGACACCACACAAAATTAGATAAACTTCATAATACAACGACCAAACCAATGCAATGCTCAGGTTATAATACCAATAATATGGCTACCGTTCCAAGTATTTTTCTTTGTGAAAGTATTGTGGATTGTGTGGATTAGTAGGAGGTGAAGGTAACTAATTTGTACCGTCTGGTTAACCACGACGCGGATATGAGAGGGCGTGCAGAACGGTAGAAACGGGATGTTTCCTGCAAGTTATCTAAGGTTCTGGTCACATGATCGTCTGCAATAAGTGAGAAATAATTCCAAAGGGCGGAATCACAGCCTAATTTCCTGAAATTGCTGTTCTCTGCTTGCTTTCCTATACTCAATAACATGCAACTCACTATCACTACAATTCACGAATGTTGAAGAAAAGAAGATTTAAATAAGATAAGGCATTTTGCCACCCCAAACTCGTGCACCCCAAGGTCCTGGCTGAGAAGTTAACTTTAGGTCCAGCGCTGAGTAACTGAACGTAAAACTAAAATTACATTCAAAATAAATTCATTAAATGAAGGGCTCGGGTGTAAAACATGGTAAGTGACATCTTACCATGTACATCTTACCCGTACCATCTTACCAAAATGATCAAAATGTCACAAACAGTTCAATCTGTTCTTTATACTTGATATTTTGTGATTTTCTTGCCACCTGAAGTGAAATGAAGGAAGGTTTTTTCACCGTAACACTGGATTGCTCAATATCCCTCGAAACGATCTCCTCTCAGCGGATGATAGTGCATGAGAACAATTGGGAGTGGAGAAGTCCAAGGGCAAGGTGCAACGGGGGGTATCTCCCCAACAATCTCTCTTTCAAACGATCATTAACAGATCTGCAGCAATAGCAACGTATTCACAATTAAAGTGAAACAAGAAAGTACAATAAATATAAGAATGAAACGTAATTGATTTATATTAATAGAAAAACTAAACACAATGTTCACATCCGTGGCGAAGTGGTTAGCATAGCGTGCTACGACACCTTAGGTTCCGGGTTTGAATCCCGGCCTGGGCATGGGTATTTGTGAGCGTCCCTTCATCGGTTTCATTGTATATCAGCCATTTCAATCTTCGCGATTAGCCAAAAGTGGCAGAAAAGCGAAGAAAAATAAACCAATTCAATCAATCAATCTTTCAGCTGTTCCATAATAAAACAATTTCAACAATTTTGAAACTAATTGACATCTTTAACCACTTAGTAAGGAAATCAGTTTGCTACTTGATGCAAATCTGATATTTATAAATGTAAAAAGATAATTGTTTAAATGTATTTAATAATGTTATTTTTAAATATTTAGTGATTTAGTAATTAGTAATGTTGTATTTAAAATACGTATACATATTAGTGCGCACGTACGTGTAGATTAAGATCTTTGTAAACCTCAACCAGTGATTTCACACCATGTACACGAACCAAAAAGAAGAACAGTCTGTATTGATTGATTCATTTGGTTTTTTAAGTCCACTTTATGCACACTAAGGCTAATCAGAACTGGACCTACAGTTTAAGGTGGGATCCGAACCACTATGTGTCTCCACCGGGCATCGAACCCGGTACCCCTTTATTACAAGGCGACGACGAAGAGTCAATATGATGATGTTACACCCATATTCTGCCTACCGTTTCAAAGATAAGGGCCTCCGTAATTGTTTCATGCCCAACGCTGTCGCTTTGTAATCAAAGGATTCCGAGATCGAACTTTCATGCCTGCTTGCGGTAGATTGATCAGAGGCTCGAATCCCACTTTAAACTGTAGGTCCTTCCCGATTAGCCTGCCATGCAAAACGTGGACTCAAAACAAAGTTAAACCACAGATGAATGTGGTTTGACCAAAGTTTTGCTATGACACGTAAGCTATATTAAACGATGAAACAACATTGACCCCCCACCCTTCACTCATCCGTTTTGCTTTGTAGTTCGCATGTATTGACTCCAGTTATATCCTTCTTAAGTGGATGATAGACAGATATTACCAACGATGGCAAAAACGAAGTACGTAGTGACTAGCAGCTAATGCAAACGCAATTTTCCGTCCGTAGCTTTTCCGACCGGGGTATGAGACTTCCTGGCGCCATTCTTTACTCCGCTGACGCTTCCAGCAAGGGAGGTCAAGAAGCAAGTTGCACAGAATTAGTTATTGCTTGTGGCGTTCTGAAAGCCCACTGTGGAAAATAAAGGAACCCACCAAAGAGTGTTTTCTTTTTACTTTGTACAGTCAACGGCAAAGAAATGGTAGGCAAATTGTCCTTTGCTATTTTCATTACTTTTTATTGTACATCCTGTGCTGTTTTAAGGAATGACACTATGTTGGTTCGATGCAGGTGTTGTTCTCTGATTATTGACGTCATTATTTCAATTCAGTATCATCACATTGTGTAATACAGACCGAATGAAAATGGTGGTGGACAATTCGTCTATTGTTTCTTTCGCCGCTGAGTGTACAGCAGAACTGTTAAATACATTAAAAAATGATCAGAAAGTACTTTAACTTTAGATCAATTCGTCTTTTCTTTTGAAAAATTCAGCCTGAGGCTATCCAACTACTCTTCTTTAGCCAACATATTTAAAGACGCGAAAAGCATGAAGGTTGTACAAAATTATGTAACGAGATTGCTAATTTGAAGCAAGTATATAAAATATTTTGAGACTCTTTTTAATCAACGCAAAGCAATGTCCATTTTCTGCAACGACCAGTTTATTCGTCCAACAAACTTATGTAAGTTATTTAGATAACTAACCACTTCTACTCGTTCCTTTGGGCCGGCCCCAGAAGGCAGAGTGGTTAGCACATAGCGCTACGACGCCAGAGGTCCCGGGTTCGAATCCTGGCCTGGGCATGGAAGTTTGTGAGTGTGCATTCATCAATTTCATCATGTTATCACTCATCCTCATCTTCGCAAATTAGCCAAGAGTGGCACAAGAAGCGAAGTAAAGTAAAGCAATATAATCAATCAATCGTTCCTTTGGGGCAGGTAGGAGATTCAGTTCAGACGCGATAGAGTAATGTGCAACGGCTTCACCCCTAAATAAAACCGAGACGCAGTGCGATAATATTTTCTTCCGCCCTTCTTTTCCTTAGATGTTCGACTATGCATTATGGCAATTGCCAGTGAGTCACTGATAAAGTAAAAACATAAATGTGAAGGATAATGGCAGGTTGACGTGTGAATATACAAAATTATTGCTTAGGAGTATCAAAATGTAAAATCGTCGCGATTAAGAAAACAGGAAGAAAAGCCACGTAAAATTGAACCCACCGGAAAAGCATCATGAGAGTAAGTATTCATTTCCTTGCCTCTTCGTTCCACACCAAGCTACGTGACTATTCAGCCGTCGTGTTACCATTACAAACAAAAAACATGCATTGCGTTAGGTATTCGTAAATGGGCGGACTGCGGTAGAATTTTAAATTGAACGAGCTGTAAATAACAGAGTATAAATAGTTGTTTATTAACTTTGGATATTCCTTTTATGTTGCTTACGAATTTAGAAACGGTACCTGAATACTTTCTTCCGAAAGAAGCACTGCACAGGCACACAGCCTCCACATGTGTGCATATGTATAAATGTGTGATTAGAAAATAAATATGAATGATAAGAAACGTGATACTTTTTAAAGATGGTGGAGTTATTGATTTACCGTTACTTGAAAATACCAGAATCTCAGGTATTGGCAACACCGAAATATCGATATATCGAAACGGTACCTTCGCTATTTTCCGGTACTTTCTGCATCTTCGATGTAACCGGTATTTCGAGATATTGAATCCCGGTATCTAAAACTCACTCTATACTTCTAATATTCTGAGACTGACACTTGCAAGGTATAAGTTTACTCTCCAGCACTTGAAATGAGAAGGGAAAGGAAGGGGGGGGGGATTTCTCGCACCCATAAGCAAAGATGAAGACATGGGACTGGATCGCAATTCTGCCATTGATTGCAACAACTAGGGTGATGTTTTAGCCCCTTTTAGCCCTAAATGAGTATCACCTCACCTCACGTCACGAAGTCTCCGGGGTGTCACTTCGCGAGGTTTTCTTTCTCCTGATAGGAGAGGGAGCTCCTTTTTAGTTTTACCGTGCGACGGGGAAAACGAGCCAACATCTGGGCAAAGCATGTCAAGCTGTTGATCACGTGGCCTCGGGTTAGAATCTCGACCGTCCCCCAAACTTTACGTTGCAGAGAAAAGAATAGCAAACGCGGTAGCAAGAGAACCAACAAAACGCACGCATTCATGTAATAAAAAGATTTTCATCTAAAACGTTGTTAAATGTTTAAAAACTCATACTTGACTGATCGAAATCAAATTATTTCAAGGATGGGGTCGACTTCTCACATGATCACTCTTTTGGTTTGCCTCTAATTGTGGTCATCCATTCTTAACTTACTTATTTCATTATTCCATTGATTTTAAAGTGGAGATGAGTGGAGTGTCAGGAAATTTCGTTAGAGAACGCAATTGCGGGGACAAGAAGTGCCAAAACTTGAGGGAAGAAACTACCCCCATGCCCCCATAATCACCGCCACTGTGTATAATCCTATTCTGTTTAATATTAATAATAATAATATGTTAATGTAATTTCTCTTGTTCACCAAGAAGTGATTCTACGACTGATGGCTACTGTCCCACGATATTAAGGGAGTAGCCTCGGCTAGAATCTACGATGGTGTTGTTTTTTATATAATCCGCTTCGTGAGCTAATTACTTCATTTCCTTGAGGTTAACTTGCTGGTGTATATAGTGCACTGTAAAGCAGGCAAAATTAAAAAAGATATCCTGTAATGGTTGCATAATCGGGGTATATTTAGTGCTGCTGAAACTAATGATTGATTTGGTTTATTTTCATTCGCTTTTCTGCCTCCTACGGTTAATTGCGAAGTTGAGGATGAGTGATGATATAGCCTAATGAAATTGATGAAGAGACTTGCACAAACACCCATGCCCTGGCCAGGACTCGAACCAGGGACCCTTGGCGTCGAAGCGCGCTGTGCTAGCCACTCCGCCATGGAGGCCGGTTGCTGAAACCATCGATAGACGGGATCCGTTATCTGTACTCGAAAATATGGCCTCTAAATATCGATATACTGAGAACCGACATTTTCGGTATCTTCGGTAACCAATATAAAGTACTCTCTTTAATGGTGACATTCATTTACCTATATCTTGTAAGGTTGAGTAGTACAGGCACTAACGTTAGGACCTACGAGAATATTTTAGCGCGTCTGTATTTATTTGCTCTCATCGACGCATTGTTATCTTTGCGATAGAGACGGCCGAAACACGCCCGCTCTAAATTGCAATTGATTTTGTAATGTTCAAAATGTTATAAAAATAAATTTAACTATATCCATGTCTATATGTCCCGTTTTTTTTTTATTTTAGAAATCTCGCAACCCTACTTACAGCGAAAGGGGGAAACTACGTTCAAAACGTAAATACGCTCATGTAAAACGCTAGTAACGACAGAGAAGTAGGGGAGAAAAGTTTTCAGCACTCTGAACTCAATATTTCACATGCATATACTACATGAGAAGCAGCAAATTGCACTTTCCTAAAGGATAAATGGAAAATCTGCTGCTACCAGGGTTCTCTGGGTTCTTCTCTAACTCCGCGCTATTAATTCGAGGAGACGATTTTCTTCACATATTGACTCGCATGCTAGTCTTTCATGAAAATCCGCGCTTTTAGTAGGTCATTCCCAGGCAGTGACATGAATAGATATTGATATTTTTTAACCTTAAAATTCAAGAAACTATTTTCTAATGAATCATTTCTTCCTTTGTTGTTTATATTAGTGCAGTTATATAATAATTATAATAATTGCAAAATTATAATCATTAATTAAAAGGGAACCAATTATTGCACCAGTGTTACACACATATTTTATCATTTTCTAAACCTCAAAGTAATATGTTAATATTGAATCTATGCTTTTTCTTGTTCACATCAAATCACCTCCAAATTAGCGGCGATTGAAGGTTGAGTGAGGCCCTACACATCGTTTTATATATTCTGATAGATAGTCTGGTCATTGTTAAGAGACTAAACAAAATGCAGGACTACATTTAGAATATAATCGTTATATTTGCACCTTTAATCACTGCCACAGGCACTGTAGGAGCAATGCGTATAAAGTGTGTTTACAACATGCTCCGAAACGTTTGCCGGAATCGTTTCAATGGGTGTGATTTCGCGCTAACAATTGTGGGGGAAGTTGTTGGCTGAATATCATCCAATTGAAACAGCCGCTGAGGCTCTAATGGTGATCGAACGCCGGATAGCATCATTACATGTGATACCGTTAGGCTACCACTACGCCATTGGGGATAATTGCGATAGCAGACAACGTTCACACCATTTCGCCATCTTTATTTGCAGTTGAAGTTAATTGTACAGCGAGCTTGAACCATATGGGGAGTACTGTATTCTCAAACAATTGCCCCTATGCACACGCCACTGTTGCTTGTGTATATAAGTGTTCACTCACTTACAAGCGAAACCGAAACTCGAGCTCTCAGCGACACAAATCCAGACGCTTTGGCGCCTGAAACAGACGTTCGTTGGATCCTGCATTTCTACAGTCGTGGCCTTTGTCCCACTGCTTTGGTTGCGATGAAGTATTTTGACAGGTTTCCGTCGTTCGCTGCAGGATACATGCAAGGCTTAACAGAAGAATGTTAATGATATGCATATGATATATAATGGTGATTAATTATTATTCCGAAATTAATACATGATTTATCTTCTGCAGAGTGTAAGAATTTTTTCTTCCGATAAAATTAACAACAACGAAATAATAAAAAAATATTTAACCAGAAATCAACCTTTTGATATATTACCAAAGCAATTATCGACTTTTTTTTTAATACTGTCCGATACTGTACGTAAATGCAGTCAGTACTCCTTCCCCCAAAATGATATGTTACTGTCTCTTTATATATCTCTGGCTCTAATGAATTATTTATTGCCACGTAATACAGATGAAACTGACATAGGAATTCGAACCCAGAATTTATTGTGCTAAGATAATGAGTCAACCGACATTTAGAAATCGTTACATCCTTTAACTTTTCCAGGCAGTCATAGCCGAGATATATAAAACAACGTTTCGATTATAATTCTGTGGGTTAAAGTTGGATAATTTTTCGTAAGTAACGAAAACGCTTTGCTCGTTTCCGAATAGCACCTTTCAGTAAAAAGAAATTATAGATTGATCGAGTTCGTGTTTTAAGTCCACTTTACATACAGTATGGACCGGACTAGACCTACAGTTTAAACTGGAAACCTAACCATGTTATGCCTCAACTGGTTATTCGAACCCAGGAGCCTTTGATTACAAGGCGGCGACGATACCACTACGCCAAC
Organism: Lepisma saccharinum; assembly: GCF_977018435.1. NCBI lineage: Eukaryota > Metazoa > Arthropoda > Insecta > Zygentoma > Lepismatidae > Lepisma > Lepisma saccharinum. The sequence goes on along the minus strand of NC_139231.1, from coordinate 22,418,100 downwards.
AAGGAGTCCCAGTAACCAATATATATATATATATATATATATATATATATATATATATATATATATATATATATATATATATAACACAGTAATAGGATGAGAAAGAGTGCCACAAGGGCGGATAAACTCTAATAATGGAGAGAGAGTGTATATAGCCTATATAAGTACACAGAAGAGTAACAGTGTACAATTTACTTTCTTTTGGTCTATAAAACAACCGATATTAACACACCTTCAAAAAACAGCTTGTACATATGAAGCAAATTAAAATTGATATGTGAGGGCATAGTAGTGCGCACGGGGGTTGCCAGTGGTGCATGAACACCTCCAAATGCGTCCTCAAAAAATTAAGAATGTAGAAACAACCATTACAATAATGAAAATAATATCCCCTACTGTCTTGAAATTTGAATTTTAATGGTCGGACCTTTCTAAAGGATGAAGAGTGAAACGACTTGCAGCCAAAGATATCCTCTTCCCTATATTTAAGCTGCTCTTCCCTATCCTCTTCTATACTCTGTTTCGTAAATAAGGAAAGTGTCTTGAGGCTAATGCTATTTTCATTTTCGTCAGTTAATTTTTGAACACCCTGTGCACTTTCACTTTTCCATCCTTGATATTTTCCTTTCTGACACTGCGCAGCATATCGTGCAAGAAAATATCTTCTAAATGCAACTCAAATTTCGCAAATTCTTCTTCGCTCATTCTCGTTCAAGATTTATGGTACCACTTTTTACAAAACTACATTCTATTGCCCCAGCATTCAAGTGTTTTATTCCAGCCTATTTCGGCTGCTTCGTCCTGAGACGGCGAGATCGACGTTCGAACCATGTTTGTACCACTGACCTACTTGTCGCTAGCTCGCTAATCCCTTAATCCCGTACAGCTGCAACGAAAAAGTCTGCTCACCCGATCAAACAGTACAGTTCTTTGTCACTTTCTTATGTGAAACACAAATATTTTACACACAAATAATCCTATCTCAACTTATTATTAATACGATTTCTTAAGTTGAATGTATTATCTCAACAAATAACCTTAAGGATATCCTGGGTACAAGGCACCAAGTAAGGTTATACAAAATAGCATCTAAGTTGAAGTTTTATTGTGGACTGACGTCAAAAGCAAAAAAATAAATAAAACCGACCGTGGATTTTTATATTTAAATTTATATGTATAAATATACATACAGGGTGGCTCAATAAGTCACTTAACACCCCCGGTACAAGGCCACTGCGACATGGAACGTGAAAATGGCGATGACCAATCGTTGCCTGGCCAAGGGGGAACCACATTGACGTCTCGCGCATGGTCGGCAGCCATATTTATGTCCGCCATCTTGAATTCAACTCCAGAAATTAAAATTGGAAGAGGGTCATGCGACATATCAAAATAGGCTAGAATTTCACCAGGAAAACAACTGTGACATTTGTTTTCACCTAACTTTAATTGTTGCAGATCTAACAATACCACAAAGTTATGGCTCAATAAGTCACTTAACACCCCCAGTACAAGGCCACTGCGGCATGGAACGTGAAAATGGCAATGACCAATCGTTGACTGGCCAAGGGGGAACCACATTGACGTCACCCGCATGGTCGGCAGACATCCTGATGTCCGCCATCTTGAATTGAACTTCAGAAATTTAAATGGGAAGGAGGTCGTGCGACATATCAAAATTGGCTAGAACTTTACCAGTAGTTTTCATTTATTTCCCTTTAGTGCGTGTGCGGTATTTGTGTGGTATGGTGAAATGCATTTTGCAAGTCGCAGTTTTTTTTTAAAAGAAACTAAATTTACAGAATAATTTTTAATCAGATGTCTATATCTTAAAGATTACAAGTGCTATTAATACAGATCATGCAATTAGTGGAAGTGAAGTTTCATGATAAGAAAACTCTTAATAATAATAATAATAATGATAATGTCGATACTGCCCAAAACAAGGAATAGTCAACGAGACCAAATGTTATCAATCCCGCTCTGCCTGGACAACAAACGGGGCTTTGGCTTCTAGACTCACGATCAGTCTGTCTGTTCCTCACTGCCCATGCGTATTTGTCATTGCCCTTGCATTAATTTCATCCTAATCTTCGCGATTGGCCAAATGAGACAGAAGGAAGAAATAAAATAAATCAAATCAATCAGAAGAAAAGAGCAGCAAATGGATGTGCCTTTCCCAAATTGAGGATTCATATGGCAAGTCTCGCATATAATATGAAGGTTAGGATGAATAATGAAACAGTTTGTTGGAACACACACAATTTCATGTCCAGGTTCTATCCAGGATGCGAAACTAGGACACCAAGTTTATTTGCACGTTACGCTAACCATTCAGCCACAGAGCCGAACTAAGGGTCCCGGGTTCGAACCCCGGTCGGGCTTGGTTGTTTGTGAATGTCCATTCATCAATTTCATTATTTCATCACTCATCCCCATCTTCGTAAATTAGCCAAGAGGCAACAAAACGCGAAGTAAAATAAACTAAATCAAATCAAAATAAAAATAAAAAACAGAGCCGAACTGAAATACTTTGTATTTGGCGAGTGATTCCCGACACGTAAACGATACAACTGGGAAGATAAAAAGAGACTGTTGCATTGGCGCCTTCAAGTCTGGGCAGAGCATTCAACCATATCAGTATCAATCACTCAACTTGATTTTGTGGTTTCAGGGTGAATCGTAAGCAAGCCCATACTTCCGGTCATTCTGTCTGTTTCTGTCCTCCAACTTAGAGATATGCGTGTGTAACATAGTGTTAATGCGCAGGGACATGTGAAAAATGCTAACGTTGGGATAACCGTTAAAATAATAGAAATGATAATTGCATTATGGTGGATTAAGGGTGTTGTTTGTTAACTGACTGTCACAATTACAAGTATGGAAATTTAAATCTTTGTAGTTAAGTAAAACTCTTGGTAAAATATCTTCATACCAATGGCTAATAATGTATTTAAACGCGTCGTTTCTCAACGCATGGAGCGCGACCCACTGCAGGGTCCCGAGAAGGCGTTTGGTGTGTCGCGTAGTCGGGCTCGAAAATTTATTTTTTGTGTCTCAAACACTTATTACATTTTAATTACTAAGATACATTGTTTAACAATTTAAATTCAACTCTTGTTGTACGAAGTCTAAGCTCTTCATGTCTATTATTTGCGCTCTACCATCGCTTTTTGCCGGCATCTCTCAATTTCATCATGCGTGTTTAGTTAGACTAGAGTAAATTAGTCTTTTAAATCACATATTTACTTTTCTTGAAGGAAGTATACGTAATTTCATTACGGAAATGTAAAAGAGGGCTTCTTAAAGTACTCGATGTTAGCAAAAGTATGATTTTAAACTGGGTGCACACCCCTTCAAGTAATTTTGCCGGCGTCCCGTGAAGTGTAATATCCTTCAAGGTGGGTCCCGAACTGAAAAAGGTTGAGAACCATTTATTAAAGGTAATATACCTAGATATTAGTATTTTCAGTTTGAGACATCACAGAGTGCGAAGGGGTGGTTTTTTAAGGACTGCTGAATTCGCCGCATTATTCCTGCAAGGGAAAGGGTGGGGATATCGTATTGTATCCATGTACATAAGAAGCACGGACTTGAAGTTTCCTATGGGATATATTAAAAATTACGTGCAACCCCCTCTCCTCTACCGCCAATAAATCTTTGACACGCTGCTACCACGGGTCTGTACTCTAACTTTGCGCTTTTAGTCAGAGGAGACGCGTTTCTTCACACACTCACTCACCTAATAATTCATGAAAATCCACGTTCTTAGAATGTCATTCCCAATTAGTGACATTGCGAATAGAAATGCGGGAATATAGCTCGCGTAGCTTGAAACGGTGTTCATTGAAAATAACCCATAAAGCTTTCACGTTGAACGGTGCTGAAACTTGGTTCACGTCAAAATTTACGTCTTGTCGAATTGTATTACTCGTCCCCATCTGTTGCCACATAGATGGCGACGCAATCGATCACGGTTAAGCTCTGGCAATTAGTAATATTTTATTATTACAGCAAGAACTGTGCCTTACTGCTAGGCCTACTAAGTGAATTTCCCTTCCATACACGTTACATTAAATCATTTTATGAACAAAATAAATTTAGAAACATTGGTAGGGAACATCCCTAGAGAACAGTGTAATTTATTTTCATTTTTCATTAAAATATTTATTTACAGTTAAAAATTTGATAACAAGATATTGTAGGAATGGCAGCATTCCCCTCTCCTCGTGATCCAGTCTCGATCAACCTATCTGTGAACAAAGTGAACTATATAGAAGAATGTTGTTCCCTAGTCATAAAGGATCACCGACCTGTACTCGGATGGAGGTACAAGGGCGGATACTTTATTAATGTTACTCGGCCATCCAATTTATAATAATATTTTGAGACGTTTCGGGCGAGAGTATCTCATTTCACAGTTAATCCGCCCGTGACTAAATTTAAACTGCATAGGCTATTTTACGCTTAATGGAGAGAGTTTCTTCTATTTTTGTGTCCCATTTTGGATATTTTACGTTGCTTTTCACCGTAGAAAGATGAAGTAATGGCATTAAAATCGCACAAACACAATGAATCGTCTATGCCTAACCAGCGTTGAACCCGCTTACCTCTGGCTCTGGAGGCTGTTAATCTCACCACTAAACCGTGGTTGGTTGGAACTTTAGTGAATGTACGTATGCCCATAAAATTGTTTATAATGATAGGTTTGATTAGATATATTTCATTCGCTTACTTTCAGTTAATCGCAAAGATTATTTGGATCGAGTGTCTTGAGCATGTACTGCAGGGTCCATGGTAAATATGAAGTTAAGGAAACCGTCCCGTAATATTTCCATTGTACCAGAAAATACAACAGGAAAAATAGGGAGACAGAAGGGTGTGTATTTTAGGGACAAAATATCATTGGACATACCCATAAAAACCATACGAAGATAAAATATATGGGTTTGAAAAATCGTTTATTGATTGTACTTCTCTTGAACTTGCTTTCTGTGAGGCGAGAGGTTGCATACACCTTATCCCCTTTGTTGTCGCAAAGTACGTTATTTTATATTCTACCGTTGCCCTCGGTCTCCTTAGCGATTTTCTTTCAATCCTCAAATGTTGTAATGCATATGGCATAGTTATAAACATAGTGATGGACAACTTGCCTGCTGCTTCAGCTGCTGCTTAAAATAAGAGAATGCAAGTAAAATTATGCTATTGCAAGTTTAATTTGTGGAAGCAAACGTTATCTTTTTCCGCCCTTCATTCCTACCTTTCGCCGACCCTTCTACAGACTTCGAAGCGCTATGCACTGACACAGCTTGCAGAAGCATTCTTCCCAAACTTGTTTCTGTCCGACTCAAGTGCTAGGGGGAATAAAGCATTGGATCGTATCGTTTCTCAACCTATGGGGCGCGACCCACAGCTGGGTCCCGAGAGGGTGTTTGGTGGGTCGCGAAGTCGAGCTTGAGAATTTACTTACTGTCTTACAAAACTATTACATTTAAAATACTAGTATATATTTGTTTCAATATTTTAAATTCAACCCGTGTTGTCCGTAGTCTAAGCTTTACATTTCTGTTATGCGCACCCTACCATTGCTTTTCACCGGCATCTCTCAATTTCAGCTTTTAAAATTATATATGTATGGCACTTTTCTAGAATGAAGTATGTGAAATTTGTTTAAGCAAGCGTAAAAGAGGGCTTCGTAAATTACTCGATGTTAGCAAAAACACGTACTATTATAAACTGGGTGCACACCCCTTCAAGTAATTCTGCCGGCACCCATACTTGTGGGTCCCGTGAAGAGTAATATTCTTCAGGGGGGTCCCGTACTGAAAAAGGTTGAGAACTACCTGATTAGAGGCCCTTGAAAAGTTTGATTCGATTCACTGATTGATTGAGTTTATTTTACTTCGCTTTTCTGCTACTTCTGGCTAATCGCGAAGAAAAGAATGAGAAATTAAATTGAAGAAGAGACTCTCTCAAAGAACCCCAATTCCCAGGTCGGGAATCGAACTAAGAACTCGTGGCGTGCTACCCACTTCGTTACGCAGGTCGGTGCCCTAAAGGAAAACTTGGAATTGGAAGTAAATTCCGCACAGAAATGCGTACAGAGTAAGTGAATGGTGGGTGGCGTTTTCTGAATACTGATGGAAATAATTAAATAGTTGATTTAAGTCCCGAGAATGAAGAGAATTCGTTCAAACCTAATCGGGTTTGAACGGAATCCAAGCAAATATGAGCCTCCACCGGACATGAATTCGTGACCCTTGATAAAAAGTTGACAGCATTACCAGTGCACCATCAATATAAACGGCTTGAAAACACATTGCCCCTTTGCTCGTTTCAAGATGACTGTCAGTTAGAGTCAGCGCCAGGGTGCAGGTGCAGTCCCTGGAGGTCTTGCAGTGCAAATTTAGAGAAAACCGAATGACATATAGTACAGACAGATGCCTTTTATCATTCTTCTGAAAATTTATCCAAATGCTGTTTATACGGCCTTACTAAAAAACCTTGCGAAAAACACTTCGTTATGTGTTGCCGAACAAAGTTCATACATTGCTGAAGACATTATTAGAGTTCACAATGAAAATTATTTGGTTATGTCATACAGTGTTGCAACGAGGCTAGAAAAAGCCATTTTACCTATCGCATATTAATTTTAAAATGTGACTTTTTGTCGTAGTTTTCTTTTTTAAGTTTGTCCATTTACTTATGCCAAATCACAGGAATGTAAAAGCTTTAATAACATAAATTGGGGGAGAAATTATCTCACACAAACTAATTTGGAAGCATTAGGTGACTGTAACATCTAGAAACAATAGATTTCGTGAATATAACTTGCCTGATAATTGCAGGACAAACCACATCGTTGGAAATTGATATTGCTGAAATTAATGTCGAATTATAGGGAACGATTGATTGATTTATTTGCTTTACTTTAATTCGCTTCTTGTGCCACTTTTTGCTAATTTGCGAAGATGGGGATGAGTGATGATATCATGAAATTGATGAATGGACACTCACAAACATCCAGACCAAGGCCGGGATTGAACCCGGGGCCCCTGGTGTCGTAGCGCGATGTGCTAATCACTCCACCACGGGGGCCGACTTAACAAGAACGAAACAAGTTTCAAAATATTAAATTTCGTACGTAAATAAATCACCGAATGCATAGTCCGCGTATGCAAGGGCCGAGTGACGGAGCAACCAAAACATTAAAAATTGCTTCATGTTTGTCAACCCGGCGTTGGTCTACTTGTTAGCGTTGCTCTAACATTGAAATTTATGTGCTTATATATCTGTTGTAAAATTCGAAAGTCTTTTGTTTTGTCACGGGCCGGAGGGGGGTCATAACATGGTGGAGCAGTGGTGGCGATTAGGGGGGCGAGGGGGGTACTTGCCCCTCGTTCATCGTCACTTTTGTCCTTGCACTGTGCTAAACCTTATCTTCAAAGGGAAATATTGTCTTTGACCCCGCGGTTTTGGATGGACAATACACATATATTGTAATGTCTCTCTTGCCCTCCGTGCGCACGCCTATAAGAAGGATTGTTACTGCTGTGACTTTCCATCCGAAGTATGATTTGGAACGGTCTTCTTATCCTGAACAGGTATTGAACGTTTGAAAGATCCTAGGTGATTACTTTGAAGATCTGCCTCTTAAAGGAGGAGTTCAATGATACATGGATTCAACACACACAGAAACGCTCAGGTCGTTAGACCTGACTCAACTTTTATTCATTTTTATTATTTTACTTCACTTTTCGGTCACTTTTGACTAATCGCGACGATGAGGATGAAGTTGATGAAGTGACACTCGCATCCATGCCCAGTCCAGAATTCGGAACATTGGACGCCGGGCGACAAGTAAATCGAGTTCACAACTGTTGACTTCGTAGTAACCATTCATCTACTCGTCATTATAAGAACACTGACGTCATCAAAGCTGCTACCCTCGAGATATAAATAACCATCAAGACTAACTTTCGGTTGTGATAAATTGTAGACAGTTGTTGCTTCATTCTGCGTGCAACATTTCATCGTACCCTAACCTCTCGATTTCAATACACCGAGCTGTTTGACACGCTCTTCATTTCAACAGTTCACTCATTAGGTCCTTATTGATGTTGTCATTTATATAGGGTGACCGTACGTCCCGTTTTGACCGGGACAGTCCCGTTTGAGAGGCGTGTCCCGGTCGTCCCTTCGATATTATTTATAAACACTATTTGTCCCGTTTTATAAAAGTCTAGGTGTTAGGTTGAAAACCAAGTATAAAGTTGAGACATTTCATGCTAAAAAAGTTTGTATTGTTTTGCGTGTGTTCCGTTATTTGTAGAGAGTGCATAAGCATGCCCAAGAAGCGTACATGCAGTTTCAATAGGGACTTGGTACAAGACACAAACCAGAAACTCAAATGGCAAATCTCGCGTCAGATGTGTGGGGTAAGGTTTTCAAGGAGATTTATAAACGGTTGATGAAAAAATATAGCTGCTCTCAAGAAGATTGATTGTTCTGATAAATACTTCTTGCACTCCTCAACTTTAGCGTAGGGCTAACATAAAAGATTTATCAGAAGGAACCAGAAATACCGTGTAAGTCACACCGAGATATAAAAACGACAGTTCATATTTCAAATAATAATAACGATAGTATAATTATAACAATAATTTTATAATTAGGTCTAACTGATTTTTCAGGAGGGGAGGAGGTAAACTGATCTCCTTGGGATGTCCCGTTTTTGGGCCAAAATATTATGGTCACCCTACTACTAGGGCGCCAAAATATCTAGCTCCTGGGTTCTCATTCCATTGTAATTATCATGCTCTTACCATGAAAAGGTCTCCCACGTATTATCCGCGGTCCCGGGTTCGAACTCTGGTCATAGCTCCAAAATTTGGGTGATGACTCTAAAGAATGAGAATATAGTTAGGAAAACTTAATAAGGACGATCTGGCTCCTATTGAGAAAGTCTGATAACAGCGGCGGTGGGACTCAATGCGCTCAACGAAGAACCCGTTGATAGGCTTTTGTCTTTAAGAATGCTGTTGGACTCCATGGCTATGCAGAGCACCTGCGTTATATTGAAAACTGAAAATCCATTACGTGAAGTCAAATTAACAATTTTGTAATAGCAATTTTGAAGTAATAAGCATAATCTTGAGTTTCGGGTCATAGAAACAAATGTTTAGAGTGTGAGCGAGCAAATCAATTGTTACTAAATACATGGTAAAAAACAGACAATTTGGTCCAAATTGAACAAAGTATATTTTGTCCCAATCCTCCATCCCCGGTCACGTCCCTTGTCTTGTATGTATACGTGTCAGTTAGAAACCGAATTCATTGCCTGTGTGCTCACTGAAGGTCTGCTTGAGACGATTCCCGACACTTTGGCGCCAGCTGACAGCTGGGTCGCTCGGAACTTGCTTTTGTCGCGGGCACGATTCGAATGGAAACAGACAACTCTGCTAGTAATTGTTGCAGTCTAATTCTCAAATGAATATTTCACTTGCTCTAGTTGCCTTCACGAATTCTATTTAAAGCAGCCCAATAAATCAAAGAACGAAATAGCTATATTGGGAACCTTTCAACAACTCCCATATTCGCAGCCAAAATATTTTAGAATAACAGGTGTAATTGTATTTTTGACTGTAAACACAAGAATCTAATAAAAATCTTCCCACATTTTTCATCACGTTTCAATGAAGTCAAAAATTACACTGTTCAAACTTTCTTGTAATACTTTTCTAGATATCCAAGTTACAAGATGTGATTTCTCAACGATAACTTTGTTGCAACATTAATATACTTCTGTCATTGTAATCAGCATTTCTTAGCTACGGTATAGTAATCGTTCATGCAACTTCCCACTCTTTAAAATGATACACCTTTACGTGAGGTGAGATCCCGCCACCATAAGTTAGGATTTGAGGAACAGAAACGGATGACACGCTCACTCAACAAGAGGCTTTGCATCAGTGGTGCTTTCAAATCTGGGCCGAATAACAATTACAAAAGTCAGATCAAGTTTACGCCATAGATTAAGCTGATGCACTCGTATCCGGACTGAGATTTTCTGTGGTTTCTACAAACGACTGCAAGCATAGAAGCTTCGTCGTTGGCCAGTATCTTTCAAATATTCCTAAATCAAGTAATTGTCCAAAATAGTGGACAGTAAGTGAGATAGAAAGTGTGGCCCCTTACAGCTATATTCGTGCAACGATTTAATAACTTTTATTTTACTTTTACATGATTCACATTCATATCATCAATAAATATTCCACTCCTTTCTGACAATTAATATTATAATGCAATTTCTGAAGTGCAATAATGAACGTGGTATGGTGTCTGACTATCACGGGATGACCTACCTAGGATTTTATTATTAATTAATTCAATACTTCGAATCAATATTTAGCCATTTGCAGTTTCTTAAGACAGGTCTACTCATGAGAAACCGTTGAAGGGAAAAGTGAACTGTGCACCGTATCCGACGAAGAGAAAGAAAACTGTTCGTGTTAACTAACTCCTTTATTACGAAGAATATTTTTTTATAGGATAAATCTCTAACATGCGCACGTATTCGTTTAGGTCTCTGGTTTGAATGCTTATTTAGAAAAATAAATAACAGAAATAAAAGTTTCATCGATGTAATTAAATGTTACAAAGATTACAAATGTTACAAATTTCATCCTGTCATCACTCATCCTCGTCGTCGCGATTAGCCAAAAGTGGTAGGAAAGCGACGCTAAATAACAAAATCAAATCTTTCCAAGACCGCGAACACACAACCAACATCCATACATTGAAGAAACTGAATAGCAGCAACATTTCCTTTAACGCGTGTGTATCTTTATTTTTTCCCTTTCAGCCGAGCCCGACCCTGTGGCCGAGTGGTTAGCACATCGCGCTGCGACGCCAAGGGTCCCGGGTTCGAATCCCGGTCGGGCTTGGTTGTTTGTGAATGTCCATTCATCAATTTCATCGTTTCATCACTCATCCCCATCTTCGCAAATTAGCCAAGAGGCACAAAACGCGAAGTAAAATAAACTAAATCAAATCAAATCAAACCTTTCAGCCGAGTACTGCAGTGTTGCCAGTTTCCTTCAGTGCTTCACTGTCAAAAGGTTTAACAACGATAAATATTACATCTCTACTTTCGACGTGTGAGGTTCGTGATGATACAAATGCTCAGCACTGAATAAAGATGATGACCGTGCTGAACATTTTGGCAAAGCAGGAGAAGAATTCCATGGTAAACTGTTGATTGCTCCCTTACTGTTGAAAATTATGCAACAGCGCCAGTGGATTGTTCTTATCTTGGTGAAGCTACTTTTCTTGGGTGGATTTCGAAATCAAATCAAACTTGGGCGAATATACGAGTTATTCACTTCCTTGGCTGCTGATACGTTTTCGCCTTTCAAGTAAATGCAGGAAAAGCACGCCTTGTGTGAGAAGCTAAGAGCATTAAAACATGTCCGTTCGTCCCTCCCCCTCTCTGTAAGAAAGCAATAAGAATTGCGCCCTTTGTTCTCTTCACCCAACTCCATTCAGTTAACCATGTCAAACACATTACAAGACCTGGGCTCGGTGGTTTACTGAGGACGGAATAGGCAGTAAAATGATACAAAATGAATGTTTGGCCCATCTTTCAGAGCTCAAAGACGAGGTTACGAAGTATCTTTGCGAAACTTTTCTTTGGCTTGTTCAAAGTATTTACTGGTGATTCTTTACTGCAAAGATTACTGTGGCTGTGTTTGCTTTATCATTTTTATTTCCGTCATGTCATGATCGGAGCTTCGAAACTGTCGAATGGTAAGGGCCTTACATATAGGGCATCCCCGATTTAGTGGTAGTTAAGTCGTCGGCCTGTAATCAAGGAGATCCGGGTTCGATACACGGGAGAGTGGTTCGGATACCATTTTTAACTGTAGGTCAATCCTGATTAGCCTATCTTTGCATAAAGTATATTTAGAACTCAAGTTAGCGCAATCACAGAACATTTCGGTTTCTTGAAGGTAATTGGGGAGCTACGTGGACTAGCAGGTTCCGATCGAGAAAACCAAATAACAGCGGCAATGCGATTCGATGTGATGACCACGTGACAACCAATGAGGAAGTCTATTAACGGACCGTTGTTATTGAAGGAACCTTTTGCCACGGAGTTAGTGCATCGTAACTGTTACGGAGATAATTAATATATAAATTGAGCGGGTAAATACTAACAGAACAGGCTGTTATACTAACCACTACATCGGCTTGTATTGTGTTCACGCTAAACGGGGTTAAATTCTGTTACTGGGTGATAGACCAGTATTATGATGTGCAAGCTGCGAAGTTATGTAACAGTGGCGTATCTAGAAGTAGTTTTAGAGGGACGTAGTCTTATTTTTGATCAACTTTCCTTTCAAAACACGTAAAATATAGGAAAAGATGGCAGGATCTAGGAGTGGTAAAAATGACTCATAACTCCCTTATGCTCACATTCCTTTACTACATTTATGTGCACGCCACTGAAAGTTGGTGAATACAGACCACAAGTGGAGAGGTTTCCATATTTGGCGATAACAGAAGCGGGGTGTAAAGGATGATTCTCCTGTAAGCACCAAAATGCCAACCTCTCTCCACGTATTACATCCTGTACTCAGGAAGGGTGAGGGGGGGGGGGGGGTTGGCACTAAGCCATCTTATGCTATATCCTAGGGCCGTACAAAAATGAGACCCTGAATGCGCAGAAGTTAAAAAGACCATCGACTATTACATTTTCTTAATGTTGTGATAATAGCAAATTAGAACATGTCAGATCCTTTTACCTGCTTATTTAATGAATGAAGGTAGAAGGAAGGAGTTTCTAGCGTTTAAATAAGTTCTTGCATGATGATCCTATTTTCAAAGGTCAAGTCATATAAACAATATGTACAATTTTTATGCTCGAATATAAACAATTTTTCCTCGTAAAAACGAATGTAAACATTTTAAATGCCAATAATTAAAAGTCAAGTAAAGTGGAGGGATACTAACGGTCCAAATCAACATCCTTGTTTCTTGGTTAATTCGCGTCCAGTGTGGCTACCGTAATGTAATGTTGGTTTCTGTTCCTTTAGTGTTTGTACAGTATTAGTCTGGTATGGTGAAATGCATATTGAAAGTGGCAATTTTAAAAGAAACTGAAATTTACTGAATAATTTATAATCAGACGTGTGTATATTTTAAAGTTTACAAGTGTTATTAATAGAGAGCATGCAATTAGTGGAAGTGAAGTACCATGAAAACAAAACGGTTAATAATAATAATAATAATAATAATAATAATAATAACAATGATAATATCGACAGTGCCTAAAACAAGGGATAGTCCAGGAGCCCAAATTTTATAAATCCCACTCTGCCTGGAATACAGTCAGTCTGTATTGCGCACTGTCCATACGTATTTCTTATTGCCCACGCATCAATTACAACCTAATTTTCGCGATTGGGTAAAAGAGACAGAAGGGAGAAGTAAAATAAATCAAATCAATCCGTTGGAAAAAAAAGTAAAATCCTCCCCTGTGCTTTGTACCACGCCATGAGGGCATATACGGGGTGCGGAGTTGGCCCCACACTTTCTTGGTCACAGCCGAAGCCCTGGCCGCCCCCAGAGTTTCCTCCAGATACCCACTTTGTACGACGCTGGGTGGGCACCAAGGCCGCTTGAACAGGTGCAAAAAAATCCCGGTTCTCCCTCGCCTGGTAGTCAGACGCCCTGCCGACCGAGTTACAGCGGCAGTATAAAACAGCAGCAAATGGCTGTACCTTTCTCAAATTGAGGATTCCTGTGGCAAGTCTCTCATATAATATGAAGGTTAGAATGAACGATGAAAAAGACTTTCGGAACAAACACAACTTCTATCCAGGATGCGAACCTAGGACACCGAGTTTTGTAGCGCGTCATGCTAACATTTCAGCCACAGAGCCGAACTGAAATACTTTGTAATTGGGAGAGTGATTCCCGACACTTACACGATAGGGAAGATAAAAAAGGACTGTTGCATTGGCGCCTTGAAGTCTGCGCAGAGCATTCAACCATATCAGTTACAATACCTCAACTTGATTTCATGGTTTCAAGGTGAATAGTATGTTGTGTTTCTGCCGTACAACTTATAGATTCGCATCAATAACATAGTGTTAATGCGCAGGGATATGTGAAAAATGCCAACATTGAGATATCCGATAAAATAAAAGAAATGATAATTCAAGGATCGTGGATTAAGGGTGTTGCTTTGGTAACTGGCTGCCGCAATTATAACTATATATATACATAAAACTCTTATATTTAAATTACTAAGATATATTGCTTTAATAATTCAAATTTAACCCGTGATGTACGTACATAGTCTAAACTCTGCATGTCTATTATTAAAACAACGAAACTTGGTTCACATCAAAATAGAGGCCTAGCAATCTTTTTCGAATTGTATTCCTCGTCCCCATCTGTCTCCATATCGATGGCGGGCAATCGTTTCACGGTTAAGCTCTCGCAATTAGTAATATTTTATAATTACTGCAAGAATTGTGCGTTAGCTTTCCTTTCCTTTATGCTTACTTGTGAAATCTCGATTATTTATTTCAATTTCACTGGCTTTTATAGTTTTTATTCTTATTTTTAACATACGTATATTGTATTTTAACCTGTTCAAAAGATGTAACTTGTTTCTCTAATATCTAGACTTGAAACACGACCAATTTGTACTATTTTTATACCTTACTTAAACCTGTTCTTCCAACAAAAATGAATTGTGTTATTTAAGTCACGACTTTACAATCTTAAGGTCTGTAGGAATTGAACAGGAAAGGGTCTCAAATTACATTAGCTTTACCTTTTATCGGCTACAATTGAATTGTACCTATTCTGGCTCAAGAGGAAAAGACAGAAGAGGATAGGTGGCAGCCAAAATGTTGAATGAATGAGAATCTGACCAAAGAACCCTTGCAGAAATATTATACGTATAAGACATGATTGCATGCATGAAACCATTGTTTAACAAAATAACTGCAGTTAAGACTGGAAGAAGTTTTATATTATCCCTAGCTTATCCCTGGCGTACAATAAACGTAGACAGACTACTTACATAAGGGAGGCCTCAGAGGCCCACACATTTTCTTCTTCTTTAACATTAAAATTCAAGAAACAATTTTTTAAAATGAATCATTTCTTCCTTTGTTGTTCATATAGCTGCAGTTATATAATATTGCACGAGTGTCACACACAAATTTTATCATTCACTAAACCTGAAAATAACATGTTAATGTTGAATCAATGATTTTTTTGTTTACATATGAGCAGTTCTATAGTTGTTATAATAATTACATTAATTACCATAATTACCAACCAATTGTACACTGTTACAAGGTACACAAGTACCTTGGTGGAACATACATCTGTATTAGGGCTGATAGGCCCTCAACCTAAATTTTCCTCGTATGTACGTTACCTTCATCATTTTATGAACGAAGGCAATTGAGAAATATTGGTAGCGAACATTGTAATTGACTTTAGTTTATTTTCAATTTTTTTATACAAATATCAACAGTTCAAAATTTGATAAAAAGAGGTGGTGGGTTTGGAGTCTCTCCCTCCCCCCTGCCCATCACGGATAAGCTATTGCTAACAATAAATCATTTTAATTAAGAGCGCGGGGGAAGGGGCTGTAGTGAAACAAAGTAGCTTATACACAATACAGTAGGGATCCTGGCTCCCACGGGAGTCCCGTGGATGATCTAAGGTCAATTTTTTTTCGACCATGTCCATGCATAAAACGGCTCTGGAGCTCACCCAGCCTCAAACAAACGGGTGCCTAGGGTTAAACTTTGGGGGGGGGGGTTAAAGGCGGCAAGAACGTGTTGCTTGGGCTTGTTCACTTAGAAGCGAAACCGAAACTCGAGCTCTCTAGCACACAAGTGGCGATGCAACTCCAGACGGTTTTGCGCCAGGGACAGAGAACGGTTTAGCAACTGAGGTTCGGTTGGAACCTGCATTTCTACATTCGTGGCTTTGTTCCACTGCTTTGGTTGCGACGAAGTATTTTAACAGTTGTCTGTATTTCGCTGCAGGGTTGTTGCAAGGGGTAATAAAAGAATGTTAATGCTAGTATTACCTCGTGTGATATAACATGGATTATTATCTCTCTTTGGATAAAATTAACAACGGCAAGATAGCAAAGTATTTAATCAGAAATCAACAAAATGAATACAGCATTTACTTTTCTTTACCTTTTGATGTATTACCAAAGGAATTAGCTGTCTTTGTTTTTAAATACTGCCGATACTGTGCGTAAATGCAGTCAGTAACCCTGCCCCCAAAATGGTATGTTTACTGTCTCTTCCAACGCTCTCTATTTCTAACTATTTACTTATTGGCCTCCTTAGGCAGATGAAACTGATATGCGAATTCGAACCCAGAATTTTTGGAGCTGTGATTATGAGTCGCAGTCATAGCTGCGATATATAAAAGAAAGTTTAGATTACAATTCTGTTGAAGTAGGAGAATTTTTCGTAAGTAACGAAAGCGCTTTGCTCATATCAGAATAGCACCTTTCAGTAAACAAAGGATTCATTGATTGACTTTGTGTTTTAAGTGTACTTTATGCACAGTGTGGGTAATCAGGACCTACAGTGTAAAGTGAAATCCGAACCACTAAGTGCCTCCACCGGCTATCGAAGCAGGGACCCCTTGATTACAATGCGACGACGTTACCACTACGCCAACAGGGAGGTCCCAGTAAACAAACAAACACAATACGAGTACAAAGAAGTGTAACTGTGTAAAATTTACTTCCTCTTGTTCTACCTACTAAACACCCGATATCATCACACCTTCAAACACCATCCCTAGTTTTGGTTATCGTCAATATTTCCTTGCACACATGAAGCAAATGAAAATTGATATGTCAAGGCATGGTGGTGCGTACGGGGGGTGCCAGTGGGGCCTGAGTACCCTCTCATATGTCCTCAAAAAAAATATGTATAAACAACCATTACAATAATGAAAATAATGTCTCCTGCGCTGCCTCCAAATTTGAATGTTAACAGTTGGGTCGTTCTCGAGTTACGACTGGGGCCTCCCCGCTGTTCGATACCCAGTGGAGGCACATAGTGGTTCGGATCCCACTTTAAACTGCAGGTTCAGTCCCAATTAGCTTTACTGTGCAGAAAGTGGACTTAATAAAATACTTACCAAATTCAATCAATCAATCAGTAGAGTTAGAGCCGGTAGGTTGAAGAGACTTGCAGCCAAAGCTGGAAACCATCCGGAGAGATGACCTTTCGTTCGGGATTCACAAGAGATAAGAGGAAATACTTGAATGCTTGTCGAGTTTCAAACAAATGATGTTGACTAATACAATAAAATACAATGGTAACAATACCCACAATAGTTTCGAAAATGATCTACGTAATCTGTACGATGTTTCTAGACGAGAAACATTATACTTGAGAGGTTTCAAAGTAGACTTCGATTGATTTGATTTATTTAACATCGCATTTCCACTACTTTTGGGTAATTGCGAAGATGAGGGTGAATGGTAATACGATCAGATTGATGAAGTAGCAATCACAAACCTACATGGACGACACAACCCAGGCACCAGAGCCTCGTTAGTCTGCTAAATACAGTTCAAGGTCAGACTCCAAGACACACATTTTGGCGAAGTACAAAATAATTTTAACTATATTCTTCTTATTATTATTCAATTTGTTCGACATAGCATGCAGTTTTTCTTGCATAACAATTGTGTTACTGAATTCTAATTAGATTTTTTATGTGTAAATATATAGCGTACTACATACTGCACGAGAAATTGCTCTACTCGATTTATATAGTACTACTCCTTAATCTGTTTTTCGGGGGGGGGGGGTGCAAAACTGATATAGCAGTCACCGTTTTGCTGGTGTGTATTAACGCTTTTCGTATAGTAACGTTATCGGCCTGTAATGAAGATGTCTCTGATTCGATTTTCAGTGGCGGCACATATAAATAGTGTAAATACCGTCACAACTCACAATAATAGGAAAAGCTGTGCTAAGGTGATAATGCATACCCATAAACAATAAGGTCAAATATTTATCTTCATATACCTAATGGTTTCTGTGAAAGGGGAGAAATGAACTCATGACAATTAAGCTAACACTGTCCAGATAGGCAACTGAAACACCCCTTAACACTCCCATGCATGCATATGTGTGTGATGGGTAGGGAGAGGAGAGCGTATAGTTTAGAATTCCATTACTTACGTCTTTAAGTGACATTTCAAAAGCTGAATATCTGTTCCTCAGCATCATGAAACATGACCTTGAGACTCCGTATCGTATCGTTAACTAAATAAAGACCGAGAAACGGATGGAAATTGGAAATTATTGATTGTTTTGGTGTACTTCACTTTTCTTTTCTGCCACTTTTGACTAATCGCGAAGATGAGGATGAGCTCTGGTTTTCTCCCTATATTTTAGTCGCAATTAGTCACCGTGCACAGTTTTTTTTAAAGTAAACGCTTCCTCCACAACTACATAAGTTTGAGTAGAATAAAAATAGTTACAAGGAACACAGATATTTGCTAGTAAAAAAAGCGTGATCTGCGCGCTTTACAAAAGTACTAGCAACATTTTTTCTTAGTAATTAACAAATCACACAACATTTTAACGTCTACGGCCACTAGGCCTAACTACATATAACAAAGCGTCACAGATTCAACTACAGTTTCTGCCTCGATCGATAATCTCATCACGGGAATTTAAACGTCATTTCTACAGCAATTCTTTTCTCAAAAACCACGACAGTGCAGTTATGCAACGTGCGTGTATAAATTCCAGCCACAGAAGCCACATGTGGAGATAAAGAGTGTCTGCCAAATGGCAACCGTTGCGGAGAAAGCGGTACGGGACGGATAAAGCCGCGTTTACACCGAATGTTACCTACAACTGTTATCAACATTTTGTTACCAACACGGTTAAGAACAGATATTGCCAACAAATGTTGGTTGCCATAACACTACTTTCACTTTATTTTTGTTAATAACTTTTGTTAACATTTTGGCTGCAAGATGCCGACTGTGGAGGAAGTTGATTACTCTCTGTGGCAACATGAGTCATTTTGGCCCAACAGAGAAGACAGAAGATTCTGGATGAGACCTTCACTGCGGGCAGGAAGTAATTGTAACGGAAGTGTCCTTTGATCTTTACCGACTTCTAGTGGATAACATTTCTGTTTCCAACAAGGGAAATCTGTTGCTAACGTTAGATGTTGATAAGAAATTCAGAAGCGTTTTTTCGAAATATTACCAAAATTTGCTGGTGACGTGTGTGAGCAACCCCGGTGTAAACGCGGCTTTATAGCATGGATAAATCCTGGAAAGTTTCGATACAAAATTTGTTTTCCAATAGTTTTGTTATCCTGAATTGGTATTGAATTACAGCTAGGATCGTAGCAGTTAGTTAATATACTATTTTGTTCATCATTTGAAACTTTTCAGGTACTACAAATCGACATTAACAGTCGAAATAGACGATTACGTTACATTTACATGTAAATGTAATGTAATTGTTTGAGCAATGTTAATTTGTTCGAGCAATAAAATGTAAATAGGAATTTAAGAACTAAGAATATGATTTACATTTGTTGATTATAAAGTACATTGATTGAGTTGGTGTTTTATAGTCTCTTTTATGCACAGTAAAGCTAATCGGGACTCGAACTACAGTTTAAAGTGGTATCTGAACAACTATGTGCCTCCACAGGGTATCGAATCCGTCGAACATTTACTGCAGCTGTGCTACCAGCAGATGCCACCCGAAAACAACGATGCGACGGGAGACGTGCACGTTGTCATGTCGGTTCGAAAAGTTGCATTTGTTATTGAATGTTTTTCCAAGTCACAAATGTCGCTTCTCGCTTCGGTCGGGAAGCTCCGCAAGACTCGTACGGGATTCGAACACAGGATCCCTAGTCGTAGAACACGGAACCAAGTATTTATACTTCTCAAAGTTAACTGCTTGATCGCAATCCTTATATACATTCAATTTCAATGTAGTTATTATTTTAACAGTCGTGTTTGGCAACACTGATAAGTGAAGCGAAGTTTTTACTCTCGGCCTGCAGCCACGGCGAAACCCTGGATGTCTTCTTGCAACGTTGCTACACGTATTGGACGTCTTCTGTAATCGCTCGCCCCCTGTG
Organism: Lepisma saccharinum; assembly: GCF_977018435.1. Lineage (NCBI taxonomy): Eukaryota > Metazoa > Arthropoda > Insecta > Zygentoma > Lepismatidae > Lepisma > Lepisma saccharinum. Next base: position 22,397,901 of record NC_139231.1, on the reverse strand, counting down.
TCTGTTGTCACGGTATCTTACGCTTGATCCCTCCATTGCGTAAGTTTCACAAAGTAGGAACTGTGTCCTGCTCCTTACTTCGGTTTGTGTGCGTGTGTGTTCAAAGTTCAAATATATAACATATGTATAACATACAAAAACTTACGCAGAGATATTCGAATTATCATATGCGTATAATGCATTTTCATATACATAAAACAACCGAGAGAACAATGAAATGTACATTTGATGATGGTCCCCAACAGAAACTTTGAGGAAGGATAAAAACCTCGAGTTGAAAACATCGATTTCATTCCTTTTTGATAAATAATGCCTGTATACAACATGTACTTGCCTTCTATGATATTAATGAAAATATTAATTCCACTGTAGTAAACACTACTTGCTAGATGGCAAAATAAAATAAAAACTACATAAATACTCTTCCCGTTTCTAAACCTGATAATTTATAGCCGTGTATTTGATTGCATTTTATAATTAATAATGCAATGAAGTAAATGGTCACAAAGTATTCAGGTTTAGTAGAAGATAGCGCATTCCTTCCCTCAGTGTGGTCTTTATAAAACAATATTTACAAAGTTACAGAAGCAAATGTACTTGAAGGGACAGCGAAGCGTTAGGTAGATTTTATGCCATCAAAATATATGTGGCGACTGCTACAAAAAAAGTAAAGTTCCCCCTGTGTATGGCACCGTGTCGTGACACCATTCGAGCAAATGATATGGCTCCACACATTCTCGATCTCTGCCGTATTGAAGGAGACATGAATGATCAACACCACGCTCTGATGTAATCTAGGGGTCCCGGGTTCGACACGCGGTGGAGGCACATGGTACAGTGATTCGGATCCCACTTAACTGTAGGTCCAGTCCCGATTAGCCTTACTGTGCATAAAGTGGACTTAAAATTCCAAATCAATCAATGAATCAAAAACCACGCTCTGGTGAAGCATTATAAAGGGAAGTCTCCTCAAAACGAACGTATTCAGTAGATTCGACTATATTGCAGCTGACCTTCGTGGAGGAAAGGTTAGCACAGTGCGTTACGACGGTACGTGGTTTCGGTTCGAATCCCGGTCTGCTCTTGGGTGTTTTTTTGACGGTGAATTTCATCATATTATTACTCGTCCACGTCGTTTGGATTAGCCAAAAATGAAAAAAGCGACGCTAAAAATAATCTAATAAAATGTATTCATTTTTTACCTTCCGGCCTCCATGAAGAAGTGGCTACGAAGCTAAAGCCCTACTTTTGAATCCTGGGTAAGGATTCGTTCTGATTCCACCATTAATGCGCATTAACGATTAACCTACGGCGTAGAAATACGCTTAAAATAAACGTAAATATACGTTACTTTCTTCTGTTGCTTCATTAATGTAGATCATTTCCCTATCCTAGGGAAAAAATGTTAGTTTAGCAACGTAAAGAATATTCACTTTCGGGGCAATCCAAGGCATTGAGAGGCAGTGGTGAAGCAAGGGGTGCGAGAAATGCGCGACCGCACGGGGCCTCGCGCCTAAAGGTGTCTCGAGTCGCATTAGCTTCATACGAAAAATGTTATAAATAGAAGTGGGGAAAAAAAAACATGTGGGCAATAATATTAAACTATTCTGTATTCATCTGGTTTTAAATTCTAGTTAAACGTTATAATTTGAATGAATACGTCAAATCAGGGGCATAACATACAGTCAGGCAGGAATAAGTAAAAAATGATCGTCGTTTTTCTCACGTGAAACAGTTAGCAACAATTCACGATAACTTGCTTAGACATTTGTTCCCATTTATTCTTTCATTAATAAAAAGCCCGTTGTCTCGTATTCTCTTCTTTCTCTTTATCTTTCACTCCCGATTATAATAAGTTAACAACAAACGCCTCCAACTGCCACATTTAAATGCTCGCGTTGTTTTATTGCTTCCTAGAACAGGCCCGTACCCAGGATATTTTTGAGGAGGTTGGAGCTAGTGCTAGCTCGTAGATACAGTGCTAAGTGTACACCCAACGGTTAAAGCAATATGTCCATCTCCTTTGAATTTTCATTCAGTCTGTTTTCCACAGTGTCATGATAATGGGTTGAAATAGAAACGCAGATGTCAACATAAGCTTCACATCAAAAGAATCAATGACCACTTAGAAGAACACAAGATGTAGAGTAATGAGAGAATTACAATGGTGGTGAACAATTTGCCTACTATTATCTTTCCTAGCTATAGAATTGTAGAGTTGCAATGTTATGGTCCAAAGTATCGGGAAAAAATGAACTCACCGATAAGCCCTCTCCCCCCTATCCGACAACCAGCATTCAGCAACACTATCGCTTACAGACTAATGTTGTCACGTGCGTAGAGCTTGGTGCTTATTGTTTGCATTCAATTCTCAGAAGTTGAATAGAACTGTGTTCCGCAAACTAAAAATGTTTTCATTATTTTAGAAACGTTCTTGTACCAGCAGCATTGAACAGCCATGATAATTCTATGGCTAGAAAATAATACATATATTAATTAAATTATACGTATTAGCAATCATTATTAAAATGAATAACATGTCAAAATGTGAGTTACCCCCCCCAAAAAAAAATAAACATTTTCGAAACACGACTTAAGTTTGAAAGAAATTGGGACAGGGATTAGAAGAAATGGACTGTCGCGACTAAATTGGAATGTCTTGTAATCACGCATCAATGATTATAAAACAAAAATTACATGGACAGTTTACTTTCCCTTGGTAGATAAGGTTTAGCATAGTTCTGGCGCAAAGGTGGAAAAAAAGGGGGAAGCGGCTGCTCGCCCCCACTTCCCCTTAATTTCCGCCACTGGATGCGGGCCTCGCCTTCTAATCTCGTCCAGGGCTTCGCATACTGCTACGCAACTGAGAGAGGATTACTAAATTCAAAATTCCACCTTTCGAAGCGTCATACATGGATTGTGCACTTATTAATATACTTATTGTTAGTTGATTTAGCTCATTTGACGTCGCATTTCTACCACTTCTGGCTAATTGCGAGGATGCAAATGAGTGCCAGAAATGAATGAAGGGACAATCACAGATTTAAGGGTCTTAGCAATAGCAAACAAATTTCGCGACGTGTGACCGTCGCATTACATTACCTTCTCCCCTCTCTCTTGCCATTACTGTGTGCCGTGTTCCTTCAAATTCTGACATGTTTTTGAATGAAGTTCAAATGCTATGCAAGAATAAAGATTGGAATTGAAAGCGTTTTGGAGGAAAACTGAAGTAAATTTTGCATTTAATTCTAACGATGTTAATACAAATAAATAAACTATGTAAACATGTGTAGAATTAGTGACTTAGTTCAGATCGACAAGTTACTGTTCCTAGCCTCCCCGATGGCGAAGTGGTAGCGTCGTCGCCTTGTAATCAAGGGGTCCCGGGTTCGATACCCGGTGGAGGTACAAGTTGTTCGAATCCCACTTTAAACTGTAGGTCCAGTCCCTATTAGCCTTACTGTGCATACAGTGGACTTAAAACACCAAATCAATCAATCAATCACGTTACTGTTCCTGGATATTAAGGTAAAGAGATAATGGGTTGTTGCAAGTCTACTTTCTGAACAGATGAACTAATCGGGACTGAATGGGATCCGAAACAATATGTGCCTCCACCGGACATCGAATCCAGGAGCCCTTAATCAAGGTCCGTAGAATCATTCTTCCTCCCCGTCTGAGAAGGTCCCGTCATAACTGGGCTTTTCTAACAACCCCTGCGGTCGAGAATTCTGTGACGTCATCGCGAAAGCACTTGCCTTCCTTCGCCAGTCTTTTCACATGGAAGCGCATTGGAGGCACGAATGTTTTCAATTAGTATACAGACCTATATGTATGCAATTGTTGTTGGAATTTTTGTATGCAACGTCGTATTTAGAGGGTGGGTTCTGGTGTCAAGCTCCCCCGGAAAACTTGCGAAGTAGCTACTTAAGCAAAATACTTGATTACAGTATGACCAGTGAGCCGGAACGCTCCGGAACTCTGTTGGAGGAACTCAGTTCCTGCTGCGACATAATACACGAAAGTCCATTCTTTGTTACACCTTGTAAATAATAGATAAGGAGGAAGGAGAAAGATCTTGAACTAAATTTTACTCTTGTCGGTGGTTGGTCCGAAAATTTAGAAAAAAAATACATTTCGGTAATAATAATAATTATATATTATTATTATCGCAAGTTAGCCAAAAATTGCCCAAAAAGCGAAGTAAAATAAAGCATTTCAATCAATATCAATAAATCAATAAAAATAACAATCTCGGGTCTCGTAGCAGTCAGACGCCCTACCGACTTAATCACCACAGCTCCCTGCCTCCATTCACAAATCATCCATAATTATTTCATAATAATAATTATTATTCCTATTTTATGAAAGTCAACCCTTTACGCACTCTGCCATAGATCCGTCTATTCTTTGTCTTTTAACATAGTATTATTAGCAGATATTGTAATACCAAGACATTTTTGTGTGATACATATTATACTATTATATGCGATACAATTGACCAACGTTCATGAACCCTTCCCGGAATATATTTCTAGATAAATGTCTGCGTCCATTTCATACCCCAGAAATAAAATAAAAGATATAATGAGTTAAATATTTTGTTGTAACTATTGGAAAATATTGACACCTCGTCGTTGTTTGAAATGAATTTGTCAAGGCAGAGGAGAAGCTTCCTTCCGAGGTGACGCCACAAGTTTACGACCCCCACCCCTCGCGGAAAAGGGGCTGTTATGGACAGACCTCTTCAAGCGGGGTAGGAGAAAGTCTTCACGGACCTTGCCCTTAATAAAAACCTTGATAAGAAAGTTACATCGTTCTTAGTCCACCATTTATATATGTATAGAAAGATTTCAACACTGGGAAATATACAATATTACAGGATTGTAAAAATACAATTATAAAATCACTGTAAAATTTAAGAACGATAAGTAGTTACGAGGATTTCCGAATAATTCGTTCCGAGTGATGTTTTGGTCCTAAAAACTTAGAAGAATCAGGTAATTGACTTGAGGTTTTATTTCAAATCTACTTTATGTACAAACAGGTCAGTCATAGTGGACACCTACAGTTTAAAGTTGAATCATAACACTATATGCCTCCATCGAACACAGAACCCCTTGCTTACAAAAGGACATGTGAAAAATGCTAACGTTGGGATAACCGTTAAAATAAAATAAATGATATTTGCATGATGTTGGATTAAAGTGTTGCTTTAGCTGACTTTCGCAGTTATAACTATCGAAAATTAAATATTTGTAGTTAGGTTCGCCTAAAATATATTGGTTGTTGGTTGATTTGGTGTTTTATGTTCACTTTATGCACAGTAAGGCTACCTAAAATATATGGGTAAAATGTTTTACATTTTCACACAAATGTCAAGTTAATGTACTTGAAGGTTATATATAGTGTAAGTATGAGACATCACTGAGGGTGGAGGGATGGTTGTTGAAAGACTGCTGAATTCGCCGCATTATTCATACAAGGGGAGAGGGAAACTCTGCGTTCAAAACGTAAATATTCTCACTTAAAACGCTAGTAGCAACAAAGGAAGAGGGGAGAATTGTTTTCATCTCTTTGTCCTCAATATTTAGCATGCATGTACTAGTACATGAGAAGCAGCAACTTGAACTTTCCTAAAGTATAAATGAAAAATCTGCTGCTACCAGGGGCTCTGTATATTGGGTTCTACTCGTAACGGTGTTTTCACATGTTGACTCACATGCTAGTCATTCATGACAGTCTGTGCTCTTAGTAGGTCATTCCTAATCAGTGTCATGAATAGATATTGATATTTTTTAACATTAAAATTCAAGAAACTATTTTCTAATGAATAATTTCTTCCTTTGTAGTTTAGGTGCAGTTATATAATAATTATAATAATTGCAAAATTATCATCATTGAAAAAAAGAGAACCAATTGCACGAGTTTTACACATATTTTATCACTCTCTAAACCTCAAAATAATATGTTAATATTGAATCAATGCTTTTTCTTGTTCACATCACATCACCATCACCTCCAAATTAGCCGCGATTGAAGGGTGTGTGAAGCCCTACACATCGTTTTATCTAGTCTGATAGATAGTATGGTCATTGTTAAGAGGTAAAAGAAAGGTAAAGTGCTTAGCACTACGCCATGAAGGCGTATAGGGGGTGTGGGGGTAACGCCCCACTGTTAAGAGACTACATTTAGAATATAATCGTTATATTTGCACCTTCAAGAGTGTTTACAACACGCTCCGAAACGTTTGTCGGAATCATTGCAATGGGTGTGATTTCGCGTACATAATTGTGGGGGACGTTGTTGGCTGAATATCATCCAATGGAAACAGCCGCTGAGGCTGTAATGGTGATCGAACGCCGGACCAAATCATTATATGTGATATCGTTACCACTACGTCATTGGGGACAATTACGATAGCAGACAACATTTACACCATTTCGCCATCTTTATTTGCAGTTGAAGTTAATTTTACAGCGAACTTGAAGCATATTAGCAGTACTGTATTCCCGACTAATTGCCCCCATGCACACGCCACTGTTGCTTGTGTATATAAGTGTTCACTCACTTACAAGCGAAACCGAAACTCGAGCTCTCAGCGATACAACTCCCGACTGTTTGGCGCCTGAAATAGACGTTCGTTGGAACATGCATTTCTACAGTCGTGACCTTTGTCCCACTGCTTTGGTTGCCATGAAGTATTTTGACAGGTTTCCGTCGTTCGCTGCAGGATACATGCAAGGCTTAACAGAAGAATGTTAATGATATGCATATGATATAAAATGGTGATTATGATTCGGAAATTAAAACATGATTTCTCTTCTGCGGAGTGCAAGAATTTTCTCTTGCGATAAAATTAACAACACCGAAATAGTAAAAAAATATTTAACCAGAAATCAACCTCTTGATATATTACCAAAGCAATTACCAATCTTTGTTTTTTAATACTGCCGATACTGTGCGTAAATGCAGTCTGTAGCTAACCCCTGCCCCCAAAATGATATGTTTATTGTCTCTTATATATATATATATATATATATATATATATATATATATATGGTTCTAATTAATTACTTATTTGCCACATACGACAGATGAAATAGACATAGGAATTCGAAGCCGAATTTATTGTGCTAAGAAAATGAGTCGACCGACGTTTAACAATCATTACGTACTTTAACTTTTCCAGGCAGTCATAACCGAGATATATAAAACAACGTCTCGATTATAATTCTGTTGGTTAAAGTTGGATAATTTTTCGTAAGTAACGAAAACGCTTTGTTTCTTTTCCGAATAGAACCTTTCAATAAACAAATTGATAGAATGATCGAGTTCGTGTTTAAGTCCACTTTACTTACAGATTAGTTAATCGGGACTGGACCTACAGTTTAAACTGGGATCCGAACCGTTTTCTGACTAAACTTTTTATCGAACCCCCCGGGACCCCTTGATTACAAGGCGACGACGTTACCACTACGCCAAAAGGGAGTACAAGTAACCTATATATATATATTATGAGTACAAAGAAGAGTAACAGTATAAAATTTATTTTCTTTGCTCTATTAGACACCCGATATTAACACACTTTCAAACAACATCTTGTACATATGAAGCAAATTAAAAGTGATATGTGAGGGCATAGGAGTGAGCACGGGGGTTGCCAGTGGTGCATGAACACCTCCAAATGCGTCCACAAAAAATTAAGAATGTAGAATCAACCATTATAATAATAATGAAAACTATGTCTACCCTGCTGTCTCGAAATTTTAATGGTCAGATCTTTCTAAAGTTAAAGCCAGAAGAGTGAGACGACTTGCAGCCAAAGCTATCCTCTTCTCTAAATTTAAGCTGCTCTTGCCTATCGTCTTCTCTACTCTGCTTCATAAATAATAAAAGTGTCGTGAGGCTAACGCTCTCTTTATTCTCGTCAGTTAATTTTTGAACACCCTGTGCACTTTTCCTTTTCTGACAGCGTGTAGCATATCTTGGAAGAAAAAAATTCTTCTATGCAACTCAAATTTCGTAAATTCTTCTTCGCTCATTCCCGCGCAAGATTTATGGTACAACTTTTTACAAAAACTACATTCTATTGTCCCCTCATAACAAACCTATTTTCCGCAGCATTCAAGTATTTTATTCCAGCCTATTTCGGCTGTTTCGTCCTGAGAAGGAGAGATCGACGTTCGAACCATGTTTGTACCACTGACCTACTTATCGCTAGCTCGCTAATCCCTTAATCCCGTACAGCTGCAACGAAAGAGCCTCCTGCTCAGCCGATCAAACTATACAGCTTTTTCTCTTCACTTTCTTACGTCAACACAAATATTTTACACACAAATAATCCTATCAACTTATTATTAACAAGATTTCTTAAGACCCCTTGATTACAAGGCGACGACGCTACCACTGAACCATCGGGGAGACGGTATTGTGCCAGAATATTTTAAATAGCAGGTATTAATTGTATTTTTGACTGTAAACACGAGAATCTAATAAAAATGTTCCTACATTTTCATCACGTTTTAATGAAGTCAAAAATACAATGTTCAAACTTTCTTGTAATACTTTTCTAGACATCCAAGTTACAAGATGTTGTAATTTCTCAATGATAACTTTGTTGCAACATTAATATATTTCTGTCATTGTAGTCATCATTTCTCAGATAGGGTGTAGTAAACGTTCATGCAACTTCCAACTCTTTAAAATTATGCAATTTTTGCGTGAGGCCCGCCATCATAAATTAGGACGGAGGAAAAGAAACGGATGACACGCTCACTCAACAAGAGGCCTTGCATCAGTGGTGCTTTCAAATCTGGACCGAATAACAATTACAAGAGTCAGAACGAGTTTACGCCATAGATTGAGCTGATCCGGACTGAGATTTTCTGTGTCTTCTACAGATGACTGCAGCCATAGCAGCTTCGTCGACGGTCAATATTTTCCAAATAATTGCCCTAAATCAAGAAATGTTCCAAAATATTTGGACATTAAGAGTGATATAATATGTGGCTCCTTACAACTACATCCATGCAAACCTGTAATGCACTTTACTTTACCCTTGCATGTTTCACATTCATATTATTTATTAGTATTTTTTGTATTTAGAACTCTACACCTTTCCAACGACATTAAAATTAAAAGTCTTAAAATACCACCATAAAATAGAGATTGTTCATTGTATGCTGGTAGGCTTGTGGCACTACGTCGCTATGTATTAGTAGCGACATGTTTTTTGCTGCCATTGGTTGAAAATGTTCCGTGTGTACGTCGATCCAAACTGTCTCTTTCAAGGTTAGTTGGTAAAACTACACACAATAATAAAACTAGACCGTATTTGAGTCAGTATGTTCTGCCAAGACGACACCGTCTACTTTTTATAAGTAATTAATTTAAAGCATTTCTTGTGACTAAGAAATGTCTCCCTATGTTGCTAATATCGGACTCTTGAGATAACAGTGCAGAATAATGGTGTGTTCGTCTCTACCTCACTTTGGTGAAGCCACTTGTTTTATTGCGACATGTTATGAGAGTTTTTTAGTCGACATTCCAAAAAAATGTAACGCAGCATCAGATTAGGGTTGTGCTGTCACGGATACTTCTGGGTAGTAATGATTCCGTTGAAAGTTAATAGTGTTGCTACAACACAGAAGTGTCCGTGACTGTACGATATGATTATTTACCATAATATACTTCTCCCAACTCGGCCTCGAGAACGTTGGTTCTTTTCTCTTTCTTATTCGTGGTTGCGTATTGCAAGGGTGACGTGTTTGTGATATGGAGGTAGCAAGGTGGTAAAAAGGGTTACTTTTTTATCCTGAAGACGTACGATATTTAAACTTCTTGACTGTATGCTTGCTTTTGGTGCAGGTGGAACTCGTTTGTTTGAGTTGGTGTTTTAAGTCCGCTATATGTACATTAAGGTTAATCGGGACTGGACCTAAAGTTTAAAGTGGAATCCAAACCACGAAGTGCCTCCACCAGGTATCGAACCTGGGACCCCTTGATTACAAGGCGACGAAGGAACCACTACGCCATTTTTTTAAAGGAATACCCCTAACCAGAAGTATCCCCCTTTTTTCATTATAATCTCAAGGTTTTCATTTCTCGGTTATTCTCAATTTTCAGTTTTTCTCATTTGGACAAACACAAATACCCATGCCTTACCCGGGACTTGAACCCGGAACCCCTGGCGTCGTAGCGCGCTGTGCTAACCACTCCGCCAAGGAGGTCGACAGGGCCATCGGGGAGGCCTTAGGTGGAACTCGTACCCCTCCTACTTGACTGCGAGAAGAACAACCGAAGTAAGAAAGGACCGGGCGTCCGGTAAAAAAGGCGCGAAAACGAAATGCTTGTGCTAGGACGCAAAGAAACACCAGCAAACTTCATGGGTGACGTGGAAGTAGAGGTCAGGTGATCAACAGTTACTGTGAATGGGTGGTTGCAAGGAATGAGATTTATAAAACATTTTCTTGTCCGCTCCATTCGCGAAACAAACATTTCTGTACGCTTCACATCGAGTTTATACGTCAATCATTCATTATTAAAATTATACTCCATTTCAGGGGATCCCAAACTTTGTAGTTTCAAATTTTTTCCGCGGCGCCCAAGTCAGAATGTAGGCATAAGCCTATCTAAAACTTGCAACGCTAAGTTAGTGTTGTTAGGATGCTTGCCTTAAGTTAAAAATTAAGCACATATTTCAAATTCAGAAACATTGTTTATGTAAAAAGGACTAAATAAACAAATGTTTGAAACAATCATATCTAAAACCATCTGTAGACTAACAAGTAAGTGGCATTTCAGTGAAAATATCACACCCCGGGCGCCGCGGAGCACACTTTGGGAACCACTGCTCTATTCAATTTTGAATCAGTTTGTGAAGAAAGGTTTAATTAAAATGTCGATTAAGACTCACACCATTATATACTTGGATAGTTTTACTGTACTGGACTTCTGGTAAATTAACACTTAATTCATTTTACAAAGAAATTAAATAAGTTACTTTTCCTTTGCTCCTTTTGTTCAAATGTACAGTCTACATGGAACAGCTATCTGAAGCACCACCCTCCGCCCCCAATCTAATAACTCCAACAGAAGAAGTAAATTTTTGTGGACTATAGTCTCCAAATTCTGTTCTCACCCAGAGAGATAAAATCGTAACAATTCTATTGCGAGTGACCCTTCACAACGATGAGGAAAGTGAGATCCTAGTTCCAGCGAATAATTTGTTAAGGCCGCTTCAGTAGATTAAAGTGCACGCTGAGTGTGCACAGAAAATAGAGTTTCAAATACAACGAGTGGCTTCGTAAATGATCTACGGAGACTATATTTGTATAAGCATTATCTTCCTTTCCTGAGGAGAATTCAATAAAACAATGGCTTGGTGTAGCTTTCAGAGAGAAGCTGCACATGACACGCTTCACTTGCAAACCAGCATTCAGAAATAAATGCAACCTTTCGTATCAAAGCGACAGGACAAGCTGCACGTGTCGCTCTGATTAGGCAGTTTTCTCAATAGCGTGCATCCTGTCACCTCGTGCTCTTGTTAGCTCATGCGAGGTGAATGTTTAAATTTAAACTAACTGTGCTAGTGTCGCTTCCCGCTTGCAGCTTTTGTGTGAATTCTCCGTGTCGCTTGTCGTCTCACTTGTCGTCTGTCGTTTGCAGCTTTTATGCTTTGTAAGGGAGATTACACACGAATCAACACGTGTCCCTTGGAAGCGAACCAGCAGTAATGAATTGAACCTTTCTAACAGAAGCGACACGACAGGATGCAGGTGTCGCTTGTAACTTGCGTGTCGCTCTGATTGGCCAGTTTTGTTAATACCGTGCATCATGTCGCTTCGTACTTTTGTTCGCTCATGCGCGGTGAATGCTTTGCCTTATATTGAATGGTCTAATGCCGCTTGTCGCTTTGGTATAAAATCTCCATGTCGCTAGTCGCCTGCCGTTTATGCCGTTTAAGCAGATTCCAGACCGAAGCGTAACGCGACAAGCGACAAGCCTCGGTAATCAATGCAACGTTTTGAACTGATAAAGCAAGGTAAGCTGCAAATATTGCATGTCGCTTGGTTGTGTCACTCAAACTGGCTATTTTATCAATGTTGTGCATCGTGACGCCTCCACTTGTTGTCGTGCACGGGTGGTGAATGCCTTAGTCTACATGACAAGAGGGACCCGTGTCTCTTGTCGATGTGGAAGCACACTGTCGCTTGTCGCCTCAGTCAGAATTCTTCCCCTTGCTCCTTCAAGGAGACTTCAGATCGAAGCGACAAGTGGCAGACGACAATCGACAGGCAACACTGGCATGAACGTCAGCAGGATTTTTTCCAGGGAGGGGCAAGGAAGGTATTTTTTTCCTGGGGGCAACTAAGCCACATTTTCCCCAATGTTCTCTAAAAAAATATTGCTTAAATTTGAATTTATCATGTTCGTGCATTAACACACATTATGGTGGCTGAAATGAAATTATATGTGTGAAATATATAATTTTTGGTTGATTTTCATTTTCCAGGGGGGGCACGCCCCCCCTTGCCCCCCTTCCGGGCGCCCATGAACACTGGCGACTTCAATCTAAAGCAAGAAATTCACCGCTAATGAGCGAAAAACCTAATGCATCGAGCGGAAAGCGACATGTGCAGCTTTCCCTGTCGCATCAATGCGAAAGGTCGAATTGATTACTGAGGGTTCACTTCCAAGCGATACGTATCTCTTGTCGCTTGTTACCTATTGCGTTTCGTTTGGTAGCGTGCCAATAAAGTTCACACCGTTGCGGCATGATAGGCCGCACAAGTCTGCTTTGATTTCTGAAATCTTCAAACAACACAAAAAAGTATGCAAAGTAAAAATTAAGAGTAAGCGATTAGGGTAAATGTGATTATTATCTCAATTCCACAGTGAGGCAAAAACTCCTTCAGTACGCCACTGACTGCGCAGCAGTCTGACTGCGCCCTTCCTCAACTGCGCCCTTCCCGCGAGAGGAACTCTTCCTACCCCCCCCCCCCCCCTTCCTAATGCTCTGTGCCGAGACAGAGACGCGCAAGCTACGCGCTCTCAATTGACGCCGTAAAGCGCATTTCACAACTATTGCCCAATTCGGTATGGCACGTAGCTGCTTACACACAGGAAGAAATCATGTGACCTACAAGAATTGTGATTGGTTGGACGGTTTGTGCAATATTGATCGGTACCCACAACGGATGCAATTGTATTAAAAATTACAACACGTAAATTAGACAGGTGATATTGGTACCAGGTTCCAACAAGAATAGTAACCATTTTTTCGTGAGGAAAGCTGCATAAATGATAATTTTCAAAAACCACGGTGGTATTTGTAATCCCATGCATGGTCTCGACATTTTAAAATGACTTTGATTATGCTAATTTATCAAATTATAGTGGTTCCAACAACATATGTACACTCACTCGGGCCTTATAAGACCACGTTTACACGTATGTGTGTGTGTGTGTGTGTGTGTGTGTACTGGCGTACAGAGAGGCAGGCTCGTCCCCAGGAGAGGGCGTGGAGCGGGACCACTTGCTTCCCCGATTGTACTGCATTCTTCCAGGGTTGACAGGGGCTGGGAGATTTTGAACTGCACTTTCACTTCGAGACGGACTGGCGCCAGCAGTTTTGGGCTCAGATAAGGTGTTTGGGTCAAGTTGAAGATCACTCAAGGAATACTTGACATTGTCAACAACGAGGTGGCGGTAAGTAATGTAGGCTCTATGACCAGCATTCCGGGCACTATGCATATGTTCCAAGAGTCCCTGGCGCAAAAAGCGATTGATATGAGTCACCACATAACGCAATAACTTGTTGCAAAAATTGTGCAATAGCTTACTCTTGTAAGTAATACATCGAAAAAAAAGCGTTGCACAATATGGTGTGATCTTTTTCAGCCAAGCAAAAGACATAAGTAATATATAAGTTTCCACGTTATTTAATAACATATTGCAAAATATTGTGCAATAGCTTACCCCCTGTAAGTAATCCTACGAAAAGTGTTGCGACAGAATGTCCATGCACTTCGATCACTTTCATATTCACGTTTTTGAAAATTGTCGACATTTCATATTGGCCCACCCCTGATGGTAGCCGGCTTCATAGAGAATACAACAAAACAAACCGCATGTTTCTATGTAGAACAGAACGCGAGTTATTCAAGTTTGAAAATTGCCAAAATTTCAAGTTGGCCCACCCCTGACAAAAATATTTAGGGCTTCATAGTGAACACAACAAAACACACCACATTTTTCTACAAGTATTTGTTAGAAAGTGTTAAGCTATTGAAGACAAATATTGCAAATTTTACAGGGATCCCTCTAGTTTTTGCACTGTATACTACGTCGCATCACGTGGCATCGCCTCGCATAGAATTGCACTTACAATGTATAACACATACATCGCGAAAGAAACATATGGATATACATCACGAATGGTGAGTGTGCGAAGTTTACAATTGAAAAAACGCTAAACTGTTCTTACACATGGCTTATGAAGTATGTATTTAAGCAGCGGCATTCTTTTGTACCCAAAAACTGTTAAATGAAAATATAATTCGTCTCGGTTAAATAGTTATCGCTTTTTAAAAATGTCAAGTGACGCACAGCTGTTATACGTGCCCATTTGTGGCCAAGAGGTGTTGCGTCTGTGTACGAAAGATCGCTTACATCAATAAACATACAGCATCTGAAAATCGCTTACATCAATAAAGAAACATGTGGATATAATACCACAGATTAAGATCACTTACTTCCTATCTCTCCTTTGTAATCTGTGCGTATACCAAACCGGGCATGTGGAGCCGCCCTACGGCTGTTTCGAAACGTAAAGCGTTGTCATAGCAACCTCTCCGCCAATCATATCTTACTCTTGGCAGTGACAGTTGAATGCGTCTCAGCGCAATGATCCGCTAACCCCACCCTTCCATACCTGCTTTTATTTTCTGCTAATAATTCGGGACATATCTGGTAAGGTCGAATTAATTATTTTATTTAAGTGCATAAAAATGTTCTACAAGGATAAATACCATTGTTCAGTTAATGCATGTTACGTTTGAATGATTTCTACATCTAAGTTACGAGATATACAGAATTAGTAGCCCAGAAGCACAACATAGGAAAATAATTTCAAGTTCCTGAAATTCCAGCACGTAAATCATTCCGTTGTGCATGAAAAATCGTCCGTGTATTATCTGTGGTAATAAGTATTTTTATTTCGTATTCTCCCTATTATGCATTGCTTTTCTGACATTTTGGGCAAATCGCGATTTTATCTTGTGTAAACTCTACGGCGATTACTTGGTTCGTAGATCAATGCGTTTTACCCCCTACCTCGTCGTTGTTTGTTATTTAGCGTCGCATTTTTCCAATTTTAGGCTAATCGCGACGATGCTATGGAAAATTTATGACACAAAGAAAGCTCTAACAGGGATTCGAACCCAGGACCCCTGCATTAACTGAACAATGGTATTTATCCTTGTAGAACATTTTTATGAACTTAAATAAAATAAATACTACGACCTTACGAGATATGTCCGAATTATTAGCAGAAAATAAAAGCAGGAATGGAAGGGTGGGGTGAGCGGATCATTGCGCTACCCAAAGTGTTCTAAAGGGCGCTCGAGCCATGATGCAACATTTCCCAAATTGTCTTTTTCTCTTCATAACAATTGCTGCACAGTTTAACGTGGGTGGCAAACTGCAGGATACAGCACACTTAATACCAGCAACTGTTTCAGGTGCCGTCACTGTAATTTTCTCCCTTGTGTAGGCCTACCATATTCAATCGCAAGATGTAGACACTTCTGATTTACCAACGTAGAAAATTCCATTCATCTGTCTATGGCCTCATAAAACGAAAGACAAATGCATCCAGTTTCTCTGCAATTGATTTCAGTGGAGTACCCTGAGAGGGGGGAGATTTGATGCTGAAAATGCCAGGGAAACAAAAGACAGGATTCGAAGGTTTTGTCTCAGGAAATAAGAATAAATCATAAAACGTATATTAAAAACTACTGATGGAACATTAGCTCTATTCATCACACGAAACCATTACAAATCGGCTGGCGGCTTGTAGGTATGAAATATACTGGAATATAAGATATATACATATAGTCCGTACTTGTTTTCCAAACTTAACCACCATCCTAAGAAAATTGGGGACCTACAAGTGAGTAGCGTAACCCAGTCTGGGAAATCTCCTGTAACAGCTGAGGGTTCGATGTGCTGACCCTACGTCACCCCATTACTGGTTGAAGATCTCCACACCTCAAGGTAGGGTTGTGGGAGGCAGACTGGCAGTCAGTTGATAGGCCAAGGCCCTTCCAAGGCTGTAGAGCAGTGGAACGCAACCTTTTTCAGTCGGGGACCCACCTTGAAGGATATTACACTTCATGGGGACCCATAAGATGGGAACCAGCGGAATTACTTTGTAGGTGTTGTGCACCTAGTCTATAATCATATATTTGCTCTTTTACAACAACACGGCCTGAATTTAAATTGTTAAAACAATATATCTAAGTAATTTAAGGTAATAGGTTTTTAAGACCCAGTTAACAAAGTTTCGAGCCCAACTTCCCGACCCACCAAATGTCCCCTCAGGACCCAGGAGTTGATCGCACCCTATAGGTTGAGAAACTATTCTGTAGAACCATGGGTTATGTTATGCTGTAGATGAAAGTAAATATTTTACACTACAGTTAATTTATATCACAACTTACATTCAGTGTTCTGTAGATGAAATAATATTTTGGAAAATACAACATAGAAACTAATTCAGTGCCATCTGCCATGAGAGAATAGAATAAAATAATAGCTATGGGTGACACAGCTCATTGGGGAAGTTATCTAACAGAATAATTTCTGGAATAAAATTGTAATTGTTTTAATTCTATCAGTCTATTTCTCTGTAAAAACTACTATGATGATGATAATGAATAGTTATGGGAATAGTTAACCTAGAATGCCTATATAGCAGCAACCACCTCATCTCGAAGTTGTATATGGAGACGCATAGTGGTTCGGATCCCACTTTAAACTGTAGGCGCAGTCCCGATTGGCCTTACTGTGAATAAAGTTGACTTAAAACACCAAATCAATCAATCACTCGAAGTTGTATAAAATTTCACTTTTCTGGTTTGCATGAGAGTAATTTCAACCCATTTCTAAAAACGTGTGGATGTTTGTAGGATATATCATTAACTAATCACTGCATGCTTATTCATTTTAGTATTTGTCAAACATCCCTAATTTTTAAACTAGAATGGGAGTAGGAATATGTCATACAAACGAGTTTTATTCGAAGTTACTTACTTGAACCACTCTATATATTGACTACAATTTCATCATATGGCATTACATATTTCATAGTTACACAAAAATCTGGACTCGAAATATGAATGTCTTAGAATACAAAACAAAACAGTCATGGAGTATGTAGGAAGAAGCTAGATAAGTACACTCGCAACCCCCCCCCCCTCCTAAACACACACACAATGGAATTATAAATACAACACTGAAAGATCTTATCCTGCACAGATATGTATTTTATATATTCATATATTTAATACAGTACTGAAGATGATACAATAAATGCATTCAGAATAAATATTCCACATGAATTTTAAGTTAATTAAAAAACAAAAGACATGTGCAAATTTCCAGCTGATGACAAAGAAACCAACAGTATTTTTTTGCAATTTAGAGAGATTTCACACCAAAGTGACATGTGACATATGTTACTTGGAAATGAACCAATGAACAGCAACGTTTCACCCATAGTGGATGCCATATTGACAAAATCCCTGCTACTCATTATCAGCTTCTAAATAATGTCACACATGTTTCTAGTCAGTCTAAAAGAAAGTGATAATCATTCTTTCAAGCTTCACACTATCAGGTCGATCATTGGTGCATGATGTTTCTCATACCATCCCTTCCATCAAGAAGTAAATTTAACTTGGCTTCGTATGGAACATAGGTTTCTCACTCATGATGATTTTCTGCAAGGGCTAGACCATCCAATGTGTCATGTCTAAATGTTAAGTGATTGGCTTATTCCTACCTAATGTGTAGATTATACTTTCCTCAAACTTTTGATCTTACCAATTATTGACCAGGTTGAGAAGAGCGGGGCTCTTATACTGTCTCTGAGGAAGTTCGTAGTTTTGTGTATATCCTTTGCAAGTCTTTATAACATTTCACTTTCAACCTTTCTCAAGGGGCTCTTCACACCCATTTTTTAACTTAGGTATGGGTTCGATACCTGGTGGAGACCCATAGTATTTCGGATCCCACTTTAAACGGTAGGTTCAACCCAATCAGCCTTTCTGTGCATAAAGTAGACCTAAAAGAACAGTTCAAACTCAAGTAAGGATATTTGATAAGAGGATTCTTCCTCACATACATTGAATGGCCCAATATGGTCATTATGCCTACAAGTCCCAAAATTTATTTCAAGCATCTTACTTCCAATTACATATATAAATTATATTGTTAGCATTAAACATATGGAATATAGAGTAAAAGACTATAAGAAGTCCTTAAACCCCTACATCAAATAATTTCCACTGTATTGAATATTATCATAATATTGTTAATGAAATTCCATTAGACAAACCATTGATAGTCATACTGATAGGTTTCTTGGTCGGACACCCACTATGGTGACATGTTATACTTCACCAAGAATGAATTTACGTGTTGAAATACTCCAGAAGAGAACAGTTTCAGAGTAAGTACATTACTCTTAATGATTTAGTACTCATACTGTGGAAATGTAAAACATTATATTCTATTGCTAATAACAAATCTAAGGGAAAATAAACAAACACATTGTTATTCAGGTATATGTATATATTTATTGAATCACTAGTAATTAATATATTTTGCATAAGGTATGATAATCTCTTTGAGGTCCTACAGACCTATTATTATTAAAGCATCATTAACACACTCAACAAACATTTCCATAGTAGGTTCACATATGTACAGTCTCAAACAGAGAAATACGTGCATTTTATTTCCTCTAATCAAACTGTTCAAATAATTTTACAGGACTGTTTAGCTGAAAATCATATGTTTTTTATCCACCCTGCTTGGAATATTTAGTGAAACATTAAATACATTTGTTTCTAACATCCTCAAGCAATGTATTGTGTTGTTAGGTGTTATGTACTTTAAGCAAAATTTATC
The DNA here is from genome assembly GCF_977018435.1 of Lepisma saccharinum. NCBI lineage: Eukaryota > Metazoa > Arthropoda > Insecta > Zygentoma > Lepismatidae > Lepisma > Lepisma saccharinum. The sequence goes on along the minus strand of NC_139231.1, from coordinate 22,378,701 downwards.
TCTAAAGCATATATTTTTTAATGCAGAAAAGGTAAAATACAATTTCTTATGCATGAGCCACATAACTGATGACAATGTTATTACATAAGAAATGCAATATACTTACTTGGTTCTACATCTGGGTATGCATCATGCACTAACTTATTTCTATTAGAATTCATAAACATTTTCTCTGAAAAATTGTCTCCACAAACTTTTGTATGTTTTGTGCCTCAAGTCCTTTCGCCATATTTTCTCCAACCATATCTCAGCTCTACGAGAAAAATAAAAGATGAAAAAATATTTTTAGAAACATTATAACTATGCAAGACAAAGCATTCTGCATTTTATGTCACTCAAAAAAGATAAATTCCATGATGCAAGAGTTGTTTGTGAGCTAAGGTCAAAGCGTGTCAACACAAAGAAAAGTTACTGAAAATGAATATGCATTAGATCACTATCTGTATCTGTTGAATAAAGTAGTGTCAAATGTATAAGGGTCCATTCTATGATAGCTCCTTCAACTATTGCGGAAAATCTTATGAGCTTGTCACCATTCAATTGATTTATTTTTACTCAATTTTCACATTATTTCTCATCGTAACTAATTCTTATGGCACCATACAGTGTGTGGAAATGCAAATAAAAAATATTATAGATATTGCACTAAACTTCCTAACATATGAAGCAAAGTTTTACCACGTTAACTTTTAGAAAGAGTCCCTGAAGCTTACTGCCTAATCTACAACTGGCTAACAATACAATTTTTGTCATTGAATGGATCATGGAATCTACTCCCGGAAGTGCTTTCAAGAAAAATGTTATGACAACATATTTCTGAAGAAGATACCAGGACAGGAAATATGTCAACAAATCAAAATCACCCATACCATCTAGTAGATCAAAGCCCATGACCAGCAACAAGAGCTATTACAGCAATAATATTAACTGCAGGTATAATTAGATGATTCCATCAACAAAATATAATTCTGTAAGGTTGGATTAAAGCACATAGATTAAAATGCGATTTGAAACACAAAATCTTCCTCCCGTGGCACCAGTGAGAAAGGATTGTTCTTTACAGTAACACATGTGTAAATGTTCGTAAAATATTTTGCATATATTGCACATGTAGGTTAGTTACACTCATTTCGTTTCCAAAACTAGTGATTACTTATGCTTTGGTTCAATGTATGCTTTCGTAGTTAGGTTAGGCAGGCCAGGTTTGGTTCTCTTAGCATTATAAGTAAATTCCCTAAATTCATTTTACTAAGGTTCCGATTTACTTCTACATTAATTCCCACTAGTCTACGAAGGTAATTTTTAAGTTGTTTTTTCAACATAAATAATTTTCTAAAAAATATAAAAAAGATTGCTAATTACTTTAAGAAAGGTTCAAATTTCGTGTGACAATGATTGCTAAAATTCTACGATAATTAGTCTTCCTGCTAAGAGAATTTTTTAAAAAATCGTAGAACGATAGGAACCGTTACCTTAGGTTTCATCGCTTTAATATTTACACGCTTTTTTTAATCTCCTGTACATGTTGACAAAGTTTTGTATGCTAAAAGAAATAAACTTCATGCAGAAGCGAATAGGAGCGCGATAACTTGCAACTTTCTGCATTATAACATGCACAAATGAGCTTTTCTGAACCTCAAACAAACTTCAAGTCATTCCTACTATTCTCGTTGGCTTCCTATCCTCCTGTGTAACTTATAAATAGCATTAAGTTACAAAATCTAACCTTTACCCTTTCAGACGTTTTTTTAACACATGGCCTTTTACTTAAATGAAGCAAAATACAGAATACGAAGACATGCTAGGAATTATTCTCCGTGGAAACTAACTTTATGGAAATTATTTTTACATAAAGAGCGAACAGAATTCATAAATAACTAACCTTTCAGGATATGACAGAACACGAAAAAAAGACAGCTCTGGATTCCTCTTCTGACAGTTTTTACAATAAAAATCTGCACAATAAGCCATTGTTTTTATTTTTTGTTCTTCTACATCCTTATTAAAATAGTTAGTGTACGTCCATGACAGATCATATGGAACGATGTTACGTCATGTAGAAGTAGTGACTTTAAAAATAGGATTTTTCTTATGCATGTTTAAGAAGAGAAAGGCATTTAATAAATTACAAAATCACGTACAAGTGATTATCATTGATTAATAGATACATCAACTAAATTTGTAATGAGAAAATTAGGATTTAGCATCAATGGTGGTGCCGACTGGTAGCTGGTTAGTTCATGCACGAACAAATTAATTCTGAAATTTACCTTGTTCGGATTTTTGCACCAGTGCGGGAGGCCATTATGAATGGTTAGTTTGCCGAGCTTTCAATTACATACAAGCATTATTACATTACATTCATGTTTTTAGTGGTATAATCGCAGGTAGAATCAAAGATCTTACGTGGCAGATTTTATCTCGCTCTGAACTCATCCAAAATTCATCTCGCACCGATCTAATACATTCCTCAATTCATTTTAAAATATTATTGAATGTTTCATATCGATATTTTGATTAGTGTTGTCCACGGGACGAGACGGGACAGGCTTTTAAAAATTCGAGACGAGACGAGATTGACCATGTGTCATGAGACAAACGAATATTTTCGAGACGAGACAGCATTTCCACGAGACGAGATATGCCAAAGTCTCGTCTCGTGGGCAACACTAATTTTGATCAATGCATCAATTCTTGAGGCTGAGACAATATTTTCTACAAATACCTCATCTGTCCTCTCGTCTCCTTTCTCTTCTCTCCTTCTCTTCTCCTCTCCCCTTCTTCTCCTCTGCTTATATGTCATATTGCCTTCCATCCTGTTCTCGCCTCTTGTCTCCATCCCATTCTTCTCCACTCCTCTTACTCCTCTCCTGTCTTAGATTTCCGACACCACTGCACTCTTCTCCTCTACATCTGTAGTAGAAGAGCCAGAAAATCGCATGTCACAGCTTTTGATGTTATCTGTAAAAAGCATAACAAAAGCAAGAATCATGTCGAAAATAAACTTGTAGAAGGCAAGGCTTGCATCATGAAGCCTCGAGGATGGCAGTTTCTAATTAGCTCCGTATTAACCAGCTAATTCTCTTGCCTTCTTAAACCCAAAGGTTTAGCAACAAAAGCCTTCCATCTCTCAATTTTGTATTTAATTCTGTGCCTGGAAGCTTGCGTGTATCACTGTCACTGTTTATTCAGCTTTATGCATTTTTATTGCATATTTCCCATGTCAACACAAAATATATATTTTCTCTTGGATTAATTTTAACTATGAGGATAAGAATTTAAGAAAGAGTAGAGAGAGAGAGAGAGAGAGAGAATACCATAACAAATAGCTTCTAAAATTTAAAGATATATCCTACCATATTCTACATATTCAACGAATTCATTTGATTACAATGCAACAACATTTTATTATTAGATCATATGTTTCAATATTTTCATAGTCATCCAAACGTTTGACAAGACATTTTTTTAGTTACGAAGTTAGGAAGAGAAAAAAAGTAGTTGAATAATTTCAAGAAGTATTTCTTAATAGGGGACAGTGTTTTTATTTTTTTTTATTTCTTTCTTTCGAACCACTATGATATCGATGGGAACAAGGCAAGACCAACATTACCACTATGTTATTGTGTTGAAGGGCATTATTCCATTATCAATTGTGTCCACACACAAAACTTAGTACCTGTCTGCATCCATACCTAGATCAAAAGAATCGAACCATGACTCAGCCCCATGTAACTTATTTAATTATTTACACTTGTGCTTGTATTTGCTCTCTTCGGGTTTAAGAAGTCTAGAGAGTTAGTTAGTTAGTTGTTTTCCACTGCACTATTTGAATTTTGAATAATCACATGTTAGTCATAAACGCATCGTTGACATACTGTCTGATCATATATGTATTTGGGTTTATTTTCTTCTTTTTCTTGTTATCTGCTTTCTATATAGAATATTAAAAACAACACATTTCCATTAACAGTATTTCATGTTATGCAAAACATTTAAGGTTATACACAATCGGGGGTGGGATTGCAACAACGTTAGCACTACGTCATCCGACAAAGATCAGGATCGGTATTGTTATATTTTATAACTCAGGCCATTTCTTTTTATTAATATGTACAGCTATAAGTGAACATAGTAACCTAAGCATTCAGAGTCGTAAACCAACAAAAGTACACCTCTGTTAACTGCCTTGTGTTGGGGGAGGGGGGACAATTGTAGCTGTTGGTGCAATACACTTTGAAGTTTTGTTTTCTAAGTGACACACATCAATTTCATCATAATTATCATTATTCATTCTCATCGTTGCCATTAGCAAAAATTGCCTCTTCTTTTTTACAAATTTTCGTACTAATATCCGTACACCCAGGGCCTTAGCAGATAAACAGAAATCGTCTGAAGTTTGAACTCGTGATCCCTCCCAATACCGTTGCAAGCTTATTTGTGATTGTTCTCCTCAATTATTCAAAGTACCTCTCTTTCATATTGAAATACACACAAGGGAAGGGGGTTCATATTACATTAGTGATTTTAAATTGTATTCTTGGGGCCATGCACACACTTTCTACCATTGTAGCCTGATATTAAAATAAGTGAAAACACACTGCTATGCTTAATAAAAAAACATCCATTCATTGCCAGATTGTACAACTATATAGGTCGAGGGTCATAAGCCTCGTCCATCTCATTCCAGGGACTGCATATTTTGTATATAGTTTATAGTAGTATTCACAACACAGGTTATAACTCATTATTAAGTCTGTTAAAAAAATCGTCAGTCCATATGAGAATTCTTGCTGTGAAATTTTTATGCTGTTTAACCTAACAGGATTCGAATCCCTGAGGGAGCCAAGTACTGAGCTTTTGCATTCCGTATTAGCAAAACCTTTTAATTTATAACCTCAATTTACTAATCAGGAAATTCCATTTAGTCGACCAATCGGCACATTCACATAACCTCCTATAAAGAAAAGGGGTAGGGGCATAACATTCCTGAGCTAGTATTATTAATGTAACATTCTTAACAGGTTAATGCCCACACATAGCTATAAGTGCATCAATCTTTACGCACACACTTAAGAATGTTTGGAATACAAAGAATTCTTGTAACAAAACAAGTAATTGGGAAATTCCCCTTAGGCAACCATTCAGCTCAAATCACATGACCGTCTCTCTCTCTCTTTTTTATAAAAAAGAAAGGGCATAACATGGTATGGTATTTTATTTTTATATTATGCGAGGTTAGGAAGAAAGTTCGCGCCTCAGTCAATGCGATGAGTTGTGTGATGATGCTGTCTGTTTCCGCGTTTGACTCATACCAATCATCTGTCTATCGTCTCCTTCCTTCCCTCGCCTCATGAAGCTCGTCAGCCAACTTTTTGCCTGCAGCTCGAAAAAGAGAATCGGGATTCTGCAAGTTTTTCATACCGCTTATTTTGCGAAGATTGTCCATAAAAATCATCTCTCACGGTGGACGAAATTCAGGCGCTATTTTGCTTAAGTCGACTAGCCTCGCGACATCCTCACCTCCGTCGAATGTTTACGCAAGAATCTTGTGCAGCAGTTCCAGTGGTAAGTCGGTTATACGAGTTGTCATTTTCACCAGGTATTATTTAAATAGAAGTTTCTAGGTATTTATATATAAATTTTCTCGGGGAAAAATACAAAACGCTCAATCAAGTCAAAATTCAATCTGTGTGAAAAACGACTTGAACCACCTTCAAAATAAAATAATTGTAGCTATTACGATAAAATTTTCAGCTATGTTATTTATACAGAATTTCCAGAGACAACAAGTAACATCTGATCACATCAAAACTCAATCTGATCGGAATTACTATGAAGAAAAATTACTAGATACACTTTTTAAACTTAAAATAATAAAATAGTATGTACCTTTAAAATAAATAAAATACTTTACTTTTAACAAACAAATTATAAGGAGCACTGCAACAACACGTCCGCACTCTTCAAACACTCTCACGATACTGACTGATCTGTAATACGAAAATCCTTTAAGTAACCTAAGCGCGGACCGCGTTGAAAACATCCGATACAGTGAGCCAATCAGAAGACACCACGTCATCGCATTACGTCATAACCAACCAATCAGAAAACACCGCATCATCGCATTACGTCATAACCAACCAAGCAGAAAACAACACTTCAGATACGGGGTCATCATAATATTGCGTAATAACTTGTTGCGCAACATGATGCAATAATTTACCCTTACGAGCCATCGCAATGTTACGTAATAACTTGTTGTGCAACATGATGCAATAGAATTAGACCGGAAGTAGACCGAAAGTAAATTTGCGTGATTGTACGTGGGTGGGCGTGGGTGTGCGTGGGTGGGTGTGGATGTGCGTGGGTGTGCATGGGTGGGCGTGGGTTGGTGTGGGTGTAGGTGTGGGTGTGCATGGGTGTAGGTGTTACGTACTTTAACTCGTAAGAAATTATGACACTCGTACGAAGTATGAGATGAAAAATCACAGATTTGCAATAGTATAAAATCGCCAAAAACATCGTCAAAATAGGTTTTCCATTGTGGTTAAATTAATAAAAATAATAGGCCTCGTACCAAGTATGAGGTAAAAATCACAGATTTGCAATAGTATAAAATCGACAAAAACATCGTCAAAATAGGTTTTCCATTGTGCTTAAATTAATAAAAATAATAGGCCTCGTACCAAGTATGATTTTGAAGGAATCCAATCCCTCTACTCTTAACCTATTCACTTTTTTGCGAGTTAGGTAACATATATTCATTCTAAATATGACTTGTCATGAGGATTTTTTTCTGGTTACATCCCTTTTTTTCCTATTTCTTACGATCTTTCACGATCTTACGTGATTAAACTTAACCTATTCATTTTTTACGACCTTTAACGAGGATATATAATATATTTACAATCTTTTACGGACTTATCTAACCTACATGGGAAACAGTTGACCTATTACTATGCATGTCTTTTCTAATTCGCAAAAACAGATTTTCACCAAGTGTAACCGTTTTCGAGATACATCCACTTCCGGTCACCATTTTTAATTTCTTCCAGTCAGGGAGGACACAGAGACGATGCTAACGCACCAAAACTGAGCTCTCTGCGACCAACTGTTCGGAAGTTACGAGCAATGAAAAAAAATTATTGGCAACTGATGTTTAGACCAAACCCCCGTCCCCCTTGAACTTAGGACCACCAAACGTGGTATACGTACTCTGCATCACCAAAATCGACAAAGTACCCTATGGGGAGTTTTTTTTTATTTATTTTTGCCCTATCTCTCACTGTTTTGGAGATATTTGCAATTTTAGTTTTTTTAATACATTAATTTTTCAGAGGGGGTAAATTTGGTTCCCTGACGACCTATACCAATTTTGGTTGGAGAGGACAGAGGACATAATAATTGAAAATAAAGCATTGTTTCAATTTAGAAGTGAAATTGTTTTTGATTATTTTGCCTCTTCCATTTTAGTTAATATGCCTTGTGTTATAAGGTTTTCTTTTAAGGTAAAGAGGTATATGGTTTATAATTCCTTTAGAGTTTCTCGTTCAGTATTTGAAAGATACATTTTCAATAGCGCTAAGCATATTTTTCAAAGATTTTGTAAGGCTTTAAGATTTCAATATGAAATTCATTGACCGCTTTTATTCAAAAGAAATACCAGGCCGGATCAAGAAAGTGTGGGGCGTTACCCCCACACCCCCTATACGCCTTCATGGCGTGGTGCTATGCACAGGGGAGCACTTCACCTTTTCATCTTCCATTATAATTTAAAGTTTTCATGGCCATGTTCTAAAATTTCATTACATTATTTTCAGTTTGTGAATTCCTGATTAAACAGACATTGAAATTCATTCGCAACATAGAACTATTAAAATTAATAGTAAAAACTGTGTACAGGGTGGCTCAATAAGGCACTTAACACCCCCAGTACAAGGCCACTGCGGCATGGGACGTGAAAATGACGATGACCAATCGTTATCAGGCCAAGGGGGAACCACATTGACGTCACCAGCATGGTCGGCAGCCATATTGATGTCCGCCATCTTGAATTCAACTTCAGAAATTTAAATGGGAAGGGAGTCGTGCGACATATCAAAATGGGCTAGAATTTCACCAAGAAAACAACTGTGACATTTGTTTTCACCTAACTTTAATTGTTGCAGAGTTAACAATAATACAAAGTTATAACACATGCTCAATATGACGTCCCTCTTGCGCAACACACACGTGTAATCGTCTCTCCCATGACCTTACCACATTCTCAAGAACCTCAGGAGTTATTGCAGTACAGGCATCCACAATGCGTGTGCGCAAGTGGGCCAGATCCCTGATTTGCGTAGCATACACCATGGCTTTCAGGTGTCCCCAGAGGTAAAAGTCCAATGGTGTCAGGTCAGGTGAGCGTGCAGCCCATTCCACAGTCCCTCGGCGACCAATCCAGTGGTGAGGGAATTGTTGATCCAGGTACTGACGGACTATCATCCCATAGTGCGGTGGAGCACAATCTTGCTGGAACCATTCAGGATAGCTCCCATCCTCGGACAGTAAGGATGGTAAGATCTGCTCCCGTAGCAGAATCAAGTAGCCCTCTGCATTTAAGTTGCCCTCAATGAAAAATGAACCAACAAGTCGGGAACCCCAAGTACCACACCACACCATTAGCTTCCCGCCTCCCGTCACCTTGCTGGGATCTCTCCAATGTGGATTTTCGGGTGACCAGTACCGCAGATTTTGCTTATTCACCTCTCCCGACACATAAAAATTAGCCTCATCACTGAACAGAATCTTGCTACCGACGGCAGGGTCACGTTGCAGTTGTGCTATAGCTCACTCACAAAACTGCAAACGCCTGTCTGGATCGTCCTCACTAAGGTGCTGCTGCAGCTGTATCTTATACGGATGCCAGTGATGGTCACGTACAATCCTTTGAATCACGTTCCATGCCGCAGTGGCGTTGTACTGGGGGTGTTAAGTGACTTATTGAGCCACCCTGTAGAATATCCCAATACTACAATCCGAGGGATTAAAACTGGAAATGACAAAAAGAAAAATCCTTTGGTCATTTTATATGACATACCTAGGATTTACAAAGATGAAGAACTATTGGAAGACCTATATCATCTGAACTTGCATGACTTGATCACGGTAGAAGAAATGAAAAGAAATCTCAAAATCAGCTTTCAGACGGGAAGTCGTGAGGATTCGTCTGTAAACGTTGTGTTAGAAACGTCTCCCGCAATGAGAAATATATTGATAAACAAAGATAGACTGTACTTGCCATATAAAGTGATTAGAGTGAAGGACTTCATCTCCATTCCTGAATGTTATAATTGGAACGACATTGGACACGTAAGTAAATACTGCAAAAATGAAAGCACATACAGAAAATGTGGTGAGCAACATACTGTAGAAAATTGCAAGTCGGCTAATGTTCGTATCTGTATTCCGTGTAAAATTCGGAAAAGAAATTGCAATAATAATACCTGTCCTACCTACCTATCAAGATTTATTGGATAGAGTAATTTCAAAAAATAATTATGGATAATGTACACAAGATTACATCTAGTAACTCCATAAGACAGGTGAGACTAATACATAATAATGCAAAAGGGGCTAAAATTGCAATGCAAGAAATTATACAGTATATCTTAAACAATAGTATAGACATTGCTATGATTCAGGAGCCTTACCATTATAAAAGTAAGCTCCTGGGTCTACCTCAATCAGTCTGTGCATTCACCTACACCGAGGTTCCAAAGGTAGCTACTCTAGTAATGAATAAGGATATACAGGTCATGTGGAACAAGACACTTTCAACGTCACATTGTATTGTTCTTGATGTGGATATGGGCACTAGCCCATGGACTTTAGTAAATGTATATTGCCAGTTTAAGGACCCGATATCACGTTACATACGAATGATGGAGAGAGCAGTTCATGGATTGGTGGACAAATTAGTACAGATGCCAATGCCAAATCGCCCCTTTGGTATAGTGGCGAATTGGAATAGAGGAAGAGAAATGGAAGACTTCCTTTCAAGTGGAGGATCTTGCGTGCTCAACATGAAGTCAAATACACCAACCTTTTGTAGTAGTAGTGGTGCCAAGTCAAATATTGATATTACCTTGGTTAATTATGGTGGACGGTCGTTTCTGAATAACTGGTGGGTTAAAGACCTTACCACCAGCGATCATAATGTTATAGGATGGAACATTAGTCTTGAAAAAGAAAGTTTACAACAGATACCAAATCAATCTCAAAAAAGTAATTGGAATAAAGGGGAGCAGAACCAATTAAGATCTAAGATTACAAGTCTACTCTCAAGCAAACCTGTATCTCTGGATAATATTTAATATAGAAAATATTATTCATATCATTACATCTGTTTTAAAAACAGCTATAAGCTTTTTTCCGGTACCGCAACATGAAAAAAGGAAACAAACTTGGCCAATCTGTTACCCTGCCCCCGTGTCAGGGCAACAGTGTTTTTTTCCTTATTGAAATATTTATTAATATGTTAATTAATTGGTAATATGTATGTGTGATTAGTGTAAATCAATTTATTATGTATTTTTAGGTTCGTATTATTCCATGTATAAATACCATGTAACTCTCTGTTCTTTCTTCGTGTTTCGTACGTTCAAAAGAAAGGCGGGCTTAAAAATTTTGAATGAAGGGCCGTTGGCAACAGACGCCAACAAAACATATATAAACTCCCAGATGAGAGTAGGGGAGGTCGGCTGTTGGAACTGAGACTTGGAAGGGAGAGGCTGTTTTTGCTTCGGTCAGCTAGGACCGGAGGACAGGTCTCCCAAAACGGATGCTGTAAGAGATTGGATTGCCGGGCAAGCTAGTGCCTTGGTATCCGATTTACAGGTAAAAAGGTAGTTTGTACTGGATGTTATTTTGAAGCAATTACGGTGCGCCGGGCAGCCTAGTGCCTTGTCACCGTAGAGGTTGAGAAATGTACACGTCGGGCGACCTCGCGCCTGTTAAGACGTTTCTTGGAGTAATGCGAGTCTACCTTGTGACAAGCGTACTTCAGATGTAATTCAGGAAATGTAAAGCATCCAGGTACAAACAATAGAGATTACAACATCAAAATTAGAGTTTTGGCCCGATAATTAGAGAAACGAACGTTCGGATACGACTTGTATATACTTCAAATTTTACGTTAATTAAACTATAGAAAATATCCAAAATTTCCGTTTTTAATTTCACACATGCTGGACAAGGTAATTTATTCCCCTGATCATAAAGGTTTCGCAAAGGTTATCCGTTGTCTCTTGTAGTTAATTATATAATTATGTTGACTTGTAGCGACCCACGTGCATTGTCGTACAAAGAAAGATACCCCTAGACAAATCAGAGCCGAGTACGAAGTGCACCGAACCTCGAGTGCGGAGGTAAAGTGTGGGGGGGGGGGGCCAGGCGAGTAACAAATCTATCTGTTGAAAAGAAGAACCACTACAAGACGGCTAAGGAAATTATTAAAAAAAGCAGTAGATCCCAGACTTAAACAGCAATATTTAGAGAAGTACCGGAAGTCTAAGTGGATTTACGCATATCTGATTAAACAATACAAAGTTAGGATGTGGACTCGACTGGTACAAAGAAAAATTACGAAGGACCCATGGGGCATTCCATATAAAGCCGCAACAGGCAAATTAAAAGAGATCTTCACTCCTACCACATTCAAAAAGATGGAAAACTCCTATACAACTACTTGGGAGGACACAATCTCATATTTAATGGAGGCGTTGTTACCATCCGATAGCGAATTGGAGGACTCAGAAATACATCCAAATGTAAGACAACAATCACGGTAGCCCTATGAGAATGACACACTGGTTTATCCATTTGCCAAGGAAGAAATTGCCTTAATAATAGATCGACTGAAGTGCAAAAAAGGCCCTGGACCTGATGGCATCACTAATGAGGCCATCAAGATATTAAAAAATGAAATGTTGGAGTGCTTGCAAGTGGTGTACAACCAGAGCTTGGCTCTTGGTAGGTTCCCAAGGGAATGGAAACATACAAATCTTACTATACTTCTTAAAGATAAGAAAATAGATCCTGAGGAACCAAAATCGTATAGGCCGATATGCTTATTAAATGGTTTTGGTAAGATACTCGAGAAACTTATAGTATCAAGACTTAATTAAAGAAGACTATTAACCAAACATTAAGGAAAACAGTTTGGTTTCATTCATGGAAGATCAACTGAGGATGCACTTAACTATGTTATGAATTTCGTCCATGGAAATCAACACAAATATGTACTGGCCATCGCTCTAGATATATGTGTGGAGCTTTCGATAATGTGTGGTGCCCATACATCCTGAAAGTACTGAGGGACAATTATATAACAGGACCTCTCTATAACCTGATAAAGGATTATTTAGGCAATAGAAGCGTACTGTATAAAGGATCACAAAAGGTCGTAACAAAGGATGTGAACAAGGGCTGTCCGCAGGTCATAGTCTTAGACCTAACCCTGTGGAACCATACCTTGGAGCCTCTGCTGATGGAATTACATCAGTCTAGGGAAGTTGCTGATGTTATAGCGTATGCAGACGACATACTTATTCTGATTATCGCCAATAGTAGAACTGAATTGGAAAGGAGAGCTAACCGAGCCATAAGTCTGGTAGAAGACTGGACTAAGACATCAAAAATGAAAGTTGACAAAGAAAAACCTTTTCATATCTTATTTAAAGGAAAACTATTAAGATCCCCAATTATAAGGGGTACAAAAATAGCTATTAAAAAATCTACTAAAATTAAATACCTTGGCGTGTTCCTGGAAGATCAATTGAGATTGAGCCAACATATAGAGGAAGTTTCCTCTAACGCGAAGGCCCTACTACACAATATCCTGAATATGGGGAACTCGGCATATAAACTTCCTTTTGATGTTTCGATGATCTATTATAGATCAAACATCCTGCCAGTGATATGCTATACTGCGTGAGTGTGGACGAATCTCACAGCGCAAAAACAAATGAGAGGTAGTCTCAGATCTGTACAACGGAATGTCCTGTTAAGGACCCTCGGAGCGTTTAGTACAACATCCAAGACTTCGATTATAGCTGTTGCTGGGGTACTCCCCTTAGACTTTGAAGTTCGACAAAGTGCCGCTTGTTACTGATGGAAAAAGGGACTAAAAGAAAAGGCACATGACCTGCTGGAAACTCGGGTCAATTCCATCCAAGAAATTAAACAACACTTATGGAACTCTTGGCAAGAAGAGTGGAGTCAACTCCAAGAATGTGCCCAGACTAGAAAGTACATACTGGACGTACGGGATAGGATGAAACTTTCCTTCTTCAAACCAAGTAGGGGTATGGTCCATTTCATGACGGGTCATGGCCCATGTAGGACTTATCTTCGAAGATTTAATCTTAGCAATGATGATCAGTGCTTAACATGTAGGGTGAAAGGAACACCGGAACATGCAATAGTCAGCTGTTAAAAGTATTCTGATAGTCTGGTACCACGATTAAGGCAGGGTCTAGATGAGGTCACACTGGCACAGGAAATCCATAGCATCAACACCTTCGGCAGGATTAACAGACTGGCCGGACTCATTTCGCCATTAGAAGAAATGAACTACAAATCAGCATCTCGAGTTAGTGCTGGAAATGAGACTTCAACATTAAGTACCATCCGACAAGTTGGAATTAGAAGAAGTAGCCGAATCAGAAGATCAAATCGTCAAAACAGAAGACCGATGAAAATGGACAGACTCAAAATGAGCCAAGATATTGTGAGGAGGGACCATCCGCCTTGAATCGAAGGATGTTCTACATAAAATCCTTAAGAGGCAGTGCAAGTTCGAAGAACTAGTGACTTGCAAAGTAGTATGGTAATTGGTGGAAACTAATTAGCGATTGTGAGGACATTGACGTTCCTGTGAAACGGATTGATAGTGTGGAATTAAGTGTGCTTCTATCAAGATTTGACTATGTATGGACGCAAAGTGAATAATGGAAATTTTGGAACTGGTATAGTGTGAACTTTGAAAGGATGAGAATCATTAAGGAGAATGAAGAAGATGACCACAACCTTATGGAATGAAGAAGAAGCCCTTGAAACTTCCTTCTCTTCTGGAAGTCCATTTCATTTGATTCTTTTATGAGGCTCAAGGTATAAGGACTTATAATTTGGTATGTTCTAATTATTCAATATATATACAATTTCTCTTTCATTACTTATTCATTATTTATTCTTAATGAAGAAGATAGCCTAAATTCCTTGAAAGCAAAATAAGAAGAAGTCCTTGGAACGTCCTACTTCTGGAAGACCAGATACTTGCAAGTCCTGTTACTTTGGGACGCTTAAGGTCTAAGGACCTATATTACTCAATAAATGTACTAGATAATATCATATATTCCAAGTTAGTATTTTATTATATTTATTATTATAAATTTCCGTAAGATTTTCAAGCTGAATATCAGCACCAAACAAATCCTTAACATATACAAGTTAATTTAGAAATTCTGGAAACACTTGTCAAACATATATATGATTTTGTTTGTTATATTTTATATTTATTCTGTATATACTATTCTTTTATTATATTTATTCCTCAAGTACAATAATCTTAGAAAACGCAAACATATATCTACACACACACGTTGGTTTTATTAATAAGCACCAAGATCTGAAACTTCTCCCTACAAATACTCGAATCCTCTTCCATTTTCCAATCCTAAACGGGACACTACCCCTCTTGGCGAAACAACAGCTATGATAAGCAATCTACGCAAACGTATACCTAGAGAGAGGTTTGCATAGTGTGAGTGGCGAGAGAAGGCTGGAGAACCTCGCCCCTCAGTGTCCCGATCCTAAAATTAAAATTAATTATATATATATATATATATATGCATATTTCTTAATTGATAACAACTCGTTTGAACCAGTTTCCAAATTCAAATACTTAGGAATCACACTAACAAATGAAAATGATATTAAAGAGGAAATAAAAAGCTGGCTTAATTCAGGAAATGCATGTTACTTTTCTATTCATAAACGTTTGTCTTCTCGTTTAATATCTAAGAAAGTAAAAGTTAAAATATACAAAACAGTAATTTTGCCTGTATTATTATGTGGATGCGAAACTTGGTCCCTTACATTGAAAGAGGAACATAAATTGAGAGTATTTGAAAATAAGATTCTTAGGAAAATATTTGGACCTAAAAGGGATGAGGAGTCAGGTGAGTGGAGAAGGTTACATAATTTAGAAGTACATAATGTGTATTCATGTACAGATATTATTAGAATGATTAAATAAAGGAGACTTAGGTGGGCAGGCCATGTGGCACGAATGGGAGAGGAAAGAGGAGTTTACAGGATTATTGTTGGGAAACCTGATGGTAAGAGACCTGTAGGAAGGCCAAGACGAAGATGGAGGGACAACGTTGAGATGGACCTAAAGGAAATCGGTAGGGATGGAAAAGAGTATACGTATAGATCTTGCTATGGAAGGCCTGTGTTGCTGCAGCCATGAACCTTCGGATTTAACAAGGCAAGAGAGTTAGTTAGTTATATTTCTTAATTGAAACCAGAACATAAGGAAGGAATAGGGGACATGTGCTTGAAGTAAAGATGATATCGAACAAGTAAAGCAAGATGGTAAAATTAAACATCGTGTTTGTGGATATTAATAATATGGATTATCAGTTTGCAAATATAAAGAAAATGAAATAAAAATTCTCTTGCTCGCCAAGAATCATATTATATTTGTATTTATTATTTTTATTTCAGAAAGGCAAGCACATACACATTGATATTTAATCAATTCCGATATCCACCATATACAATACTGTTAAAATATATTGTGCAAGTGTACCATTTTTTTTTTAGAATTGAATAAAATTATTTCTGGTAATAATATGTTTAAATTTTGTGTTTTTTTTTGTTTAACAATTGATTAAATCACGTACAGCCGCATTATTACCGAAAAACAATTCACGAAAACGTTAGATTGAAATGTTAACAATAAAATAAATGTTTTTGCATAAACACTCTAGTTTTCACACTGCTTGCAACATGGTTTCTGTTTGCTTTTCAATGAAATCTAAATTACACGCAGTTCAATTTACAATTTACAATTTACAGTTAGCGTGTTTCATTGTTATATCGGAAACCTTCCGGAGGTTTATTTTCCTGGAGCTTTGAGATTCACCAAACCACATGATACTGACCATAATTATTCATTCTCATCGTTGCGATGTAAAGAGGAGAAGAATTTTCACAGTAGTACAGGTGGCCCGGTTCTAAATAATCAATTGAGGCTCGAATCATCATTTGAGGCTTGTTGTAGCCTTTTATGATGTATATTTTGAGGGCAGAGTTGGCAACACTGTGGGGGCACTGTAGCCTTTTATGAGGGGGGTCTATTGTTTTTTGTTTACATCTGGCAACACTACCGTAGTTTGACAGTGTTGTTAACCTACTGGTTTTTTTTTTACTGAGGCTCGAATCATTATTTGAGGCTCGTCGTAGCCTTTTATGATGTATATTTTGAGGGGTAGAGTTGGCAACACTGTGGGTTTTTACTGTAGCTTTTTATGAGGGGGGTCTATTGCCCTCTGTTTACATCTGGTAACACTGCCCGTAGATTTTTTGACAGTGTTGTTAACCTACTGGGTTTTTTCACTGAGGCTCGAATCATTATTTGAGGCTCGTCGTAGCCTTTTATGATGTATATTTTGAGGGGTAGAGTTGGCAACACTGTGGGTTTTTTTACTGTAGCTTTTTATGAGGGGGGGTTATTGCCCTCTGTTTACATCTGGCAACACTACCGTAGATTTTTTGACAGTGTTGTTAACCTACTGGGGTTTTTTCACTGTAAATTTTCATCAAAGGGTCTGAGGGGTCCATGTATTTTTTATGTCTGGCAATACTGTTGGGGGCCTAGTGTTGGCGACACTGTGGGTTTTTACTGTAGCTTTTTATGAGGGGGGGTCTATTGTTCTTTTTTTATATTTGGCAATTTTATTGGATGTTTTTTTTGAGGCTTGGGTTTTACCAACCCATCCGAAGAAAATTCCACTATATGATCTTTTACTGGCTAAGCTAACCTACAAATAGAAATTGCCAACACCGACGAGTCTTGAATTATTATTTGAGCCTCGTCGGTGTTGCCTACCCACTCTACAAAAATTCTACTATATGATTTTTTACAGGTTAAGCTAACCTACAAATAGGAGTTGGCAGCACTGACTTATAAACCCACTGGGTCCTCTTGGCATGTTTTTTCATGATGTGTTGCTAGGCTATTGAGCATCTTGGCGTATACAATGTATATATTTTTAGAGGGGGGGGTTATAGCTTTTTATGCTGTACGAATACTGGAAGCTTGACAGTGACAACCAACAGAGTAGGTAAACCTACATCCAGGAACTGGCAACACTAGTTTCTGACAGTAAATTTGAAATAAAATATTAAACAAAATACATGAGTAAGCACTGTGATTACAAATAGTACCAGTGTTATGCCCCCAACTCCAACTGGACAACTGGGGAAAATAATTGTACAACAATTTGTACCTAATTGTACAATACTTGTACCTAATTGTACAACATACATATACACAGACATAAAAGAGAGAGCCTTCCCGTAACTTACTTCATGTACAATTTATATGATTTTACAACTGTGAAAAGAAAGCATATGTGTTCTGTATGCACACATTTATTCTTATTTTTCGAAGTTGAATGAAAGCACATGTTTTTACGCTCTCGTAATACTAACCTTGCTTTACTGATTTTAAATTGCTTCCATCCGCTTTTTTTTTCTGTGTTATTTCCGTATGCACGCAACATTCGCTTTCAATAGACAGAAGAAGTGTTAGTATAGCAGGCTCCGAGTTTACAATTTATTAAATTAAACAATAATTTATGTAAGAATATACTTGTACTTACCGAATACAAAATAATAAAAAGCACATGTGAATGTTTGCGTGTGTTCATGTTATATGACGACTGAGTAAAAAAATAATGTTGACTCCCCGAAAGATAAAAGTTCCTAGTTCGACATCAGATGCATGCAAATTTTATGTTTTGCTCTCCAAAATCTTGATTTTTATGTTTGTGCTATTTGTCATACAGCAGAGGAGAAGAGGGGAGAGGGAGGGGAGGGGGTACTATTAGCGCCATCTATTAGCAAACAATAGAAATAAAAAGTAGGGTCAAACTTTTTCAACACCCAAACATTTTAAACGTCTTCACGTAGTAATACGATAGCTGAAGATGTTTAAAAGAGTACTCTTAGTCGACGAAGCTAATTGCTAGGGCCCTTATATTACTCAAATATTCTTTAATTTACATATTTCTCATACCGCCATATGTTGTTCTATTTGACTTCTTCCAAAAAAATGCTTATTAGCGAGAGTTAATTAAGCAAGGCAAGTAAAAGAAGCAAATAGGACAACATATGGCGGCGTGAAAATATGTAAAAAATTCGATTCAGAGGTGGATCGAATTAAAGTTGGGGGATATTTTGCATTTTTTCCCTATAATGTACAAAACATTTACCGTACATAATCTTTTCCATTTACAACAGTATAAAATAAGAGGAATGTGTGACACTATCCATATTAATTAGAAAAGTATGTTGTATGCTAGGTTAGCTAATTGTGTCTTCTACAGCTTCACTGTACAGAGGGAAGATGGAAAAAGAGAGCTCTACAAAAACTGGTGCTCTTAACAATATTGTACGTCCGTGAAAATTACATATAAATAAGACTTAAGCGTATTATCTGCTTTCATGTTAGATTTTACCAACCTGTGAGCTGTAGTGTTTAGGTGACAAGCGACCTGCTCAAATATGATACTGTTGACAATATTGTACGTCCGTGAAAATTATATATAAATAAGACTTAAGCGTATTATCTGCTTTCATGTCAGATTTTGCCAACCTGTAAGCTGTAGTGTTTAGGTGACAAGCGACCTGCTCAAATATGATACTGTTGACAATATTGTACGTCCGTGAAAATTACATATAAATAAGACTTAAGCGTATTATCTGCTTTCATGTCAGATTTTACCAACCTGTGAGCTGTAGTGTTTAGGTGACAAGCGACCTGCTCAAATATGATACTGTTGACAATATTGTACGCCCGTGAAAATTATATATAAATAAGACTTAAGCGTATTATCTGCTTTCATGTCAGATTTTGCCAACCTGTGAGCTGTAGTGTTTAGGTGACAAACGACCTGCTCAAATATGATACTGTTGACAATATTGTACGCCCGTGAAAATTATATATAAATAAGACTTAAGCGTATTATCTGCTTTCATGTCAGATTTTGCCGACCTGTGAGCTGTAGTGTTTAGGTGACAAGCGACCTGCTCAAATATGATACTGTTGACAATATTGTACGTCCGTGAAAATTACATATAAATAAGACATAAGCGTATTATCTGCTTTCATGTCAGATTTTACCAACCTGTAAGCTGTAGTGTTTAGGTGACAAACGACCTGCTCAAATATGATACTGTTGACAATATTGTACGCCCGTGAAAATTATATATAAATAAGACTTAAGCGTATTATCTGCTTTCATGTCAGATTTTGCCAACCTGTAAGCTGTAGTGTTTAGGTGACAAGCGACCTGCTCAAATATGATACTGTTGACAATATTGTACGTCCGTGAAAATTACATATAAATAAGACATAAGCGTATTATCTGCTTTCATGTCAGATTTTACCAACCTGTAAGCTGTAGTGTTTAGGTGACAAACGACCTGCTCAAATATGATACTGTTGACAATATTGTACGCCCGTGAAAATTATATATAAATAAGACTTAAGCGTATTATCTGCTTTCATGTCAGATTTTGCCAACCTGTGAGCTGTAGTGTTTAGGTGACAAGCGACCTGCTCAAATATGATACTGTTGACAATATTGTTCGTATATTGTATTGTATAGGAGACTAGAAGCATATAATTTGGCGAAAAAAAAACCCAAAAAAGGTCATAGAAAATAGTTAAAAAAAAATTAACAATTATATTTTGCATTGCACAGCATTAGGTATTAAATAACATACCCCCAAAAAATCTCTGCATTATGCGTTCTGAAAAAAATTGCCCTACGTGCCAAATTACTATGTCAAGTAAAAATTTTCAAAGACACTGTCGTACTTGTGTGCCGGGAAAGCGAATATGTGCAACCAAACTGTGTTCTAAGTGTGGAATAAATATTTATATTGCCAACTTTAAGCGACACCAGCTTACTTGCAAGAGCACTGGAACATCTCTACCGCAACCTTCCAAGCGAAAGGTAGATGCATCGCCACCTGCCAAACTCGTCAAGCTGGCGAAGAAAGCAGACCGATTTGCGTTTGAGCATTTATTAGAAGACTTTAACATAACATCAGACAGCTTCTGCGATGTGCGTAGTTTTCTGGAGAGCGAGCGAGCTAAGATAATATCCATCCTCAACGATGCATTGGCTACATACTCCACTAAATTCTATGCTGTGCTATGCTGCAAGTATAAGAAACCGTCTGATGAAATATATAAATTCTTCCATGCTACAAAAGCAAAAACACTGCATCAGGCAGATATCACTGACCTCGACAGCATCTACGACAAGTTTGTCGAGGAGTTTGTGGCAAAGCACGAGGAGCATCAGGCTAAAGGCTCGGGCGGTTCGCTGTGTGGCGACCCCCACGAACTTCGTCTGAAACTTAGCAAGTCCCTGCCACTGGCAGGGTCTAGCTATATTGCCCTGCCACCCGAGGTTGAAGCAAGGAAAGCTGTTCTCAATATTCAGAACAAAGACACCAAATGCTTCCTCTGGTCGGTGCTGGCAGCATTGCACCCTATACCTTGGGAAAACAGTCCACGCTATGTTTCACACTACAAGCAGTATGAGTCGGAACTGGAGGATGCAATGGCCGGGATTGCCTACCCTGTAGAAGTCTCGCATATTCACAAGTTTGAGGTTCGTGCTCGTGACTTGTTGGGCCTGCAATTAGCCATCAATGTTTACGGTCTCACCGAGAACAAACATGAGGTCCACCCCATCCGGGTGAGCAACGTGAGCAACAACAACGAGGTACGAGAAATCAACCTCCTGCTCATCAAGGACGAGACCCATCACCATTACACCCTTATCCGTTCCCTCTCTCGGCTTGTTTCGAGCCAACGGAGCAGTGATAGTCGCCACGTCGAGGTGTGTCGCAGGTGCTTGGCTACATTTCATAATCGAGAACAGCAGGATTACCGGCGCATCAGAGGACCCAACATTGCTGCTGAGAAGCTAGCTCGCCACATGTTCTACTGTGGTACCAACAAGCCTGCACGAATTATCCTGCCCGAACCTGGTGCAGTAGAGTGCTTTCGCATGCACAGTGCTATGGTGAAGCATCCTGCCTATATTGTAGCAGACTTCGAGGCCTTTCTTCAACCTCTGTCTAACTGCGAGCCCAACCCCGAAACATCCTCTACCATTCCTTTCCAAATCCACGAGGCCTCGAGTTACTCCTATGTTGTGGTGTGGCGAGACCAACATATTGCCTCCGAGCCCTATGTGTATCGCGGTCCCGACCCGGTCAAACACTTCCTGGAGAGAATGCAACAGGAAGGCATCAAGATAGGGAAGGTGCTGTTGGCCCCCAAGCCCATGCTGCCTCTGTCTCCGGAAGACAAGCATCAGCACGAAATGGCTCTAAATTGTCCTGTTTGCAACTCGGTCTTCACTGACGATAACAAAAAGGTCCACCACCATGACCATTATGGGAACGGAAGCTACATTGGCCCGTGGTGCAACAGATGTAACTTGAGAGCCAGGGACCCGCGCTTCATACCGGTCTTTTTTCACAATGGCTCGGGATATGATTTCCATCACTTGGTTACACATCTAGGGTACGACAATGCGAGAATCAATGTCCTGGCACAGAACGAGGAACGTTATATTAGCATCAGCAAGTGGGTGCCGATCCCCGACTCAAGCAGCAGCATCGAGCTTCGGTTCCTCGACTCTCTGAGGTTCCTCCAGGCAAGCCTCGATGCTCTTGCTGGGAAGCTCAGAGACGACCAACTAACCATTACCACATCAAGTTTCCCGAACTTAAATGTCGCACTCATCAGACGTAAAGGGGTCTACCCCTACGAATACGTCACCGACCCTTCCAAGTTCGAAGAAGAGTTGCTGCCTCCCCAGGATAAGTTCTACAGCCAGCTGAGAGGTTCTGGTATTACCGACGAGGAGTACAAGCATGCTCAGTCTATGTGGGTCAAGTTGGGTTGCCGAACTTTCGGTGATTACCACGATGCATACCTGAAGCTTGATGTGACGCTTCTTGCCGATGTGTTCCAGGCGTTTCGGGCGACTGCGATAAACATTTACAACCTGGACCCTGTATATTTTTACAGCCTTCCTGGACTGGCATGGTCGGCCATGCTCCTGCTGACTAAAGTTAAACTTTCACTTATCTCCGATAATGATATCATGCTTTTCATCGAGAGAGCTATCCGGGGCGGCATGGTCCAAGTGTCGCAACGCTTCGCACACGCCAACAATCACCACATGGCCACTGGTTACGACCCCTCCCAACCATCAAGCTACATCATGTACACTGACGTGAATAATCTTTACGGGCACTCCATGATGCAGCCACTCCCAACAGGAGAGTTTAAGTGGGTTGATCCTTTATACCACGACATCGAAAAAGAATGCGACGAGTTTGGGTTTTTTGCCGAGGTGGACCTTGACTTCCCCGAGAAGCTGCAGGATACATTCTGTGACCTTTCGCCTGCTCCGGAATTCAAGTGTCCACCTGGCTCGGATCAACCGAAGCTCGTCATGGACTTGGAGCCCAAAAAGCGTTATGTGCTACACTACCGGAACCTCCAGTGGTTAATGCAGCAAGGGGTCTCGGTCAAAGCAGTTTACCACGTGCTCTTGTTCAGGCAGTCTCCATGGTTGAAGCCGTACATCGAACTGAACACCAACCATCGCACTGCTGCCACTTCGGAACTTGATCGCGATTTTTTCAAATTAATGAACTAGTAAGACCTGCCCAGAGTGTAACAAAAAGTAATAGGCAATGCGAAAAAAACAATTTTAATTTACTTCCACTTCCTCGATTACATGCATGCATGGCACAGCAAAATTAAACTTCTGGAAACTGCTAATTGCAATTTGTACTTATATATATAAAATTCCACATTTCTTATTGTGTGCTATTTTTTTTTATTTATTTAAAACTGTTCAGTCACTCTTTCATTCTTGACGTCATACACAAATGTTTTCTCTGCAATAAGAATGACACTGCACAGAGTATCTGCAGGCAAGGCATCGTGGAACTCGCATACAATCTTGATGTTGGTACGATCGTTGACCACCACTTGCTTTCTTTTAGATGTGTTGATGACGGTCATGGGTCTCCGTGCTTTGAATTCGCTGGGCGCGTAGTACACGTCGACGCTTCCCTCGGTCACGCGTTTGTAAGCCGTGTAAGCTTCGTAAAGTTTGAGGTAATCGTTTTTGGTCACGTCGAGGTTGTAATTCTCGCGCGGGAACACTTCGTTCCTACCGTTCTTCAGATAAACGTTCTTGATCTTGCAGTCGTCGAACTTGCTGGAATCTTTTTCCTGATCGTTATCGCGTCCGGTCTGAAAAAGCACTACGACGAAATCTGGCATGTCGAACTGTATGTTGTTGAACTGCGTCGTCACGTCGAATTCCATGTGACTTCCCGACGCCAACTTCTGCACGCACTGGTAACCGTGAAAGTGAATCGGCACCTGCGGACTTTTCAAGATCTCCGCTTTGTACTTGAGGGCGTAGTTCGTTTCGTATTCCACCACCGGCATTCTCAATTCCATGCTCCGGATGACGCATTTCGCTGCTTCGGGTAAAGTGTTGGCTATCGGCGTGGTGCCGTCCGGACCCAAAGTAGCGTATCGCATTAGTGCGTCGTTGTCGTTGGCCGCTCTTCGAAACGTGACCCTCAGTCCTCCCTTCCACATGATCTCCTTGTAGTCCGAGAAGAAACCAGGCAGCAGACGCATGGGAAAGAGCACCGTGTGACTTCTCGTCGATATTTTGGTCCCGGCTTCGAATCCCCCGGCCTGGTAGTACGCTGCGCCCGTTTTGGATAATTTCAACGTTCCCACTGCCGTCGACGTGATGCCTGGATAATCTATTCTGTCGATGACGGTGTTGTGTTTCCTCACCTCCACCTGCGAGAACAGGTGAGGCACGAAGTTGTCCACGAGTATCAAGTTTGCTGCTGTGGGAAACGCGTCTCCGCTTTCCTTCTTCACCACGTCGAATTGAAGGTAGAGGTCCGCTCTGTGAGGATGAATGAACCCGTCGCCTACGTCCACGTCGTATTCGATCTCCCTGTTCGCTTCGTTCAGATTGGCGAACGTGCGACGGTTGGGAGGAAAAGATTGTAATTCGTAACTTTCGATTTGCTCCATTTTACATGTATGGTTATTTATTATACGTTGATCTCCACGATGGCCGTCGTAGTGGCACCTGCGAAATCCACCACGTCTCCTTTCTCGTTCGTCACCACCAACTCTATGTCGTCTATGCGGTTGCGACATACTGGAAAATAGATCGGCGAAGAGGACGTGTAGATGATCGGTTCCATGAACTCGGAACTTGGTTTGAAAGTGGCTATGATTCCCGTCTGCTTGTGACTTCCTAATAATCCGTCCGAAGATTTCGTGATCATACCTTCCGCCACGTTGCAGTGTACGTTCAGAGTTTCTATGGCCAAGAATTTAGGAATGTTGGTTGCTACGTGCTTGATGCCAGCTTCGAGTTTTGGGTGGTTGTTCTCGAAACCTAAAAGTTCTCCCATGGTGCCCAGGTCCACGGTCTCCGTCGCGGATAGGATTTCCACTCTGTGCGTGACCGAATTTTGAGAAAGGTATGTGCCTTTGGGTAATTGAGCTTGCAAAGTGGAAAGATTGTATTGTCCTGGCGTGACGACGATGTGTTCGCTTCCGACGCTAATTTTGTTGTTGTGCTGCGTGACGTTAGGTATGAGGTACATGCTGTAGAATGCACGCAGAGCCACGGATTTAGGATAGACGATGTCGTCGTGTAGCGTGAGTTTCAAGATTGAAGATTCGCTCGTGAGATGGAACACGCCCATCCTAGTGATGCTGTTTGAGGTTCCACAATGCTTTCTGGAAATCCTCGATCGTAGGGTTATTTATTTTAGAGAGAAACGCGAGCACGGAGAGGCAGAGATGGCCGCAGTTCACGTCTCCGAAATTTTGAATGCGTTCGTCGTTGTAGTATATAGAGGTTTTGTTCGTTTTCAGATAATGAATTAAATTTGTAGGTGGAACACCTCCGAAAGAATCGAAAACGAATGCTTTATCATCATTTTTGTGGTAACATATCCAATGCGTGCCTGGATTTTCTTGACCGTCCAAGTTGACTACTCCGCACTCTCTTCTTTTAACGCTTGAAGGTAACGAGTCGGACATGAAAACTCCTCTGAAGTGTTTGATTCGTAACGGTCCGATCAGAGATTCAATGTCTCGGTTGGTGAGTGCTGTTGTTTCTTTTTTTTAAACTTCTTCATCACGCCCTTCCCCCCTTTCTTCTCCATGGCCAGGTTGTGACGTTTCTGTTCTTCCAATTCCGCTTTGTTCTTCTTCGAGTCGATGACGGTTTTCGCGATGGCGGCACTTCCGCCGGCCAAACTTCCCACGGCCCCCAATGCTGCCAGGATGGCGGGGATGCTGAATATGAAACGCTGCAATCTTTTCAATTGAGGTGTGCTGAGCAGTAATTTCATTCCGTGTCCTTTCGACAAGCAAGAACGTTTCTTCTCGCGTTGTTTCTTGGTGAGTAACCCATCGAGAGCACCTAGATTTTTTAGATTGGAGTATGGTATCTGGTACACGACACCCTTGGGCTTCATGTTGATGCTCTATGTGTTATTTTCACGGTATGTTATTTATATATATATTCTGAGATTTTTTCTTGTGTAGTTTTTTTACGGTATGTTATTTATATACCCCACCCCAATTTTTGTTTCGTGTTCATGGCGATGGTGGTACCCAGTGCGGCGACCCGTTCACCCAGCGATGCGTCTCTGCTCACGAACCTTTCGAAAGCTGCATGTTCCAATTTTTTGTCTGCTTCGTGACGTGCGTCCAGATCCGTCTGCGTGGTGCTGTAAGCGATGTCGTGATCTTTGCATGCCGCGTCCAACGGATTCACACCCTTGTCTCCTCTCTCCAATCTTTTCTCGAGTTTGGTACCCGGTCCGCAGTACTGGTAGCCAGGTAGATGCATCTCGAAAGGTAACTTGTTGATGATGTCGTTCACGAGTCCCTTTCCTTCGGCCACGTTCCAAAATTTCGGAGGCAGCGTGTTGATGATTTTTATCAGGTAACCTATGCCCTTGTCGTCGTTCACGATGAAGTTGGAAAGTTTCGTGCTGATCATGTCCACGATGCCAACCTTCTCGTTGTAGAAATTACGATTGCCTGTATTCTCTTCGCCGGCTATCACCAACAATCGGTCCACGAGTTTCCTAACGTCGTCCACCCAAACGAATTCTTTGGGTAACGTGTTGTAGCGTTTGACGCCGCTGCCTGTTTTGACCTGGTTCCAAATCGGTTTGATGATATTCCTGTACTTCTCGCCGCTGCTCGATTTCACCCTATTCTGCGAGGCGTCGTTGTTCTGGTACAAGGCATCCGTCATGATCAGAATTTCCTTGTAACTTTGGTAATCTTCGTCGGTGTAATCTTTCGGCTGCTTTTTGGCAACGAGTTCCCACAGTCCCACCGTACCCGGATACCTGTTCCAACTATCCTTGTCGCCTAAATTGACTTTAATGTCGTTGCCTTCGAAGGTCACCTTCGATTTCCCAATCTTCCACACCACACCGCCGCCTTCGCTGGTTTCCATGCTGGGATACAATCCGAACACTTCATCCTTGTCGAATTTCCCCGTGCTCAGGTAGTCTCGTGCCAAAGGTCCCAACTCGATTTTATCCGAAGACGTGCTGCCTATGGCTCGACGTCGTGCCGGTGCATCCTTCAGTTCGAACGGCGTCGAAGGAATGCTCGAAATAGGCGTGGGTACGGCGTAACTTTTAGCTGCGAGCGGTACGAGTTCGTTGATCAAATTTTTATTTTGTTCCGTGACACTTTTAATTTCTTTACCTAGACTGCTGATGGCATCGATCACGGGTTGATCTTGACGTTTCTTCTCTTCGTAGAATCCGCGATTCTCGGATTTCCAACCTTTGAAGCGTTTCGCGAGGTAATCGCGAAGCTTGAGATTTTCGTCTTCGATTTTTCGTTTCGTCATGACGTTATTTATACACGTCGTTTCTCACAACGTTGCAACGTTTAGAAAGTCGTTGATTTTGTTTCTGTATTTTCCGTCGTTGGGTTTCCTCGTCATGTCGATCGTCGCGAATCCGAAATCGTCACCGTTCCAGCAAGTAGAGCAGCAGCGTTCCGAAAATTGATTGTAGTTCATGTCTCCGCCTACGTAGTCATCGTACGCGTGCTTGAGGTTGGTGTGATCTTGACGAAACAAACATATGAAATTAGCGTTGTCGCGTACTAACTGTTTTGGAATTTTGGAAAACGTTTGAGCTAGGTAGAAGCAATCCATTTTTTTGTGACGACCTTGCGTGAAAAAATTGCGAATTTCATTTTGATTTTCCAGGATGGCGTCGTCGAACACAACGACTGAATTTTCACGACAATCGTCGAGTGGTTTTATTTCCGAGGCGAACGTTGCAATGTCCAGACCATCGTACAGTTTCATCAGTTGCTGGTATTTGGATTGCTCCAAACTTTTCGAGAACACGTACAGGTGCCTGTTCTTCCAATCTAACCAATTCGGTGCGAGGAGAAAATTGTCCACGATCAGTGTCGTTTTCCCACACCCCGAAGGACCTACGATCAGACAGCGGATGCTGTCGGGAATCAACTTGCCGTTCTTTTTTTTTCTCGTTTGACTTTCCGGATCCGGTAGACGCTTCACCACGTTCCACGTACTCACAAGATCACTTCGTCCGCTTCGATCCAACTTTTTTCCGGAAGTCCCAGCCATTTGACAAACAGTTTGTCACCTTTCCTACGCAATACTTTCTCGATGAGGTACGTGTCGGGGTGTTTTGTTTTAGAGAGTTCCTCTTCGTAAAATCTTCCTTTCAAAATCTCGCCGCTACTATCTTTTATTATATACGTGTGTCGGTTTCCGGGTAGAACTCGAACCACCGTAAAGAGTTCCGTGCTCCAATTTTTTGTGAATCCCTTCTCGAAGATGCGTTTGAATTTGCTGATCCTCACCTGGTCTCCAATTTTGTATTTAGCTTTTTTGTCGTGGGTGTGTACTTTGGACAGTAAACTGTAGAAATTAAACGCTGCTCGTCGGACTTGGTAACGTCGGCTGGCTTCATGCCTATTGTTCTGTGTACCGTATCATTATAGGAGTCGACGAGTTCCGGCAGGATGTCGACCCATTTGTAATTTCCCCGAAGCGTGAATCGTTTCCACATGTGTGTTTTCAAGGTTCGATTGAATCTTTCCACGATGCTGGCTTTGATGTGACTGAAGGTCGAATAATGTTGAATCTTGTGTTTTTGAATAAACTTTTGGAATACGGCGTTGTAAAATTCTTTACCGTTGTCCGTTTGC
Organism: Lepisma saccharinum; assembly: GCF_977018435.1. Lineage (NCBI taxonomy): Eukaryota > Metazoa > Arthropoda > Insecta > Zygentoma > Lepismatidae > Lepisma > Lepisma saccharinum. The sequence goes on along the minus strand of NC_139231.1, from coordinate 22,350,035 downwards.
AGAAACCGTGGTTGTCTGCCGCCGCTTTCGCGAAAAATTAATTTGAATGCTTCCGTGACGCATGTTCCCGTTTTCGCCTTCAAAGGTAGAGCCCATGCGAATTTCGAAAATGTGTCTATGACGGTGAGGAGGTACTTGTTGCCCTTGTTCAATTTATGTACGTTTTTCAAATTGCCGCTACTCATCTCCACGAGGTCGCTTTGCCAGAGGTCGTCGATGCCCTTGGTTACCACAGCCAAACGTTCGTAGTTACGGCGTGCAGGTTTATGCAATTCTTCGACGATGGCTTGCCTAGACATTTTTTTTTTTAGAGATTACGTTTCAAGAGAAGCACAAGCGTGATGGGATTCAAAGAGGGTGGCACTTCGCTCGTGTTTTGAATGATCAGCTTATCGCCGGCACTCACGTCGAAAACGGTAAGATCTTCGTCTTCGTGTATTTCATATATGTTGCGCGTTTCGTTCCAACGTGCCAGAGGAATGTTTCCTGCTTTCTGGACACCACGATTCGATATCAAAGTCATGGTGGGAACGCTAGCTTTTCTACCGTGAGACCAGTACGAAAATTCGTTTATCTGAATCGTGCCATCGAGGAGAAACTTGTAGTACGGATGATAAGGATGCAACATGTACAGTTTGTTACCTTCGACGAACGTGGAGATTCTCTGTTGATTGGGTACGCTGTTGATTTCGATGGCTTGCAGAGAATGCAGTTTAGCGAATTTAGTGTCGACGCCGAGCAGATTACTGTGAACTTGTCCGAGTTTATTTTCGATGGGCAGCAAATGCTCGATTATGGTATCCGTTACGGCAGAAAACGACGGTTTGATTTTCACTTCCACGTTCAACTGCTTGTAGTTTTCGTTGAGTTCTTGCAACTTGGCACCGAAAGAGGCCAGCGTCGATTCCTGCGTGGATTCCAGCACTCCAACTTGATCTCTGATGTTGACGACAATGTTCTGAAGGTTCTCGACTTGATTCAATTTCGAGCTCTTCTCGGTAAGATCGTTCACGATCCTTCGCATCTCTGTAAACTGCGTGTGAAGGTCGGCGACGCTCTGCGAAATGGGCAGCGTCGACACCAGCGAACTAATTTCGTCTCGAATCTGTTCCACGTTCGCCGTTTCCGTTTCTAGTCGTTTCAGCATTCGAGATATGTTTCTTTTCAAAGCGTGCAATTCTTTGGAGGTGGGGAGATTGGCCACCCTACTCTCGAGATCGCTCAATGAACTTTTGATGTCGTTCGAATCGGATAGTGCCGTCACCGCCGTTTTCAATTTTTCCAAATCTTCGCTCGAAGGCACGCTCGTCCGTAACGATTCCAAGTCACCCTGTATGTTGTCGAGTACGTGATGAAAATGAGCGAGATTCGTTTCGACGTTCAAATTTTCTAAATATTCGATCTTCTGCTGAACCGTGCTCAACGTGTCTTGAATGCTCGTCAACGCTCTTGCTTCAGCGTGAATATTTTTAATTTCTTCGTTGATCAATTCCAAGGACGCCTGAAGCGTAGCGATGGTGGTTTGAATGTGTTCGAAATCTTGATAGGCCTCCAATTGAATTTTTATGTTCGCGACGCTTTTACCGATGACCTGCAGTTCGTCCGACGATGGTAGGTTCGTCATGGTATCTTCCAAAGTCTGCAACTTGGATTTGATTTCTTCCAACGTGCCGGTGAATTCTTCTTGTAATTTGGAAACGACGACATGTAAGCGTTCTGCGTCTATATCGTTCACGACGGTTTGAAGTTCTGAGAAATTCTTTTCCATTGTGGAAGTTCGTTCTTCGATTTCGAGTTTCAGTTTTTCCAAATCTTCATTTTTCGATTGAAATTGCTGTAATTTGGCCAAATCATTTTGAAGCGAATCCACGCTCAACTGTATATTTTGAACGCTGTCGTAAGAAGGTACGTCGACATAATTTTTTATCAGCGTCTTCAGTTCGGAATCGATTTTCAGAATGGGGTCGAGACATTGCGTTTGGAGCGTAGCGATTTCCGACTCTAAACTTTTGTTTAAGGTCTCCTGCAAAGCAATCAAATCGGTCCTCAACTTCTTAACTCGAATGTCCAACATGAGAATCTCTTCTGCGTGGTCTACACGCTTGGTGTTGCCGAAAATGTCGTTAGGCATTTTTGGTTAACGGTTATTTATAATAGGATAAACGATTCGTAATTCTACAAAGAGAGGAATGAGTTTGTCGTAATCTCCGAGAAGTTCCATATAAAAATAATCTCCTGCAGAAACATCGTACGTAATGTTAGAAAGCATCTTGTCGTGCTTGATTCGAAAAATATTCTTGCCGGTAGAAATTTTGATTTCGCCTGCGTTTTCCGGATTCACGGTGATTTGAAGTTTCCCGTCGATCGGAATTTCGTAGAAATGTAAATTGTTATTAAAAACATAAAACATCTTGCCCACATCGTCATTCAGTTTCGTCCAAATGCTGTTGAGATGAACAATCAGTAAACCATTGAGTTTAGATAATACGGAAGGTAAGAGGTTATTGAAATTTGGCGGTGCAGTCTCCATGTTGATCTGTTTGCGGAAGCCAAAAAGATTCATTGTCCTTGTTAGTTATTTAAGAATACGGTCAAAGTTTTTTTTGTAATGACAGGCAAAGTTTTTTTTGTTTGCTTGCGTCACAATACAGGCACGCGCGCGCGCGTGTGTGTGTGCGACATATTGTTCCCGAAAGAGGTTTACAAAGGTCACGATATATAAACATTTGGTCCCACAGTTGGAAAATTACGATAAGCTGCATTCATCCTTCAAGGATGAGAGAGTGCATTCGTCACAATACACGCGCGTGCGTGTTAAAATTATACACCGTGAAAAGCTACGACGAGTTGGAAACACTGCTGGTAGGGTTAACATACACCATAAAAAGCTACGCCTCGCCCCCGAGTTGGCAACACTGCTTGTAAGGTTAACATACACCGTGAAAGGCTTCAAAATATCATATAGTGGAATTTTTGTAGAGTGGGTTGGCAACACTGACAAGTCTTGAATTATCATTTGAGGCTCGAATCATTATTTGATGCTCGAAATCATTATTTGAGGCTCGAAATCATCATTTGATGCTCGTCGGTGTTGGCAATTTCTATTTGTAGGTTAGCTTAGCCAGTAAAAGATCATATAGTGGAATTTTCTTCGGATGAGTTGGTAAAACCCAAGCCTCAAAAAAAACATCCAATAGAGTTGCCAAATATAAAAAGAGGACAATAGGCCCCCCTCATAAAAAGCTACAGTAAAAACCCACAGTGTCGCCAACACTAGGCCCCCAACAGTGTTGCCAGACATAAAAAATACATGGACCCCTCAGACCCTTTAATAAAAATTTAGTGAAAAACCCAGTAGGTTAACAACACTGTCAAAAAATCTACGGTAGTGTTGCCAGATGTAAACAAAGGGCAATAGACCCCCCCCTCATAAAAAACTACAGTAAGAGCCCACAGTGTTGCCAACTTTGTGCCCTCAAAATATACATCATAAAAGGCTACGACGAGCCTCAAATGATGATTCGAGCCTCAGTGAAAAAAAACCCAGTAGGTTAACAACACTGTCAAAAAATCTACGGGCAGTGTTACCAGATGTAAACAGAGGGCAATAGACCCCCCTCATAAAAAGCTACAGTAAAAAAACCCACAGTGTTGCCAACTCTACCCCTCAAAATATACATCATAAAAGGCTACGACGAGCCTCAAATAATGATTCGAGCCTCAGTAAAAAAAACCAGTAGGTTAACAACACTGTCAAACTACGGTAGTGTTGCCAGATGTAAACAAAAAACAATAGACCCCCCTCATAAAAGGCTACAGTGCCCCCACAGTGTTGCCAACTCTGCCCTCAAAATATACATCATAAAAGGCTACGACGAGCCTCAAATGATGATTCGAGCCTCAATTGATTATTTAGAACCGGGCCACCTGTACTACTTTTCACAATATGCTAAGATGAGTTCCAATGTTGTGAATGGAAGGGCCATGTTCAAAAACTAGAAAAATCACTTGTCACTGTTTTTGATGTTATCTGTAAAAAGCATGAACTATGACGAGAGAGGGAACCGTGTCGGAAATAAATTCGTAGAGGGTGGGGACTTGCGACATGAAGATTCGAGGATGCTAAATCCTAATAACTCGATAAATTGATATATGAATTGACCATTCCTTTCTATATTAACCAATTAATTCTCTTGCTATCTTAAAAACTCAGAGATTTAGTAATACAAGCCTTCTATCTGTCACCCTATCCCTGAACAAAACTAATTCAATCTTTTCCATCTCAATGTATCTAATTCTCTGCAAATCACACGGCCGGAATCTTGCGTGTATCGCTCTCACTAGTTATTCTTTCGGCTAGCTTTTGACTGTGTTGGAAACAACTTGAAGACTGGAACGACCATGCAAGGACAAACAGAAGAAGAAAGATGTGAAATGAAAAATTGATTTTTTGTGATAATGTTAACATTTCAGTCTAACGTCTCGAGAATTGCCTTTCGATAATGTTCCGTACTTGATTTAATCAATCGTTAGACGTAACACAAGAGATGACATTGTAAAAAAAAAACCACAAAATTTAAACATATTATTGCCAGAAATCATTTCATGATATTCTAAAATTCTATTTTAACTGTACTTGTATGGTCCACCAAGTGACTTTTCTTAGTGTCTGTATAACAATTAACGAATTATATACTCTTGGCGTGATGTTGCACGGAAGTAGATTGTTATAGCCTCAGGAAATTGCGTTGGGTTGTAACAGTCATGAGGCTGAGAGTGAAAACTACTATTCCTGCACAATTTTTGGCATCGTTGAAGTTAATGAATTGATACATATATTCTGGACATGAAGATTTTATAGTGACGTGCACCTTCACCAAGTATCGAAGATTCTACATTACAAGAATACATTAGAACCATGTCGTTGAATAGCAAAGAAGAAAAAAGCACCGGTTGTATATCCGTCGGCAATCACACAATCCAGAGTATTCTACGTATAAATATGTTATTCGATCGACAACTGCAAATCAACATTTCTCATAAATCTAAAATTTTTAAACTCCACATTATTTGTACTCCAACCGAGGATTGTAAGGGGGGGATAGTGCATATGGGTAATCAGTTTATCTCCTTATCTTCGAACCCAGCCGAATGTGGAGGTTAGTTTCTATCGGGAAGAAAAACTCAAAATGTAAAATCTTCATTATCACGAGTTAGAAAATAGGTATAAGGGGAGTGGAAGAGATGTCAAAAAGGTTTAGAAGTGCCATAACCGTGGGTGATAGATGACACCTAAAAGTAACAACATACAGAATTGGTGACAACAAATAGGTGCATTCTCTCCATATCATTTATTCCACCATTTAGAAAAATCGCAAGTTTTTGCACAAATTGACAAAAATTAAAAAAAAAACAAGTAGCAATTATTCACATTATTCTTTTAGCACCATAAAAAAAATGAAATTCGCACCAATAATGATTGTGAATATATATAATTTTCTTTCTCTCTTTTTTCAGTTGCCGAAATCAACTTTTTATTCCCCTCCTATCACACTAGGAAAATAAACATGCAACTTTAGTTATTACACATTCCATAATTAATCAAGATTCATTAAGAATATGCTATTTCTGATTAGGTTATATTTTTTCCCATAAAATAATTGGATGACTATGGCTATTAATGTTAGGACTGAAGTATGGTTACAAGGACGATGGAATTTGCAGGTACGTTTTTTATAAGAGATTTTCTGGTGGTGACAACACATCAGAAATAAAAATGTAGACTTACTGAAATAAAAGAGTTGGGAGAAAATTCCAACATAAAGTCATAAAAAATGGCGACCGGAAGTGGACGTATCTTGGAAACAGTAAGAGATAGCGCAAAAGTAACTCGAAAAATCCCCCCCGTTGACATCCCTGTCGATTTCGGTAACGTATAGTAAAAAAGGTAAAGTGCTCCCCTGTGCTTAGCACCACGCCATGAAGGCGTATAGGGGGTGTGGGGGTAACGCCCCACACTTTCGTGATCCGGTTGTGAGTGGGGGTGATGTGATCAGCATCACGCCCCTGACCGCCTTTACCCCCCAGGGTTTCCCCCAGGTACCTATGTTATTCGACGCTGGGTGGACACCGGGGCCGCTTCCAACGTTAGAAAAGTTCCCGGTTTTGAACCGGCCGGGGATCGAACCCGGGACCTTTAGCATGGTAGTCAGACGCGATACCGACTTTTTTTTTCATATAAGGAAATACCCCCTACACGGAGGTATCCCCCCACCATTCACTCTTTTTCTCACTTTTACACTTTTCAATTCTTACATTTTTCTTTGTTTCTTATCAACTGGACGAACACAAATACCCATGCCTTACCCGGGACTCGAACCCAGAACCCCTGGCGTTGTAGCGCGCTCTGCTAACCACTTCGCCACGGAGGTCGACAACTGAGCCACCGCAGCCACTTGGTAACGTAGAGTACACGGACGAAATTGGTGGTCCTGAGGTCAAGAGGTGGGCCAATTGCCAATTTTTTTTCGATCGCTCGTAACTTTCGAAAGAATGATTGTAAAAACGTGGAGTTTTTTGCGTTAGCATTGTCTCGATGTCCTCTGTCCTTCCCTACCAAAATTGTCATAGGTCGTCATGGATCCAAATTTACCCCCTCTGAAACTTTTGTAAGTCCAGTATTAAAATAATTAAAATTGCGAATATCTCGAAAACTGTGAGAGATAGGGCAAAAATAAATCGAAAAATCTCCTATAGGATACATTGTCGATTTTGGTGATGCAGAGTACGTATACCAAGTTTGGTGGTCCTAAGTTCAAGGGGGACGTGGGATATGGTCTAAACACCAATTGCCATTTTTTTCCATTGCTCGTAACTTCCGAACAGTTGGTCGCAGAGAGCTCAGGTTTGATGCGTTAGCATCGTCTCGGTGTCCTCCCTGACTGGAAGAAATTCAAAATGGCGACCGGAAGTGAATGCATCTCGAAAACGGTTACACTTGGTCAAAATCTGTTTTTGCGAATTAGAAATGACATGCAAACGAATAGGTCAACTGTTTCCCATTTAGGTTAGATAAGTCCGTAAAAGATTGTGTGTGTATATATATATATTAATTTTTTACGATCTTTAACGAGGATATATATATATATATATATATATATATATATATATATATATATATATATATATATATCCTCGTTAAAGATCGTAAAAAATTAATAGGTTAAGTTATATCACGTAAGATCGTGAAAGGTCGTAAGAAAAAAAGGAAGTAACGAGAAAAAATCCTCATCTCATGACAGGTCACAACTGGAGTGAATGTATGTTACCTAACTAGTAAAAAGTGAATAGGTTAAGTTATATCACGTAAGATCGTATATTATCTACAAAGTATCATGTTGCGACATACTGGAAAATAGATCGGCGAAGAGGACGTGTAGATGATCGGTTCCATGAACTCGGAACTTGGTTTGAAAGTGGCTATGATTCCCGTCTGCTTGTGACTTCCTAATAATCCGTCCGAAGATTTCGTGATCATACCTTCCGCCACGTTGCAGTGTACGTTCAGAGTTTCTATGGCCAAGAATTTAGGAATGTTGGTTGCTACGTGCTTGATGCCAGCTTCGAGTTTTGGGTGGTTGTTCTCGAAACCTAAAAGTTCTCCCATGGTGCCCAGGTCCACGGTCTCCGTCGCGGATAGGATTTCCACTCTGTGCGTGACCGAATTTTGAGAAAGGTATGTGCCTTTGGGTAATTGAGCTTGCAAAGTGGAAAGATTGTATTGTCCTGGCGTGACGACGATGTGTTCGCTTCCGACGCTAATTTTGTTGTTGTGCTGCGTGACGTTAGGTATGAGGTACATGCTGTAGAATGCACGCAGAGCCACGGATTTAGGATAGACGATGTCGTCGTGTAGCGTGAGTTTCAAGATTGAAGATTCGCTCGTGAGATGGAACACGCCCATCCTAGTGATGCTGTTTGAGGTTCCACAATGCTTTCTGGAAATCCTCGATCGTAGGGTTATTTATTTTAGAGAGAAACGCGAGCACGGAGAGGCAGAGATGGCCGCAGTTCACGTCTCCGAAATTTTGAATGCGTTCGTCGTTGTAGTATATAGAGGTTTTGTTCGTTTTCAGATAATGAATTAAATTTGTAGGTGGAACACCTCCGAAAGAATCGAAAACGAATGCTTTATCATCATTTTTGTGGTAACATATCCAATGCGTGCCTGGATTTTCTTGACCGTCCAAGTTGACTACTCCGCACTCTCTTCTTTTAACGCTTGAAGGTAACGAGTCGGACATGAAAACTCCTCTGAAGTGTTTGATTCGTAACGGTCCGATCAGAGATTCAATGTCTCGGTTGGTGAGTGCTGTTGTTTCTTTTTTTTAAACTTCTTCATCACGCCCTTCCCCCCTTTCTTCTCCATGGCCAGGTTGTGACGTTTCTGTTCTTCCAATTCCGCTTTGTTCTTCTTCGAGTCGATGACGGTTTTCGCGATGGCGGCACTTCCGCCGGCCAAACTTCCCACGGCCCCCAATGCTGCCAGGATGGCGGGGATGCTGAATATGAAACGCTGCAATCTTTTCAATTGAGGTGTGCTGAGCAGTAATTTCATTCCGTGTCCTTTCGACAAGCAAGAACGTTTCTTCTCGCGTTGTTTCTTGGTGAGTAACCCATCGAGAGCACCTAGATTTTTTAGATTGGAGTATGGTATCTGGTACACGACACCCTTGGGCTTCATGTTGATGCTCTATGTGTTATTTTCACGGTATGTTATTTATATATATATTCTGAGATTTTTTCTTGTGTAGTTTTTTTACGGTATGTTATTTATATACCCCACCCCAATTTTTGTTTCGTGTTCATGGCGATGGTGGTACCCAGTGCGGCGACCCGTTCACCCAGCGATGCGTCTCTGCTCACGAACCTTTCGAAAGCTGCATGTTCCAATTTTTTGTCTGCTTCGTGACGTGCGTCCAGATCCGTCTGCGTGGTGCTGTAAGCGATGTCGTGATCTTTGCATGCCGCGTCCAACGGATTCACACCCTTGTCTCCTCTCTCCAATCTTTTCTCGAGTTTGGTACCCGGTCCGCAGTACTGGTAGCCAGGTAGATGCATCTCGAAAGGTAACTTGTTGATGATGTCGTTCACGAGTCCCTTTCCTTCGGCCACGTTCCAAAATTTCGGAGGCAGCGTGTTGATGATTTTTATCAGGTAACCTATGCCCTTGTCGTCGTTCACGATGAAGTTGGAAAGTTTCGTGCTGATCATGTCCACGATGCCAACCTTCTCGTTGTAGAAATTACGATTGCCTGTATTCTCTTCGCCGGCTATCACCAACAATCGGTCCACGAGTTTCCTAACGTCGTCCACCCAAACGAATTCTTTGGGTAACGTGTTGTAGCGTTTGACGCCGCTGCCTGTTTTGACCTGGTTCCAAATCGGTTTGATGATATTCCTGTACTTCTCGCCGCTGCTCGATTTCACCCTATTCTGCGAGGCGTCGTTGTTCTGGTACAAGGCATCCGTCATGATCAGAATTTCCTTGTAACTTTGGTAATCTTCGTCGGTGTAATCTTTCGGCTGCTTTTTGGCAACGAGTTCCCACAGTCCCACCGTACCCGGATACCTGTTCCAACTATCCTTGTCGCCTAAATTGACTTTAATGTCGTTGCCTTCGAAGGTCACCTTCGATTTCCCAATCTTCCACACCACACCGCCGCCTTCGCTGGTTTCCATGCTGGGATACAATCCGAACACTTCATCCTTGTCGAATTTCCCCGTGCTCAGGTAGTCTCGTGCCAAAGGTCCCAACTCGATTTTATCCGAAGACGTGCTGCCTATGGCTCGACGTCGTGCCGGTGCATCCTTCAGTTCGAACGGCGTCGAAGGAATGCTCGAAATAGGCGTGGGTACGGCGTAACTTTTAGCTGCGAGCGGTACGAGTTCGTTGATCAAATTTTTATTTTGTTCCGTGACACTTTTAATTTCTTTACCTAGACTGCTGATGGCATCGATCACGGGTTGATCTTGACGTTTCTTCTCTTCGTAGAATCCGCGATTCTCGGATTTCCAACCTTTGAAGCGTTTCGCGAGGTAATCGCGAAGCTTGAGATTTTCGTCTTCGATTTTTCGTTTCGTCATGACGTTATTTATACACGTCGTTTCTCACAACGTTGCAACGTTTAGAAAGTCGTTGATTTTGTTTCTGTATTTTCCGTCGTTGGGTTTCCTCGTCATGTCGATCGTCGCGAATCCGAAATCGTCACCGTTCCAGCAAGTAGAGCAGCAGCGTTCCGAAAATTGATTGTAGTTCATGTCTCCGCCTACGTAGTCATCGTACGCGTGCTTGAGGTTGGTGTGATCTTGACGAAACAAACATATGAAATTAGCGTTGTCGCGTACTAACTGTTTTGGAATTTTGGAAAACGTTTGAGCTAGGTAGAAGCAATCCATTTTTTTGTGACGACCTTGCGTGAAAAAATTGCGAATTTCATTTTGATTTTCCAGGATGGCGTCGTCGAACACAACGACTGAATTTTCACGACAATCGTCGAGTGGTTTTATTTCCGAGGCGAACGTTGCAATGTCCAGACCATCGTACAGTTTCATCAGTTGCTGGTATTTGGATTGCTCCAAACTTTTCGAGAACACGTACAGGTGCCTGTTCTTCCAATCTAACCAATTCGGTGCGAGGAGAAAATTGTCCACGATCAGTGTCGTTTTCCCACACCCCGAAGGACCTACGATCAGACAGCGGATGCTGTCGGGAATCAACTTGCCGTTCTTTTTTTTTCTCGTTTGACTTTCCGGATCCGGTAGACGCTTCACCACGTTCCACGTACTCACAAGATCACTTCGTCCGCTTCGATCCAACTTTTTTCCGGAAGTCCCAGCCATTTGACAAACAGTTTGTCACCTTTCCTACGCAATACTTTCTCGATGAGGTACGTGTCGGGGTGTTTTGTTTTAGAGAGTTCCTCTTCGTAAAATCTTCCTTTCAAAATCTCGCCGCTACTATCTTTTATTATATACGTGTGTCGGTTTCCGGGTAGAACTCGAACCACCGTAAAGAGTTCCGTGCTCCAATTTTTTGTGAATCCCTTCTCGAAGATGCGTTTGAATTTGCTGATCCTCACCTGGTCTCCAATTTTGTATTTAGCTTTTTTGTCGTGGGTGTGTACTTTGGACAGTAAACTGTAGAAATTAAACGCTGCTCGTCGGACTTGGTAACGTCGGCTGGCTTCATGCCTATTGTTCTGTGTACCGTATCATTATAGGAGTCGACGAGTTCCGGCAGGATGTCGACCCATTTGTAATTTCCCCGAAGCGTGAATCGTTTCCACATGTGTGTTTTCAAGGTTCGATTGAATCTTTCCACGATGCTGGCTTTGATGTGACTGAAGGTCGAATAATGTTGAATCTTGTGTTTTTGAATAAACTTTTGGAATACGGCGTTGTAAAATTCTTTACCGTTGTCCGTTTGCAGAAACCGTGGTTGTCTGCCGCCGCTTTCGCGAAAAATTAATTTGAATGCTTCCGTGACGCATGTTCCCGTTTTCGCCTTCAAAGGTAGAGCCCATGCGAATTTCGAAAATGTGTCTATGACGGTGAGGAGGTACTTGTTGCCCTTGTTCAATTTATGTACGTTTTTCAAATTGCCGCTACTCATCTCCACGAGGTCGCTTTGCCAGAGGTCGTCGATGCCCTTGGTTACCACAGCCAAACGTTCGTAGTTACGGCGTGCAGGTTTATGCAATTCTTCGACGATGGCTTGCCTAGACATTTTTTTTTTTAGAGATTACGTTTCAAGAGAAGCACAAGCGTGATGGGATTCAAAGAGGGTGGCACTTCGCTCGTGTTTTGAATGATCAGCTTATCGCCGGCACTCACGTCGAAAACGGTAAGATCTTCGTCTTCGTGTATTTCATATATGTTGCGCGTTTCGTTCCAACGTGCCAGAGGAATGTTTCCTGCTTTCTGGACACCACGATTCGATATCAAAGTCATGGTGGGAACGCTAGCTTTTCTACCGTGAGACCAGTACGAAAATTCGTTTATCTGAATCGTGCCATCGAGGAGAAACTTGTAGTACGGATGATAAGGATGCAACATGTACAGTTTGTTACCTTCGACGAACGTGGAGATTCTCTGTTGATTGGGTACGCTGTTGATTTCGATGGCTTGCAGAGAATGCAGTTTAGCGAATTTAGTGTCGACGCCGAGCAGATTACTGTGAACTTGTCCGAGTTTATTTTCGATGGGCAGCAAATGCTCGATTATGGTATCCGTTACGGCAGAAAACGACGGTTTGATTTTCACTTCCACGTTCAACTGCTTGTAGTTTTCGTTGAGTTCTTGCAACTTGGCACCGAAAGAGGCCAGCGTCGATTCCTGCGTGGATTCCAGCACTCCAACTTGATCTCTGATGTTGACGACAATGTTCTGAAGGTTCTCGACTTGATTCAATTTCGAGCTCTTCTCGGTAAGATCGTTCACGATCCTTCGCATCTCTGTAAACTGCGTGTGAAGGTCGGCGACGCTCTGCGAAATGGGCAGCGTCGACACCAGCGAACTAATTTCGTCTCGAATCTGTTCCACGTTCGCCGTTTCCGTTTCTAGTCGTTTCAGCATTCGAGATATGTTTCTTTTCAAAGCGTGCAATTCTTTGGAGGTGGGGAGATTGGCCACCCTACTCTCGAGATCGCTCAATGAACTTTTGATGTCGTTCGAATCGGATAGTGCCGTCACCGCCGTTTTCAATTTTTCCAAATCTTCGCTCGAAGGCACGCTCGTCCGTAACGATTCCAAGTCACCCTGTATGTTGTCGAGTACGTGATGAAAATGAGCGAGATTCGTTTCGACGTTCAAATTTTCTAAATATTCGATCTTCTGCTGAACCGTGCTCAACGTGTCTTGAATGCTCGTCAACGCTCTTGCTTCAGCGTGAATATTTTTAATTTCTTCGTTGATCAATTCCAAGGACGCCTGAAGCGTAGCGATGGTGGTTTGAATGTGTTCGAAATCTTGATAGGCCTCCAATTGAATTTTTATGTTCGCGACGCTTTTACCGATGACCTGCAGTTCGTCCGACGATGGTAGGTTCGTCATGGTATCTTCCAAAGTCTGCAACTTGGATTTGATTTCTTCCAACGTGCCGGTGAATTCTTCTTGTAATTTGGAAACGACGACATGTAAGCGTTCTGCGTCTATATCGTTCACGACGGTTTGAAGTTCTGAGAAATTCTTTTCCATTGTGGAAGTTCGTTCTTCGATTTCGAGTTTCAGTTTTTCCAAATCTTCATTTTTCGATTGAAATTGCTGTAATTTGGCCAAATCATTTTGAAGCGAATCCACGCTCAACTGTATATTTTGAACGCTGTCGTAAGAAGGTACGTCGACATAATTTTTTATCAGCGTCTTCAGTTCGGAATCGATTTTCAGAATGGGGTCGAGACATTGCGTTTGGAGCGTAGCGATTTCCGACTCTAAACTTTTGTTTAAGGTCTCCTGCAAAGCAATCAAATCGGTCCTCAACTTCTTAACTCGAATGTCCAACATGAGAATCTCTTCTGCGTGGTCTACACGCTTGGTGTTGCCGAAAATGTCGTTAGGCATTTTTGGTTAACGGTTATTTATAATAGGATAAACGATTCGTAATTCTACAAAGAGAGGAATGAGTTTGTCGTAATCTCCGAGAAGTTCCATATAAAAATAATCTCCTGCAGAAACATCGTACGTAATGTTAGAAAGCATCTTGTCGTGCTTGATTCGAAAAATATTCTTGCCGGTAGAAATTTTGATTTCGCCTGCGTTTTCCGGATTCACGGTGATTTGAAGTTTCCCGTCGATCGGAATTTCGTAGAAATGTAAATTGTTATTAAAAACATAAAACATCTTGCCCACATCGTCATTCAGTTTCGTCCAAATGCTGTTGAGATGAACAATCAGTAAACCATTGAGTTTAGATAATACGGAAGGTAAGAGGTTATTGAAATTTGGCGGTGCAGTCTCCATGTTGATCTGTTTGCGGAAGCCAAAAAGATTCATTGTCCTTGTTAGTTATTTAAGAATACGGTCAAAGTTTTTTTTGTAATGACAGGCAAAGTTTTTTTTGTTTGCTTGCGTCACAATACAGGCACGCGCGCGCGCGTGTGTGTGTGCGACATATTGTTCCCGAAAGAGGTTTACAAAGGTCACGATATATAAACATTTGGTCCCACAGTTGGAAAATTACGATAAGCTGCATTCATCCTTCAAGGATGAGAGAGTGCATTCGTCACAATACACGCGCGTGCGTGTTAAAATTATACACCGTGAAAAGCTACGACGAGTTGGAAACACTGCTGGTAGGGTTAACATACACCATAAAAAGCTACGCCTCGCCCCCGAGTTGGCAACACTGCTTGTAAGGTTAACATACACCGTGAAAGGCTTCAAAATATCATATAGTGGAATTTTTGTAGAGTGGGTTGGCAACACTGACAAGTCTTGAATTATCATTTGAGGCTCGAATCATTATTTGATGCTCGAAATCATTATTTGAGGCTCGAAATCATCATTTGATGCTCGTCGGTGTTGGCAATTTCTATTTGTAGGTTAGCTTAGCCAGTAAAAGATCATATAGTGGAATTTTCTTCGGATGAGTTGGTAAAACCCAAGCCTCAAAAAAAACATCCAATAGAGTTGCCAAATATAAAAAGAGGACAATAGGCCCCCCTCATAAAAAGCTACAGTAAAAACCCACAGTGTCGCCAACACTAGGCCCCCAACAGTGTTGCCAGACATAAAAAATACATGGACCCCTCAGACCCTTTAATAAAAATTTAGTGAAAAACCCAGTAGGTTAACAACACTGTCAAAAAATCTACGGTAGTGTTGCCAGATGTAAACAAAGGGCAATAGACCCCCCCCTCATAAAAAACTACAGTAAGAGCCCACAGTGTTGCCAACTTTGTGCCCTCAAAATATACATCATAAAAGGCTACGACGAGCCTCAAATGATGATTCGAGCCTCAGTGAAAAAAAACCCAGTAGGTTAACAACACTGTCAAAAAATCTACGGGCAGTGTTACCAGATGTAAACAGAGGGCAATAGACCCCCCTCATAAAAAGCTACAGTAAAAAAACCCACAGTGTTGCCAACTCTACCCCTCAAAATATACATCATAAAAGGCTACGACGAGCCTCAAATAATGATTCGAGCCTCAGTAAAAAAAACCAGTAGGTTAACAACACTGTCAAACTACGGTAGTGTTGCCAGATGTAAACAAAAAACAATAGACCCCCCTCATAAAAGGCTACAGTGCCCCCACAGTGTTGCCAACTCTGCCCTCAAAATATACATCATAAAAGGCTACAACGAGCCTCAAATGATGATTCGAGCCTCAATTGATTATTTAGAACCGGGCCACCTGTACTACTTTTCACAATATGCTAAGATGAGTTCCAATGTTGTGAATGGAAGGGCCATGTTCAAAAACTAGAAAAATCACTTGTCACTGTTTTTGATGTTATCTGTAAAAAGCATGAACTATGACGAGAGAGGGAACCGTGTCGGAAATAAATTCGTAGAGGGTGGGGACTTGCGACATGAAGATTCGAGGATGCTAAATCCTAATAACTCGATAAATTGATATATGAATTGACCATTCCTTTCTATATTAACCAATTAATTCTCTTGCTATCTTAAAAACTCAGAGATTTAGTAATACAAGCCTTCTATCTGTCACCCTATCCCTGAACAAAACTAATTCAATCTTTTCCATCTCAATGTATCTAATTCTCTGCAAATCACACGGCCGGAATCTTGCGTGTATCGCTCTCACTAGTTATTCTTTCGGCTAGCTTTTGACTGTGTTGGAAACAACTTGAAGACTGGAACGACCATGCAAGGACAAACAGAAGAAGAAAGATGTGAAATGAAAAATTGATTTTTTGTGATAATGTTAACATTTCAGTCTAACGTCTCGAGAATTGCCTTTCGATAATGTTCCGTACTTGATTTAATCAATCGTTAGACGTAACACAAGAGATGACATTGTAAAAAAAAAACCACAAAATTTAAACATATTATTGCCAGAAATCATTTCATGATATTCTAAAATTCTATTTTAACTGTACTTGTATGGTCCACCAAGTGACTTTTCTTAGTGTCTGTATAACAATTAACGAATTATATACTCTTGGCGTGATGTTGCACGGAAGTAGATTGTTATAGCCTCAGGAAATTGCGTTGGGTTGTAACAGTCATGAGGCTGAGAGTGAAAACTACTATTCCTGCACAATTTTTGGCATCGTTGAAGTTAATGAATTGATACATATATTCTGGACATGAAGATTTTATAGTGACGTGCACCTTCACCAAGTATCGAAGATTCTACATTACAAGAATACATTAGAACCATGTCGTTGAATAGCAAAGAAGAAAAAAGCACCGGTTGTATATCCGTCGGCAATCACACAATCCAGAGTATTCTACGTATAAATATGTTATTCGATCGACAACTGCAAATCAACATTTCTCATAAATCTAAAATTTTTAAACTCCACATTATTTGTACTCCAACCGAGGATTGTAAGGGGGGGATAGTGCATATGGGTAATCAGTTTATCTCCTTATCTTCGAACCCAGCCGAATGTGGAGGTTAGTTTCTATCGGGAAGAAAAACTCAAAATGTAAAATCTTCATTATCACGAGTTAGAAAATAGGTATAAGGGGAGTGGAAGAGATGTCAAAAAGGTTTAGAAGTGCCATAACCGTGGGTGATAGATGACACCTAAAAGTAACAACATACAGAATTGGTGACAACAAATAGGTGCATTCTCTCCATATCATTTATTCCACCATTTAGAAAAATCGCAAGTTTTTGCACAAATTGACAAAAATTAAAAAAAAAACAAGTAGCAATTATTCACATTATTCTTTTAGCACCATAAAAAAAATGAAATTCGCACCAATAATGATTGTGAATATATATAATTTTCTTTCTCTCTTTTTTCAGTTGCCGAAATCAACTTTTTATTCCCCTCCTATCACACTAGGAAAATAAACATGCAACTTTAGTTATTACACATTCCATAATTAATCAAGATTCATTAAGAATATGCTATTTCTGATTAGGTTATATTTTTTCCCATAAAATAATTGGATGACTATGGCTATTAATGTTAGGACTGAAGTATGGTTACAAGGACGATGGAATTTGCAGGTACGTTTTTTATAAGAGATTTTCTGGTGGTGACAACACATCAGAAATAAAAATGTAGACTTACTGAAATAAAAGAGTTGGGAGAAAATTCCAACATAAAGTCATAAAAAATGGCGACCGGAAGTGGACGTATCTTGGAAACAGTAAGAGATAGCGCAAAAGTAACTCGAAAAATCCCCCCCGTTGACATCCCTGTCGATTTCGGTAACGTATAGTAAAAAAGGTAAAGTGCTCCCCTGTGCTTAGCACCACGCCATGAAGGCGTATAGGGGGTGTGGGGGTAACGCCCCACACTTTCGTGATCCGGTTGTGAGTGGGGGTGATGTGATCAGCATCACGCCCCTGACCGCCTTTACCCCCCAGGGTTTCCCCCAGGTACCTATGTTATTCGACGCTGGGTGGACACCGGGGCCGCTTCCAACGTTAGAAAAGTTCCCGGTTTTGAACCGGCCGGGGATCGAACCCGGGACCTTTAGCATGGTAGTCAGACGCGATACCGACTTTTTTTTTCATATAAGGAAATACCCCCTACACGGAGGTATCCCCCCACCATTCACTCTTTTTCTCACTTTTACACTTTTCAATTCTTACATTTTTCTTTGTTTCTTATCAACTGGACGAACACAAATACCCATGCCTTACCCGGGACTCGAACCCAGAACCCCTGGCGTTGTAGCGCGCTCTGCTAACCACTTCGCCACGGAGGTCGACAACTGAGCCACCGCAGCCACTTGGTAACGTAGAGTACACGGACGAAATTGGTGGTCCTGAGGTCAAGAGGTGGGCCAATTGCCAATTTTTTTTCGATCGCTCGTAACTTTCGAAAGAATGATTGTAAAAACGTGGAGTTTTTTGCGTTAGCATTGTCTCGATGTCCTCTGTCCTTCCCTACCAAAATTGTCATAGGTCGTCATGGATCCAAATTTACCCCCTCTGAAACTTTTGTAAGTCCAGTATTAAAATAATTAAAATTGCGAATATCTCGAAAACTGTGAGAGATAGGGCAAAAATAAATCGAAAAATCTCCTATAGGATACATTGTCGATTTTGGTGATGCAGAGTACGTATACCAAGTTTGGTGGTCCTAAGTTCAAGGGGGACGTGGGATATGGTCTAAACACCAATTGCCATTTTTTTCCATTGCTCGTAACTTCCGAACAGTTGGTCGCAGAGAGCTCAGGTTTGATGCGTTAGCATCGTCTCGGTGTCCTCCCTGACTGGAAGAAATTCAAAATGGCGACCGGAAGTGAATGCATCTCGAAAACGGTTACACTTGGTCAAAATCTGTTTTTGCGAATTAGAAATGACATGCAAACGAATAGGTCAACTGTTTCCCATTTAGGTTAGATAAGTCCGTAAAAGATTGTGTGTGTATATATATATATTAATTTTTTACGATCTTTAACGAGGATATATATATATATATATATATATATATATATATATATATATATATATATATCCTCGTTAAAGATCGTAAAAAATTAATAGGTTAAGTTATATCACGTAAGATCGTGAAAGGTCGTAAGAAAAAAAGGAAGTAACGAGAAAAAATCCTCATCTCATGACAGGTCACAACTGGAGTGAATGTATGTTACCTAACTAGTAAAAAGTGAATAGGTTAAGTTATATCACGTAAGATCGTATATTATCTACAAAGTATCATGTGAAAAAAAATCGAGTAGCGGTTAAAATTGTACTGGAACGTCGTCGAACGCTATAAAATCTACAAAAAAATTGTCATAATATGATACAACTGAGGCTAAATCCATAGAAGAAAGGGATACATGCTAAGTATGACTTTGAACCCCCTAACTATACTACTTATCTCTTAAACGGTAGGAGTTAAACAAAATCTGTTTGCGAATTTCTAATGTACACTTGTATATGTGTAATAGTCTCAATACAACCAATGTTCGGAAATCTATAATGGCGACCGGAAACACTCTATCTCGGAAACTGTTGGTCGTAGAGAGTTCGGGTTTTCTGTGTTAGTATTGTCTTAGTGTCCAAGTTTGGTATTTCTAAGCTCATAAAAGAGGAGTTTGGTCCAACTGTCAAAATTATGGATTTGTTGATGACAATGCAGTCTGACTCGGGGGCTTCCATGACAGCCTGCTTCCTGAACCCGAACACGTTCATAGGCATGGTTATTTCTTATGCGCGCGAGTTGAAATATCACGACAAAAAGTTGCGAATGGGGATTTTCGCCAAACGTTAAATATCCGAGAAGTTAGCCACATCACAGTAAGGTAAGGTGTCATCCATTTAGGTTAGATTAGGTCGTAATAGAGTACGATGTTAGTTTAGATTAGGGTGTGAAAGAGTAACATGAGTCCGTAACACTGCGAGCTTCACCGAGCCCCATTTTCGATACCGCGTAAAAGGCTACAATAAGCTAGCAATGCTGTTAAATATAGATCGTAAAAGACTATGAGTTGGCAATACTGTAAAATATATATCGTAAAAAGCTACAAGTTAGCAACACTGCGAGCCCCAATGAGCCCCATTTTCTGTTGGTGAATCGGGCTTATGCCTCTACTTTTATTATTTTGCACTTCTATCATGTGAATAACTACAGAATTTGAATAATTTTATGTTTTTTATGTATTATATTATCTTATTAGAAATACTGACAGCCTAAAGTATCTCTATTCACCAATTCAGATTTTTGTCCCCATTTTCAGAATTCTGGCCCGCTGTGCATCGCAATGAAGTAGTTAATGTTATAATAACCAGAAATTTCTTGTATTTGAATTTCCTACTGAATCTTACTATTGTGTAACAATACATATTTTAATAACGTCTGTGTTAATGTGTGCTAAAATAATAATATTACACAAAAACTAAGGAGGACACTTACGATAATGAAAGGGAAAGTTCAAAGTAAGTTATTTAATTGCATCATTCGTTCGTTTTATCATGTGAAAAATTATCTTGATGTTAATATTTGAAGGGCTCGGTGCAAGAAGGAGCTAACCTTCAAAAAGTTGTTTTCGAGATATTAGCATTTGAAAGTTTGAAAAAATCCATCAATCCGAATTTTGTTTGTATTATTGTGCAGTTGATTTCAAAAGCATTTCTGAAGTTTCAAGTTTACATGGACACATTCAAATGTGGTACAATTATTGCAAAGATGATTGATTCAATTAGTTCTTTTTCAGTTCATTGTTTCCCATTGTTGGTTAGATCCTTATTGCATCAAAATCTTCGGTGTCAGTTCTGAGGAATAACAACAAACAGGAAGGATGACCATTATATTGTGAACAAAAAAATATACATAAGAATGAAAAATCAAAGTTAATTTTGCAGGCAGAAAAAAATGACATACAAGTTTAATTCATATTCAGTGTCAGCCGAAATATTCTCAGCACTAACACAAAATGGCATATGAATGCAGGTCGCACAAACTATTCTGAATTCAACTGATCCAGGCCCTCCTATTGTATCAGTCATCACGTCCATCCAGAATTTCTGCACTCTCCTCGGCAGTTACTTCCGTCGGAATAAGGCTGAGATAAAAATGATGGTATATTGGAGGGATCCATTCCAACAGGGACATTATGTCTGAATATTTCCGGACATCTATGGAAATCTGTTCCTTGTACTTGCATGGCAAATCACTTAGGGGTACCTCTGGCAGTGGACGGTCTCTTTTCTTTAGGGTGCACCTAGTCCATATTGGCGCTTCTTTCTGGTATGAATAACTCTCATACAGAATATGGCGAGTAGCGGATTCCATCATGAACACCGCAGCCTCTTTAAACTTGAGGGGCTCCTTACCATCTGTGGTGGTTTTCTTGGTAATTGATGCCACAAGTCGTGTGAGATCCTTGAAGTCGGTTTGCTGCATGCGTGTTACATGAAATTTCTTCTTTCTGTTTTTGCAATGCTGATCACATCTGCCCATTCATCTGTTGTATATTGTATATTATAGGAAAATGTGAATGACCTCCTGGAAGATTGTCCCTTTGTGTAGGAACGTTTCGTATTCTGAATTCTAATATTTTGCATGAGGTATGTGTTCTGTGTTGCATAATCAGCCAAGTCCTAGAATGTGTGAAAAATGAACTCTGCATTCCCCTTAATTTTGTCCCAGCATTTCTTTTTGACAAGTACATGGCTCACCTATCTTCCTGGCTGGAACAACATCCTTTGTGTGCCCGGACGTGTACTGCTCTCCTTTATTTCCTTTTCTCTTACGTTTCACTCTCTCCCAGTTATCCTGGTCGCATCGTCTCTTTCTGGTTGGAGGATGTTTCACAGGAGATCGCTCTCTCGTCCTTGTGATGTGAAGGTCATTCTGAAATGGATCAGAGTAACAAATGTGTTTGAAAATGTAAACTAGCACTAAGCAATAACAGTCCAATCCACTCGACAAACAGAAATTTCCGAAACACGTCATTCTTGCAAATGACAAAACAATTCTGATTATTTATCTTTACATTATTTCTACAATACCTTTCCTGTTGATTGACTGATTGATTTGTTGTTTTAAGTGTACTTTATGCACAGTAAGGCTAATCGGGACTGGACCTACAGTTTAAAGTGGAATCCAAACCACTATGTGCCTCCACCGGGAATTGCATCCGGGACCCCTTGATTACAAGGCGACGACGCTACCACTGCGCCATCCGGGAGGCCACCTTTCCTATTCTATACGATTTATCGCAATATCCTTGATGCTGCGTTGCCAGAATTTGTCATTATTAGGGAACCATGTACGTGTGTCATGTCGATGTCTTCGTGATTAATCATTTCAGCAATATGGTGCTAACCTACATTCATTATGTTAGCAGCAGTTGTCATCAGAATAAGTTCATGATTTTACTGTACCAACTTGCAAGAGGCCTGACGAATGCATAGTGAGCTGATTTGCGCATTAACATGCATATCACGACGCACACTTACCAACCGTTTTCAACGTGCCCAAGTCTGAGACAATAAGGTGTTAACCAACATTTTCAAAAAATAGCAAAAATAAAAACTTCTTTCTTTCCTCAGAGTCGGTGCTTTCGCTGCTCTACACTCTACATACATAGTTTTGGTCACCAAAGCTGTTGACACCGCACAGAGGGCCATATTAGTCATCAGAATCACAAATATATGAGGAGGTGCTCGTTATCCAACTTTCCGTTCGTACGTTCCTTTCGAAGAAGGGTACCATGTGATTGCGCGCGAATGTGACACAGCTCCAGCACCACATCTTGGTGAATGCAGACGTTCATGCCGCACGTACTGCACGGTGTATCTCAATTTTGACAGAAGTGAGGGTTAGCTCCTTATTGCACCGAGCCCTTCATTTTATACATTATTTAAAAATTCTGCTCCTTAATCTGAATGTTATTGGAAGACGTCACTTCAGTTGGAAATACTGTACCTAAATTTCAGAGTTGATTTAAATTTTAAAAAGTTAATATACGTAGGAAAAAAGAGAAGAATAGCAAGCAGGATTCAGAAAAGGCAATCAACAATTGATTTGATAAAGGTTTCTAATTGGAAAAATTCCGGGATATCACATTGATGTTCGCCACATATTTAGCACCGATCTCATCTGTTATTAATTTCAAATTGAAATATTTTTATTTTGTCGAAAACGCAGTCGATATGCAAGACACTTTTTACGAGTTTTTCACCTTTAAGTACGGGATTTAGTAGCATTTTCCGAAACCCTCGTTTCCAACCCTTCGGCGCCTGCTAAATAGTCCAGACGTATATGTCAATATTTATATTGTACGTGGGTTCTTCAACGAAGGGATTATATGACTACCGGTAATACGTTGCTAGTGTGGTACACAATCATGTACTAACAGGTGCTTGTACCGCAATTGTGGCATATGGACTGTATGACGTCATAAATCCAAGATGGCTGCCGCTTCATGCACCAACAAAGAAAATCGATCATAACTCCTTTAAAAGTGGTATTGGCAAAAAATATATACATATACAGTGTTCTTCAAATTTAGAAAGGAACAAAATTAATTCCTACAGTTTTTTCATATCTCGCACTTTTATGGAGATATATCCAGTGAAACTATTGTGTGTCTTTTTCGGCAAGGATTCTAAGCGTATTTTACACATTACTTGACATTCTGGCATATTAAGGGAAAAAGTGACTGACTGTGATATTTATTGATTCCTACTATCGTGGCGTATGGCTTGTGTGACGTCATATATCCAAGACGGCTGCCTCTGCACTGCAGAGTGTGCAGATCTTAACAAAGAAAAACGACCATGTCTCCTAACTCCTTTGGGAGTCATTTTCACTATTTGTAAGTTTATTGGGTTTTTGCACTAAGGGAAGATATGTGTATAGAGAATGACTTCATTTGGAGGCATGCAACAGGTGTTTTGCTAGAAAATGTATCAGAGACCATTACGTGACGTCCGAAATCCAAGATGTTCGTCATGGAGGTTCTTCACATAACCATACTGTCCATAACCTGGTTTGGAGTTCGATTATCTGATTTTTTCAGAGGCATTTTCTGTTAATAAATAACAAGTGAAAATATTCATTATTATTTTTTTCATTGTCACTACCATTATTATAACTATTATAGTAAAGGAGTAATAACATCACCTGTGACTTCCACATTGTCTTTTGAAATTTAAGCTGCTCACCTCTTATCAAGATTGAGAGTGGTTGTAATCATTTGGGAAAAATCATGTCATCAATACAATCAATTTAGTTAATTTCCTCGTCACTCTGATCTGAATCTCTGTCCTGGAAGTAATTGTTTTTACACTTTCTTCATCTACACTACAAAGACACAGTTCTGTACATGGCATGGACTGATCCCGGAATATGCATGAACAATTCCTCTTTCTGCAACCACATGTCATCTGTAATATTGTCTGAAGCTCTAGGCAATGTCGCTATGACAGGAATGATCTTCTTGTCATCCACATTTTCTTCTTTTCCCCTTCAACAGCCTAATGGGTTGGGTAGTTTTGGATGTTCTTCTTCTGCTTTTATTTCACTCCAATACTTGGATGTAACTCCTTCTGGTGAAAGATAAAAGGGGTACACTATTGATGGTATCCCAGTTTGTGTTTGTACTTGCAAGGAAGGAAAAGAAATGGTCGTTGAACGTACTTGATAGCGCAGAAGATGATGTGCTTCAATCTCTTGCAAACCTTGGTTCTCATGGATGAAGGAGATGACAGAATGAAAGAATGAATTGATTGATTTTACTTCTCGTTTCTGCTACTTTTGGGGAATGACAGACATTTAATTTTTTTTTAAAAAATCAATTTCTTTTATATACAATTTCAATTTGGGAATTTTTTTTGTACGCAGAGGATCATAACATTCCCCACTCGGTAAACGAATAAAGATATCGTCAGGACTTGCTCAGAATATTGTAAAATATGGAGTTTTACACGGGAAACGGCGAGGACGCATACTTTAGTAAGTTAAGAGAAGGTCAAGGACATAGATGAAAACCAGGTGAGGAGAGTAGCACGGGGTCTTTTGGTTGGAATTGTCTGAAGGAGCAACAGCTGGAGCTATAGAGTTATTCGCTTACCGAGCAGGGTTAGTTTACTTCCCCTTAGGGCCGATTTTTCAATGTCCAGTTATTCTCTCTGTTAACTATCTGCCAGTTGGAGATAATCGCCACTCTTAACCAGCACCGGGTTTTTCAATGTGAAAGTAACTGGCAGTTAACAAATCGTAACTTTGCACCCCAAAATGATATATTGGTAATGCTGAAGCGCGGAAAAATAGGGAATCGATCTGCGCGCCATCTATTAGTATAGTTTCAAACCGCGTCGATTAGCAAACAGCCTGGCGTTTAAATATAGAACTACAAGCACGCCCCGCTCGAAAGCACGTTATTGCATAGGAAACGATTGGAACAATGGCTGCTTATCCATTCTGTATACTTACGAAATAAATTAACGAAAGCAAGCACTACAGATTTGGCTTTCTTCTAATAAAGGTCAATTCAATGTCATGTTGGGGAAATGCTGTTATGAGGCGCAAGCGCAGATGCTTTCTTGTAGAAGAACTCGAATAATTTAATAATACCCGTCTGTTGATATAAACACTACGAGTATTAATATGTAGATATTGTTCATTTGACTGCATGCTTTGTACCTCTCTATGCATGTTTGTTGAGCGAAAAAGAATATGTTAGTGAGCATGCTTTGTAGGTCAAGTTCTAAGTGGTGTATGAAGGTACGAAAGGTACGAGTAAAAATAATTTTAAAATTTACTGTAATATTTCTCCGAGAAGATTATTCAACAATAAAGCATGAATTGAAGGCAACACACGTAATAAATAATTGACAAGAAAAAAAAAAGATCCGTGGCCAGGACTCGAACTCGTATTACAAAACAAAACACGCTCCTAAAGATGGTGCCGTTAGCCACTGCACCAAATCACCGAATAGAGATTCTCCGCCTGGTAGACCTGATATCCTGTCCACAAATTCTCCAACACGACCTCGCCAAGCGAATTCTAGCAACTACGCTGCTTAATTTCCATATTTGCATGGTCATTGGTAAGCTCTGCCAAACAAAACAAGTCTTCTTCTGTACCAAGTTAACCGTTTTATGAATCATATGTTGTGTCGTAACGAACCTTAAAGTTCGTGGGATCTTAAGAGTATCTAGCAGGTTAACCAGTTAATTGATGGGGTGATGTAAACTACTCATCATTCATCCTCTTGATGAGACCGCTCGTCATTGACATGACGAGTTATCGCTTGGCATGCGAAAGGTACAAATTACACAAAGGAATTAAACTACTGAAAAGACAATGGTCACTCGCTGGATTTTGTGAACCGTTGAACCTGTATCATGGCTGGGTGTAGGATAATTACCTGTCTATCTGAAGTCTTTAGCTGAATGAAAATAGCGAAGTCCTCTGTAAGCTTCTCTCCTATTTGTCGACCAGAGCGTTGTTCTACTCCTCACCTACTGACTTGCTGACCATCTTCTCTCTCTCCACTCAATCCCCTAAGTCCGTCCCTTCCCAGCTTGTCTCACCTCTATCTTCCCTGGCCATCGAGCTCTTCCTCGATGCCGAATCGCCGAATCGTGTTTATTATAATTGCTACCATGCAAACCGCTGACACCATAACCAGAAGTATTACTTGTTTCCTGAATGCTCAGGAGGTTTGCATGGCACAACACAATGCATTGTAAACATGCCTAAGAGGCTTGAGACAGCTGAGAAAAACAAGTGAATGCCCTGGTCAACATGAAGCGTTCAGAGAGACTTAATAAAATAAACATACAATCTTAGGGATTGATACGGTGTAATGTGGGAGTAAAGTTGCGACTGTGGAACTTCGATAGCTGCATGAGGCAGCCATGTTTCTTCGCAACTTCCAGTTAAGCTGGTAACTGCAAGAAGAAGTACCAGTAAAGATAATCGCCACCAGAGTTCCAGTTACGAGTTAACTGTACATTGAAAAACCGAAATTTTCATAAACTTCCAGTTACGTGCTAACATGAACCTTAACCGTACATTGAAAAACCGGCCCTTAACCTGCCATTCTCTTTGCTCAGTCAGAAGTGTTTAAATCAAAACATGAGTTTTACATTAATGCTGAGCAAGGTATTCACTCCTGGTCCTATTGGGGTCGTCTCTACCATCAAGTGCTACATTTAGGGGGGGGGGGGGGTGAGCAACACCCCTTGGTTTGGTCCCCGCGTTCCAAAGGCTGGAACGCTACGAGACACAGCTGCGTTGACTGTGCCACACTCATTTCCAGGTTTTGGCTACGGTTCCAAGACAGAATAGACGTTCATGGTAGACCAGAAAGTTGTCAACGAGTAACAACGCCACAACAGGGCCCATATCTGACCTTAACTGCACGACGAAACTGGACGATGTCTGCAAGACAACTGTCCTCAGAGCTTGGCAGCCACATCCGGTGTTAGTTTCCCTCGCCAAACTGTGTACCGGAGACTCAAGACAGCTGGTCTCTATGCCAGATGTCCAGTAGTGTGTGTCCCGCTTGATCCAGTGCACAGAAGGGCCCGCATACAATGGAGTCAGCATCATCGAAATTCAACCCTCAACAAATAGAGGAACGTGCTCTTCATAGATCAGCCCAGATTTAGTTTGCAAGATGATTTCCGTCGCACATTCATCTGGAAAGAACCTCGATAACGATTTTATCCAAGGAATATCGTGGAAAGGTATCTGTTTGGTGGATGTGAAATACTGGTATGGTAAAACATCATGCTCAATGGACGAACGGAGCTGCACGTATATGCTGGAGGTACTGTCACTGCCAAGAGGCACATAAACAAGGTACTCCAACAACATGTGCGACTTATCAGAGGTGCAGTCGGCCCATAATTCATTTTCTAGGATGATATTACATGTGCGCATTGAACCAAATTGGTGGATGACTATCTTGAAAGGACGATTGGATTGGCCACCAAAGTCCCCAGATTTAAATCCTGTGGTGCCTTAAGGAGACGAGTTAGCCTGCGATCCTTCACCAAGGACATTTCCAGAGCTTCGCACTGCTCTTCGTGTGAAATGGATCTAGCTGCCCGTAGAACTCTTGAACCACCTTGTAGAGCATACTACGTCGTTGTATGTTTGTGTAGCTTTTAAGTGTAACTTAACCTCATACAAACCTATTTTTTCGTTAAGGAAGTTATCTTCTATTTTCTTATCTTTTGCATATGTGTCAATGTTCTAAAAACAATTGTTAATAACATGAATTCTACTCTATTGTATATCAGATAACGTTTTGATTAATTTTACTCTACATGCAGTTCTTTTTCTCATATGTTACTCATGCTCAACTTTAGGACACCACTGTAGTTATAAAAATTGTAAAAATACTTTTCGCTTTTTAACTATTCACAGACAAAGCTTCTAGAAAATTCTGATAATCGAACTCTAAATTAGGATATGGACAGTAGTTTATGTGCAGAATCTCCATGGCGGCCATCTTGGATATCAGACGTAATGTATGGTCTCTGGCACATTTTACAGCAAAACACCTGTAGTAATACATGATTGCATGCCTCCAAATGAAGGCATCCTCCATACATATCTTCCCTTCGCGCAAAAACTCAACAAACTTACAAATGATCAAAATGACTCCCAAAGGAGTTAGGAGGTATGGTCGTCTTTCTTTGTTATTGCCTGCTGAGGCAGCAATTTTGGATGTATGACGTCACACAAGCCATACGCCACAATAGTAGGAATCAATAAATATCACAGTCAGTCATTTTTGCCCTTAACATGCCAGAATGTCAAGTAAAGTGTAAAACACGCTTAGAATCCTTCCAGCAAAGGGACACAAAATAGTTTCACTGAATATATCTCCATAACAGTGCGAGATATAAAAAAACTGTAAGAATCAATTGTGTTCCACTTTCATTTCTGAACAAAAAACGTATTTATAATGTTTTGTCAAAAAACACTTTTAAAGGAGTTATGATCGATTTTCTTTGTTAGTGCTCGAAGTGGCAGCCATCTTGGATTTAGGACGTCACACAGTCCATATGCCACAAAAGCGGGCAAAACACCTGGTAGTACATGATTGTGTACCACGCTATAAAAAAACGGCGTACGCTTTTAGAAGGAACATGAATTCAGGCAATACGCAGCCAGTGCTGTCGCGCTGTTGGCAAACCAATAGCGGAAGGGAAACACAGATAATTCGCTGTGTCCAATATTCAGCTTTTTATATGAACGTGATATTTGAGTACAATGAAATATATAGTGAAGAATTCTACACAGGATTATATCATATCACTGCAGCATACAGAAGAGAAACTCATGCCTGAAAGAAGTTTGAAGGTACGTATTTATTGTAGAGGAACTGCAATAATAGGAGTTTACAGATTTCTGTGGTAGATACTTTACCCTCTTTTATAATGCGCAACACAGTACGCACACATACACCACACGCTTTAGCCGTAAGTTATCGGCTCTGAGACAGCACTGTTTCAGCACGCACGTCTAGCCAACGCCAATTCCTTGAAGTAAGAATAAGCTTTAAAACTAAGATTTCTGTCTTGTGAAAGTAATACGAGTATTTACCCTTGGTGCCTGTACTTACTAGGTTTCGAGAGCGACATTATTAATTTGATTTGATTTGCTTTATTACTTTGCTTTTCTGTCACTTTCGGCTAATTGCGAAGATGGGAATGAGTGATGATATAATGAAATTGATGAAGGGACGTTCATAAACATCCATGTCCAGGCCAGGATTCGAATCCGGGACTCCTGGCGTCGTAGCGCGATATGCTAACCACTCCACAATGCCGCGGGCGCGACATTATTAAATAACACTCACGCAGCACACACACTATTGCACAACTATCGAGCATAAGGTCTGTATTGCACAACGCGCTACTACACCAGGAGTCCCGGGTTCGAATCCCGGCCCGGGCATAGGTGTTTATAAGTGTCCCTTCATCAATTTCATCGCCGGCTCCCGTGGCGGAGTGGTTAGCACATCGCGCTACGACGCCAGGGGTCCCGGGTTCGAATCTCGACCTGGAAATGGATATTTGAATGTCCATTCATCAATTTCATCATATCATCACTCATCCCCATCTTCGTAAATTAAGAAAAAGTGACAGAAAAAGCGATGTAAAATAAATAAATCAATAAGGGCTGTATTGAATCCTCTCACAACTGTTCTTGGTGCCGACGAGTAAAATTATCTTACACCGCCCTTGTTATGAAAACGCTGAACTCAAAACTGACCCAGACTCGCAATGTTTGTGAACACACAAGGCAATGAAAGGTCATTGTGAATATTCAGCCGAATTTGACCAAGCTTTACCAAGACATAACAACTCATCGGGGTCAACACGGTGGCAACGAAAAAACAACAGGCGGAACACGGAAGGAAAACGAGAGGGTCATTGTGTGTGTGTGTGTAGAGACGTGTTGTTTCCCGTGTTTCTTCGAGAAACGATAACTGTAGGCGACGGAAATTCATGGGACCTGGACAGTCAGGTTCAAAATGTCGTGCTCCATCTTATGATGAACCTTAAAGTGGCGAGTTTTATGAAAACTTCTTG
Organism: Lepisma saccharinum; assembly: GCF_977018435.1. Classification (NCBI taxonomy): domain Eukaryota; kingdom Metazoa; phylum Arthropoda; class Insecta; order Zygentoma; family Lepismatidae; genus Lepisma; species Lepisma saccharinum. The sequence continues at coordinate 22,319,804 of NC_139231.1, read as the reverse complement.
CGCGCAAAAAAAATACAGAACACGGCGTTTAACTCGCGCGACGCAGTTCCTTAACTGTACAACGTTGCACTCTTGCCATTGGCTGGTCGCCACACACACCCTCTGCATGGCTCCGGCCGATATCGCTTCTAAAACCGTGTGTCGTATAGCAACGTATTACCGATAGTCGTATATTGCTTTCATTCAGAAACCCACGGGATTACTTATGTCCCTGGACTGAAAGTTAAATAGCGGTGATTCAGTTAGTACAGTCTATCGTCTATAGGAAATTATAGTGATAGAGGATTGATTTCCCTATGGTAAATTTCATTTGAGGAACTGTGAGGATTGCTTATAGAATTTACACAATACATTTTACACTTATAATAAACTCGTGTGGCTTGAAGTATTCTTTATGAAATTTCATAGTTAGCATTTTGTTTGCGGAAAAAAATACTGAAAATATTTTTTTTAGTAAGAAAGTAATTATACTTAACAATCTAAACAATGAATTATTTATGTCTGATTTTAGTACTATTATTTTTTATATATAATAATACTTTGCCCGAAAGAACGAGGGATAATGAATACATTTTCAAAATAATAACAAGCAGTTATATATGTGAGTGAATGGCAGTGGTGTATTTTACTTTGTACAAAACAATATTTTATTCAAAAAACATACAAGGTATGTATTGAAAGTAATGATCCAAGTGATATTACTCAAAGTCAGGAAACACTATTTTTATTCTATCTATGATAATACATAATTTGACCCTTATTGTTACTTTTACTACATGACATCCAGATCTGTCAACACATTTGCTCCATCGTAACGGCAGCTGGAAAATTGCACTCTTATGGAAGTCCATTTCGGCACGACATAACCACAGGCGAACCTCATCCTTCACCTCGTCACCGTTTTCACACTTGTTACCCCGAATGCCGTTCTTCAAAAGAGCAAACAAGTGAAAGTCGGACGGAGCCAGATCTGGGTGGAAGGGAACGTGGGACATTAGCTCCCAGAACATCTTTTCAATTTCGTGCACTCTTTGCCCAGCTGTATGGTGAGCAGATGGCCGAACGTGTTTCTTTATGGTCATTTGTCCTAAGCCTTGGCACCCATCTTGAACAAATCTTGTCATAACCAAGAGTTCTTATGATGTCCTGTATAGCAGTGTGTCCAGTGTTCAGATGACGTGCAATTTCTCGTACAGTTATACTCCTACCACTTTGGATTCTGTCTTTGTTGTTGCGCGTGGAAGCTGTTTTAAGTCTGCCACTACGAGGTTTATCAGCAATGTCTGTGTTACCATTTCTAAAATGTTTCACCCACCTTTTCACTGTACTGTAACCCACGCAGGCATCTCCATAGACGTTCTGTAAACGGTGTTGAATTTCTGCGGCTCCAACCTTTTCACTAACAACAAATTCCACGACAGCATGTTGACGAAACGAACTGTCCTACCGAAACCGCTAACAGCGAAAATGTGCTTACGCCAGCATGAGGTTCATGTAGTGCACAAAATTTCTCTCGTGTCTGTGTGTGTGCGTGCTTGTGTACATAGACCCAACTGGAACAATTTTAAGATGAACATGTTGGAAATATGTTTTGTTTTTAATTTTCTTTTTGGTGCAAAAATGGGGCAAATAAAAAATAATGACCTTCTCTTCAAGAAAATCAAGTTCGAAAGGGGAGCTCCGACTTCCCATGATTTTCCTTACGTGTCTTCTTGTGTGCAAATGTAGCAAAGATGTGAAGAAAATCTAAAATTAATTAAGTGCAGTCCAATAAGATTTCCTATCACCCGAAGTATACGCATAGAGTGTGTATTTGCTCATTTAACATCTCATTTCTATATTTAATTGCAACGGTGAGGTATAGTCTTTTATATTATGTAATACAGGTTTAGGTTCATTTTTCGAGTGAAACTCAATAAAGAATTCAAGTAGTTGTAGGCAGAGATAAGTTAAAATACATCATTCATGCCAAATTATTACTTCCACTGTGTAAGTTGGCTTCATGTGACGTCAGGATGCACACAGCCGCCATGTTTGCGGCCAATTTTATTTGTCGTTTGCAAGGAAATATCCACCACGTAACGTTTATCATTGGTTTAACAGTATTTCCCCCGTAAATGATCTCAAGGATTTATTGTAGGGCCGAATCTTCCATTAGATAACAATCACATCTCAGAAAACTCATCTTGATGTGAAGACCACACAAGGGCTGTTTTAGAGAACTATCTGAGTTCTCATTAGCTACGACACAGAGTGCTTTTAGATCATTTAATCAAATGTGATTTTGTTTGTTTGATTTGCCTCTTTGATTGCCTATAAATATAGTGCAATGTGGATTGAGAGCATATCTGAATTGTGAAGAAATTGCTTATTTCCTTTAATGATAACCTTCTTAGCAGTGGCGTGCAGTGCTAAATGAGGCAGGGGAACAGATGACCTGCACTTGCCCCCTCCCCTCCCATACTTGTCGTAATATAATACAGTAGACCAAGTAAAATTCAACCCTTGTTGAAATGAACCAAATAAACATACGATACATATGTTACAAATTGTCAGAAGTTACATACATGAAGCACGTTAAAATTATTGCAATACCAATGTTAAAGCAAATATGATATAATGTAAAGAAAACATTAAAAACAAAATTGTTGATTGGCAACAAAGAAAAATTAATAAAAGCAATTTATGAGTGATAAGAGGAAACAATGTTTCGTCGAAACCTGTTTCATCTCTTAAGTAGATTTTTTTTTCGTACAGTTGAGCGTGCATTCTTGTAATTCAAACGTCCTCAATGCAATAATGGCAATCAGATGGCCGAATTTTTTAATGACGTCCACTAGATTTGTAGAATTGTGACAAAACCCGAACTGTTCCAAACTCGCTTCTCGGGAACAAACAAGAACAACAATAATTTGCCACTGGAAGAGTATCCAGTTAATCATTTTACAGAGTTGTAGTAACTTGTTTGAAAATGCCTTGTATACGATTTCGTTTGGTTTGCTGTCATTTCTGTAAAGTTCAATGAACTAAAAGCTTTCGTCTTCAGCCGGTCGATCATACAACCATACAACATTCGCTACCCTACGCTCGCAACATTCGCTTTCTTGTCCTGCGCCTGCCGCTAAGTGCGTCTTGGGGCTGTTGGAACAGGTTGACGTGAGCCGTTCCCTCGGAAGCTATTTCGCAGCGTTTAGCCAAGGCATTTAGCAGCCGCTTAGACTGTAGAACATTTTTCCAGTTTGTTATGAATGGCAGACGCAATTTTGCAATGAGATTAGGAAACTATAGACTTACTACACTCAAAACTATCACTACGACGCAATTAAACTTTAGCACATAGCAAAAACTCCAAGGAAAACGAATTCGCTATGTCTCTCGTAGGTAACAGCTAGAGAGTTCAGCTTCCGTGGTGGTGGGAGGTGGCACCATGAGGATCGTTTACCTTCGCGCGTGGTCGGAAATACTAGGTGTGTTGATTTCGGAAGAATGAAGTGTTCTTATTATGTTAATATAGATAATTTAAATAGCTAAAAAGGGCGATAAGTAGAAGGGAACAGCCTGTTCCCTCTGTTCCATGGAGGGACCGCCACTGCTTCTTAGATTATTTGCCGCAGGATCTGACACAGACGGACTCGTGTTGTGTAGTCCATATGTTTGTGACTGTCCATTCATCCATCCTTATCTTTCTAATTGCAAAAAGTAGAAAGTAAACTGTCCTTGCCCTCCCCCCCCCCCCCCCCCCGAGCTCAGTTAAGACATCTAATCGCCGTTACTGTGTGCATACATTTTTAAACAACAAAAACAACATGTAATAAACGTAAGTGAACGAAACACTGCAAAAAATATATATTACGTTCATCACCAATATCATAAGAAATGGAACACGTACATTTAGGGAAATACGCGACACTGCATTAAACTACATAACTCCTTAAACCACCTGACTCTAAAGGCACGAAACATAAACCAATCTCTAGAGATCATATGCTATGAATTTGGGTCAGTGACTTTAGGACGTAAATTACATATAGTTTCTTAGATATTTGCTGTTATTTGTGCTATTTTAACTTTTACGTTAATCCTAAAAATTATAGAAAATATTTTAATCTTTCTAATTCAATTAAGATTTATGGTAGCTCTGTCAAACAAAACCATATTTTCAAATTTTCTACTCTTTTCATTTTGGTTATCTTCACATTTGTGTACAATGCACGGTTTTCGTGATATTATAATTTTTCAATTCTTAAGGTGAATTTTTGCCGCCATTATCCAGTCTGTTTCCTCAAACATTTGGATGGCCGGTTATCAATATATTATTCTCTATACCATTTCGCATAATCTGGCAGAAAAAAAAACAGTTGTGTTGCAATTATTTCCGGTTTAGGACATTTCTTTCCGTTCGTTTTCTCTAGTAACTAGACATGCCGTTCTACGAGTGTGACATATAAACGCAAGACGTCTAAAATGCGCGTATAAATTTACTTGAAATGAAAAAAAAATAGTAATATAATTAAGCCTTGCTTCCATATTAAAACATTAAGTTGCTGACCAAGGCAGATTTATTAAGAAATATAAACAGTTAACAAGTAACGTTTCAACCCTGTATCAGGGTCTTCCTCAGACGAAGAACTAAACTAAAATGACGAAATACAGATACAGAAAGATTACATACACATAGCAGGGTGACTAACCACACAAAAGCAAATCATCTTGAACGTCCTTATCTTGGACGATTTCACCAAAGGAAATAAATACATATCGCCTCTTGACATTTGACTAATGGGTCTACCACACTGACAGGTGATTGACAGGTCAAGATTACCTAGAGTCTGGAACTGCCCGTTTATCATTCCCCCATCCCTCCTGCCTTTTTGGATATGGATGAATACCTCCTCCCCTGGACTTCTTCTCTTTTCTTTGTTCCTTGTTCGTTCTACTTTTTCCTTCCTTTCTTCTTCTCATCCTTTCAATTTTCTCTAACACATTCTTCCATTCCTTGTTTATCTTGAGTCCGCCATTCCAATTCATGATGTCTTCTCCTTTCTTCTCTATTTCTTTGGCCTCCTTCCATTTTCTCACTAGTTCTCTCTTCTCTTTTCCTATTCGCCTAGCCGAATACCATTCTACTTCATGTCCCGTTTCTCTAGTGTGTTTGAATATGGCATTCCTGTCTCTCTTCAATCTCACATCATCCATATGTTGCTTTAACCTGTCTTTCAGCCTCTTCTTCGTTTCCCCATTATATACATATTCGCATCCTCTGCACTTCACCTCGTAGATACCCCTTCCACTTCTTTCTCTCTCTTTTTTCCTTCTTCTTGTTGCCTATACTTAACACAGTGCGTCCTCCCTTCCTGTAAGTTCTTATACCCACTTTCCTCAGCACTTTACATATCTTCTCTGTGGCCTCTCCCATACTTCTTATACCAAACCATCTCTCTTTTTCTTCCTTCTCTTCCGGTCCTCTCTCTTTTATTTATTTCCTTCTTCTGTTGATGTTGTGTCTGTCTTGGGAGGGTATGAAAAGAATGAAGACAAGGAACGATGTGGTGGTGGAACAGGCAGATAAGGGAGGGGCCACAGTAGTGATGGAAAAAGAATATTACGAGAAGAAGTATGAAGACCTGAAAGGGGACACGTATGAGGAGATTTGTGGAATGGAAGACGAACGCAATATTAGAGAGAAGATCATAAAAGATTGTGGGAAGAGGGGGGTTTAAAAAGTTCACGAAAGACTACCCAATTTAAAAGGATTTCCCAAGATACATAAAGAAGAGATAAAGTTGAGACCAGTAATGGATTGCAGGGACAATATTTTGGAACCCTTGGAGAAGAAGTTAAAAAAGTTAATTAAAGTATTAGTGAGAGAACAAGAAATCAGAGCAGTGAAAAACAGTGAGCAGGTGGTGGACTTTATAAAAGGTCTGAAGGAGACTGGGGATAAAACCGCAATGTTCAGCCTAAATGTTAGAAGCATGTTTCCGAGCATCAAATGCGGGCACGGAGTGGAGATTGTGAGAAGAAAGATGGGTAAGAACATTGTAGGGGAGTGGGATAGTGAGAGACTGGTGCAAGCACTGGAAACCATTTGGGACCTTGGGTACAGCAGAGTGGGAGGTAATATCATGAAGATTAGTGTAGGTCTGAATATAGGCTCTTGCTTGAGCCCTGTGCTAGCGGAGTTGGTTATGAATGAATGGGAGAAGGAAGTGATAGTGAAAGGAGAAGATAGGTTAATTCTGTTTTGTAGATATGTGGATGATTATTTTGGGATATGCAAGGGAACGAAGAGGCAGCTGAGTAATTTAGTTAAAGACATAGAAGATGAGAGAGCAGGAATATTCCTTGAGCTCGAAACTGAACAGGAAGGGACATTAAATTTCTAATTTCTTGGATATTATGATGAAGATGAAGAGAGGAATGGGGATTGTGGCTACATGGTATCAAAAGAAGTGTTCGGCAGGAGGATGGTACATTATTTCTTTGTAGCATATTTCTGTAAAAGAAGATCAAGACCTATGATTAGCGCATTAACAGTTAGTTAATGAACTACATATACAGTACAAATGTGTGTCTTATACCAGTCGGGGGATAAATTTTCCGGTTACACAACTAAGACGCACATGGAAATGTAAAAGGAAAACCTGCGGATAAAGTCCTAAAGTAAAAAATTGCTATTTAATGAATAACGAATCGTACCCTTGCACGGTCAGTCATTGTGAGTTCATGCAACTTTCCTCCCTTATTGTTTAATTTAATATAGTTTAATTAAACTAAGAACTAAGATATTTTTATCAATATCCTCAATGCATTACAGTTTCCGTGTGATCGTAAAACTATTTCTATAGGCTTGAATTCGTAGGTTAAGACATTTAAGTTTGGCGTTCCTAGCATCCATCAAGTATTTCAAGTAGGTCAAGTTAGTTAAATTAGTATTCGTACACTTTGGCTCGTCCACTTCACGTGTGTGTATGCACAGTTCTTAATACGAAAAAACATACTTTTTTAAATCCCTAACCTATGACAACAATAACTTGCAGCCATATTTGAACCAACGGAACTTAAAATATCTACAAATTACAAACTGGAATTGCGTTTTCAAAGTCTGAAATTACTATCTTACAAACTCTATCCTCATTCTTCCTGCACATAGCCTATAACTATTTAAAATTTTCTTGCAAGTAGAACTTGGATTCGTAAATTATTGTAAGAAGGTTGGGATTATTTACGAATTTAGAGCAAGTTTCAAATGGAGGGTAAAATTTTATCAACCTTGTACATTGCTTCTTTTTCCCTTTTGTACTTCAAATTCGCATAAAGAATTTGTCTGTGTATTGATTGCTGCTACAAGATGCAAAGTTGTGTTTGTGTATTGATTGCCTAGATTTACCAGAGCTGCAGCGAGATGCCATTTATACTTTAATTTCCACGAAGATGAAAATCTGACAATAGCAAACGAAATTTAGGACAATTAAGCTTTTCAGTGAACTTCACAACATTTTCGGAATTCCCCCACTACTTTCTTCGGTTGCAAGTGATTTTGACTTCATTTAATACCCCACACCCACCATAGTCGATTTTCCCTGGAATGTACTGATTTCCCGTTAATGAGAAATTCGAAAGTACTGTTGTGCATATTCTTGGCTTTGCTGGGAATATGTTTGCATTTTCCTATTTTTAATTTTTATTATATATTTTTAAATTTTTATGACATAATTACATACATATTTTACTGCTTTATAGAATATTTAGGCAATGTCTACATTGGTCAGTATTATGTAAGTATTTTTTTACGTTATGTAAAATTTGATATTTTCATGGAGGTGATGGCAAAGTTCTGAATGAATAAGAAGGGATGATTCAGTCAGAAAACTAAATATTATAAAAAAATATGGATACTCAAATTTGGACTCCAATTAAAAGTTAACCACTAGAACTACATATAAACCAGTTACATCAAAATTCTGCTTATTCAACTCTGTGTTAATCTATGGTTATCATGTTTTTTACTATGCTTTCTAAAGGAAATCGGTAGGGATGGAAAAGAGTATATAGAACTTGCTCAAGATAGGGAAAGATGGAAGGCCTGTGTTGCTGCAGCCATGAACCTTCGGGTTTAAGAAGGCTAGGGAGTTAGTTAGTTAGTTAGTTTCTATTTTTTTTTGTTGTGTGAACAAAAAAGTACTATTTTTTTAGTTTTGCAAACGATCGCTGTTTTTGAAATTCCATAAAACATAAAAAAACAAAAAACGGTGGTCGATCCGATCCAAACTTGAATAACCATCATTTATAATTCGATAGGAATCCTGTGATGTTCTGTGAGGTCCGTAGGCCTCTTTCGATCTCCGTGGTGGAGTTGTTAGCATAACGCGCTACCACAACAGGGGTCCCGGGTTCGAATCGAATCGGGTAATATATTCATTTGTCCTTAATGGGAAAATTAAAAATTGATTAAATGTGATATGCGTGGAAACAAAGAAAGAGAACGACGGGGGAAGCTGCAGCTTACGGAATTCCCTTTCATATTAAAAAGAAGTGACAGAAAAGCGAATAAACCAAATCCGTCAATGAACCATTTCTTTTAAGTCTCTCACTGTGCAATTCCTCTTTAACATGCAACGTTTTTATTAAAATCATAATACGATTTATGAAATGATGAAATCTGAAATGCTAATGAGAACACGGACAACCTAGTAACATATCGATGAGGTTTAAGAATATTGGATTTTTACGATTAGTTTGCAAGTGTAATTTGCCCCTTTTTAAAAGTAGCATGTTTTCGATTGTGTTACTAATCATTAAAGGAATGCCTCAATACCATCCCGAAGTATGATAATTAATATTTCCTCCTCCTCAAAGAAAAAAAATACTTTCCCCTCTGAATCCCTTATGAAATGCTAGCCCCCAGCCTTCACTATGACGTCACGCGCTCGTGCACGATCGGCAATCTTCGGATTACGCCACCTTACATATTAAGATACCTTGGTAAGGCGCGGGTGAAGCATATGACAACATTGCATTTTCGGCTACCATTGAAGCTTCTACCAGTGAACGCTGTATGCTACGTTGAAAATTCAAGGACTTGACATTGCAACTCTCCTATTTCCAACAACTTAGCTATTCTTCTTCTATTTTTCCCTATGTTCACTAATAATGCATGTATCTGACTTTTGAACAACCCTCTATTTCTAAGAAATGGGAATAAAATATCAGCTAAATGTACGTTCGTTCAAATAATGTTGTGTTTGTATTGATTTTGTTTCTATTAGAATTATATGAATTTATATATTTTTCCAAGAGTTACCTAACCTACCTTCTCTAACCTAAATCTAAAATAACGCAGGGCCCAATGGCACCCCATTTTCATATTTTTTTTTTAAATATTGATTGATGGTTTACGTATGATTTCTTTTGTAAAATATTAAAAGATTCGCCATTGAGAGATTGTCTTCCAAAATTTTGTTTACAGCACCCTTAAAAATATTTACCCTTGGTGTGAGAACGCTATAAATAAAGTTCTCTGTGATTTATTTCATATAGGCCAGTCAACAAGGGATGAATTTGGGGTCCAATAAGGAAACAAATCAGGGAAAGCTGGAACAAATTTTATTGCTTTCCTAATAGGGTTCTTAACAACATATTAATTTTGCACCCTGTACCACCCCGAATTTCGCCACTATCTTGGAAAAATTGCGCCCAAAATCAGTTTTTTGCAAATATCTCACTTGGAAAACATTGTACAGCAAAAGAGGTTATAAGAAAAATTAATATACATAAAATGCTCTACAAAAAAGGCTCTGCGCGGCTCATTCCATGCCAAAATCAACCGATAATAATTATTTTTCAACCTTAAGGGTTCAGATTTTTTAGATTTTTGATTATACATTGCACCTATCAAGAGGACAAAAACTGCTAAATTTCAGATTTTTTGAGTTATTGACTTTCAAAAAAGCAAAGATCCCAAAATTTGATGACATTTTGTAATCTTTTAACAGCTGTAGATCAAGAACTATTTGAACTAGAGAGCTCAAATTGGTGTCATTCTCTTCTGCTTTTAATGAAATTTAATTTGACATGCGACATCAGAGTGGTATTTGAATTTTGAAATTTCTAAAAAACTTGAAAAAAGTTTCTTTGAAAATCTCAAAAACGCCATTTAATTTTTTTGAAAAAAATATATGATTTGAAGACATCAATTGACTATTTGTGTGCAAAATTTCATAATGGGATGGAAATGGGTTCCTATGGAAATTAAATTTTTGTGTTGTGTGCGAAATTTGCTTAATATGTTCAACTTTACTGGTACTACCACTGTACCAAAAATTACACAGGCCTGCGAAATTGAAGTTGTTGAAAAATACAAGAGACGTGTTCGCTGAGTTTTATGTTCTTGGGTGTGCTGATTTCGAAAATGACCTCCATTTATTTCCATCACGTCAGGATTTTTTGTAAAATCGATATCAATATTTTTGCTAAAATACTATGTGAAAAGGAATTTTCGCGAACAATTTTGCATGCACTATCTGGCAACAGTGGTTTTGATCCATTTATATCTATGTAAAATCGATGCTTGGTGATGCAAATTGATTTATTGGCAATTGATTTTATTTTTTATAGGTTTAAATGGAAGAAAACCACTGTTGCCAGATCGCACGAGCCGCCTCTGGTCGAGAGAAAAACACAAACTTCCCTTGCGTTTACACTTTTTACGTCCCATTATGGTGTAGTTTCTAGAAAAAAAGCACCAACGTATTATGTTAATTTGTGTTTATTAAGGTAACGTACATAAAATAGACGATTGACCACGAGGAGCAATGTATGTGTACATGAACGTTTGACACAAATTGTAAACTGAACAAACAACAAAACCAAACACAAACAAAGTTTATATTTACGTATGTGCCCTTTTGCCTTTGAAACTTCTTTTTGACGTTTTTCTTTTATATGCAATCTCAGGCCTCTCTCGTGTTAACATCCAACAGTAGTCGGCGAGCATGTTCTTGTCCCATCGTCCTTGATATTTGCGCTCCATATCTTTAATATCTTGGTGGAACCTTTCACCCTGTTCTTCGCTGACTGCTCCTAAATTTTCGGGGAAATAGTCCACATGTGAGTGAAGGAAATGTAGTTTGACACTCATGGAGCAACCCAACGCTTGAAATTTGTCCAGCATATTCATAACAATTGCTTTATAGTCAGGATCCTTGTAATTCCCCAGAAATTTACTGACCACATCTTTGAAGGCAACCCAAGCTTCTCTCTCCTTTGTTGTCATGCTAGTCTCAAAGTCTTTATCCTTCATGAGCTTGCGGATATCTGGACCAACAAAGATTTCCTCTGTCAACTTGGCTGCGGATAAACCTGGAAACTTTTTGCACAGGTATTTGAAACAATCGCCATCTTTTGGAATAGCCTTGACAAATTGCTTCATTAGACCTAATTTGATATGCAACGTTGGTAACAATACTTTTTTGGGGTCAACTAAGCTGTTCCAAATCACATTCTTGGTGCCTGGTTCAAGATTTTGTCTTTTAGCCCATTCTTTCTTGACCCAATGTTGAGTCTTTGCACGGCTGTCCCACTCACAAATGAAGCATGGGAACTTTGTATATCCACCTTGTTGACCAAGAAGCATGGAGATAACTTTCAAATCACCGCAAATGGTCCAACTGTGGTCGGCATATTTTATTTTGTTGAGGACGAGAGCCAGGTTTTCATAGCGTTCTTGTAAATGTACCGAGTGTGCAACTGGTTCAGATGCATACTGGCTTCCGTGATGAAGAAGGACAGCTTTCAGGCTCCTTGTCGATGAATCTATAAACAGCCTCCATTGATCTTTATCGTAGGTGATATTAAATTTGCTCATCAATCCGGGAACATCAGAACAATAGACCAGGTTCTCCGCTTCCTCAAAGTACTGAACAAAGTCCTTTTCTCGATTCCTGTACCAATAAAACGTGGTTCCTTTGGCCAATAAATGTTTTTCTGACAATCTGGAGCCCAACAATTTAGCTGCCTCTTTCGAAAGGCCCAGATCATTAAGTTCAAAGTCAGATCATTAAGTTCAACCTGAGAGAAGGGCTGAGGTGAATCGCCTCCAGAGGGCTTATATTCGGTATCGGAGCCTTGGCCGTCTGGATGTTCCGAGTCTGAAGACTCTGAAGAGATGACTGGTAATTCAGTTGGAGGCAAAGGGACTAGCACATAAGGTCCATGAGGAACGGGGCGTATGGCCGATAGAATGTTCTCAGGATAAGAGATTAGCTTGTGATTTTTTTCGGTTATACCCACGGACATGGCAGGCACAAAAGTAACAGTCATCACAGTGGTTCCTCGGCTCCCTCCATGTCATAGGAATTCCAAAGCGTAAAGTAGTCTTCTTTCCGTTGAGCCATAAGCGTAGATCATTGAGACACTGCACACACACTTTATGAGGAGCCCACGATTTGTCCTGGTCTCCGAGTTTCATGCCAAAATACGAAAGATAAAGTTTTCTTACGTAGTTTGTAATGCTCCTCATGCAATGTTTAAGAGCACTATATTCGCCGCGTATGTAACAAAAGTCATCTGGCACATTTTCACAACGTCTCGAACTCGAAGCCATGGTTCACGAAACGCACAGAGGAAAACACCAGTTACAATTGTTTTTGTGATGCAGTTTCCACTTGTCACTGTATCAGCGCATGCACGACACTACACATGAAAGACAAATTGAGACGAACTTACAAATTTCCACGTCTTTTATCTTACTATGAACATGGTAAGTACATGATCTGCTGGGTTAAAGAGCGATAAACTGAGTCCCTCATGAGGACATCTGTTTTATATCGTTTCTGCTGCCTCCAGACAAGTCGCGAGAATTCAGTCTTACGAATAACACGTTCAGGATCAATCCAGATAAAGCTCGACACAACTGGAAGGTGACTGCCGATTACGCTGGCTTAGGGAGCGTTCCTGCACAGTCGGCGAACCAAGATAAGGAATTGCGCGACGCTATTGGTCGAGAGCAATTGCGACTGGGAGGGAGGGACGTCGATGGGGGGGAGTCACCAAGGGGTATCGTTTCACCACGGTAGAATGATGGTCAGGCAGGGAGGAAAGATATTCCATGCCTAAACAACATATTAATGGTAAATGTTCATACAAATCCAAGTACAATTAAATTTTTCAAGAAAACGTGACGTGATAGACATTTTTCTTTATTTTTTTTTGAACTCAGCACCACAAAATACATAAAGTTCACCTATCACTTCCCTTGTATTTTTTTCATCGCAGGCCTGTGTTATCAATTTCTGAGGTGTCAAGGTTCAGACCCCGGTTGATTTGGCATGGAATGTTCCGTGCATTTTTCTTCTAGGATGCGCCGTTTTGGTGCTAAATGAGCGGGAAATTTTATTTCTATTCCCCTCACTCCATTTTGCAAGAAAGACAAGGAAACGTTTTCACACTGTAACTTGAGGGCTTATTTCTTACTAAAATATCTATTCTAAATGTTCTAAGGACTTTCTTGAAAATGTTTTTTCAAGTGGTAATATATGTATATTAATTACTTGTAAACAATAATTTTGTAATATTTAATACAAACTAAATGAATATAATGTCTGTATTTCTTGCTACTGTTAGAAACCAAACCATCCCTCGTCTCTTACCAGCAAGAATTATTGTAATACATATCAATAATATTATCATAGTTGTCACGAGCTTTCAGATCGAAGTTACGGATCACAATCTACCCAGGAATTTCAAACCGATATGATGACTAGGCCTCCTTTAGTCTAAAGTAAAACATTCCCTGTGCAAGCGCGAACAACAGACGTGCTACGATGCACGGTATTGAGAACATGGCGCAGTTGGAGCGACACGTGCGGCACGTGAAAGCTCTCTTCCTCTTCTATACTCTGTCCCGGGAATCTCTGGAGCCAGCGAATGAAAACAAGTCTCTGCGAAAGTAGTGACTCGAGAGGGCTCGACGAATGAACACGTGAGAGGGAACGGAGTTGCGTGGCGGGGGGAAATGACTGAAAGGACTATCGGTTTACAGGAGCGTGTACTGCTTCTCTCCGCCCACTCGTTTTCTCCCCTTCTCTACTGTAATACACGACCTTGCTCCAGAGATTTTCAGGACAGAGGATAGAACAGTGTCAGATCTTGAACACATGAATGTATTGCAATGTTCACAGATCATTGAATACTATAGCCCAATTTTCCTACAGCTACAAGGTCTCTTGTGAAACCTTTAAGGCTATTAGAGAATATAATGCGAAGAAGCTATGGCTGTGCGGCTTCTTGTCAGTTGTGATAATTTCGGAGAGTGGTACACAGAGATCATAAAGATAAGACTTCTTGGTTTTCCACATCCCTACCTCATCATCTATAATGGGTACGGGGGCAACTTTGTACTTACAGTTTTGTCTGAATTTGTCTTGATTTTTTAGTAAAATACGCGTATTATTTAAATAAGAAGTGGATACAACGCATCTGTAATTTTTACTTCAGAAGTAACTAATCCAGTGATTATCTCTCTTATTTCGTTCAAGCTTGACATTTGCCAAATATTCATCATTGAAGACATTCCAACATCATGAGCATCGGAAGGATTGGTTTTCTTATTCCTTATTACTAGAGACCGGATGTTAGGCAAAATGCCTATTCTTTCCTGTTAGAGATACGATGAAAACAAATGTTGCGAGGGCCAGGGGGGAGGGATTAGCTTCATTTAAAGGCAATTTAATTTTTCCTATTTTGCCTATTTTATACGATATTGCCTATATTATTTCATAAATGCCAGATATTGCTTTTTTAGGCATTTTCTTTAAAATTGGGACATGACTGAACTGTGCATACAATTTCCTGTTCCCAAGATTAGTTTCCGATGCTTAAAAGAAATTTAAAAATAACAGTTTACAGTAGAAAGCTGAATGGCCTGCTCAAGGTCAAGCTCCACACCGATTCATTGAAAGAATATAGGGAACAAAGTAAGAGACAGCTTAAACGAAGACTAAATGTAACAAAATAGTGTAGAAAAATCAAAAATATGTAGTGCGTACAGCGTATGGCTCGCACAAAAAGAAAATAAATCTAATCTAATCTAATGTCGCCAAGGGGGTGATTGTCCTCTCCCCCTCGCACTTCCCTGGGCTGGCTAACTGAGTTGCATTCCACAGGTGCACGTATTCTGGAGAAAGCTCTTCAAAGGATCATCGTAGTTTTCTCTCTCGTAGTTTGTGGTGGAAATTTTGTGTGTATTTGTGCTTTTTACTCGCAGAAATGCCCAAGGAAGCATCTTCTCTGAGAACCAAATTGAGCAACTGTGTGAAATAATTCGGGTCCAGTGTGTTTAGAACTGATGGATCGGTGTTATATTGTAAGTTATGTGAAAAGTCTGTCAATTGCACGAAAAAATATTACGTTACGCAACACTTAGAAACTGCTAAACACAAATCGGTTTCTATTGAGAAGCAAAAGTCATGCAAGGTAAAACCGTAACTAATTACATCATACGCTATTTCTCCTAGGCAGTCTCAGTTTTCTGCAGATTTGTGTAAGGCATTCATAGAGGCAGACATTTCCTTGTGGAAATTGCAGAATGCCTCTTTAAGGGGATTCCTATCGAAGTAGACAGGTGAACATGTACCGAATGAGTCAACACTGCGTAAAAATTACGTCGAAGGGTGTTACACGGGTGTCATTGAAAGAATTAGGGGGGGGAAAAATGTGGGTGCCTATTGATGAAACAACCGATGCTATGGGAAGGTTTCTTGCTAATGTTGTAATTGGTACAATGGAACACAATGTAGAGCCCAAAATAATTCTCTTTGCGTGTGAGCAACTGAAAAAAAACTAATAGTACAGGAATTGCTCAGTTGTTCACTTCCGCACTAAATTTGCTTTGGCCGGATGGTGTTAAGCATGAAGATGTGCTTCTGTTTGTAACAGATGCAGCGCCATATATGAAAAAAGCAGCAACGGCCCTCAAAGTTATTTTCTCTGCTATGCTGCACATAACATGTCTCGCGCATGCTCTCCATCGAGTTGCAGAGGAAATTCGTGTTTCATTTTCCGAAGTTAACTCTTTAATTTCCAATGCTAAGAAAATATTCCTCAAAGCAAATTCAACTGTGCCTTTAGAGGAACGTAGAACGGTCAACTCTGAATGGTACACAACAATTTGTTTGCCAGAGGTCTTTGGTCAAATACGGAAAACAAACAAACGCCGTCGGATCATTCTTCATCAAGACAATGCCAGCTGTCACACATCTCGTCTAACAACCGACTTTATGAACAGTCAAAAAATCGAATTGATGGGTCATCCGCCGTACAGTCCTGATTTGGCACCCAATGACTTCTTCTTGTTCCCGAATGTCAAGAATAAATTGCGTGGACAACGATTTTCGTCGGCGGAAGACGCCGTTGATGCGTTCAAAAACCATATTATGGAGGTGTCTCAAGAAGATTGGAAAAACTGCTTTGACAAATGGTTCGAACGAATGCAAAAGTGTATTGACCATAAAGGAGAATACTTCGAAAAACAATAAAGCAGTTTTCAATGCCAAATTCCTGTTTTTTCATTGTTAGGCTCAAAATATAAATAGTGACCCTCGTAGCCATATTGTGCATAAAGAGGACTTAAAACTCAAATGCAATGAAAGCAATCAATCAAAAGCAGGGAATGGTGGCTAAGATGAGAATCACTGACAAAAGAGCTGAGAGTCTTTTGTTAATCCCTTTATGTACGAGACTTTCGTGCATCGACATGAAGCTCATCTATTTTATCTGTGAACTAGTAACTAACTAACTAACTAACTAACTCTCTACCCTTCTTAAACCTGATGATTTATGGCTGCAGCAACACAAGCCTTCTGTATGTTTCTATCCTTGTCAAGGCCAATCCGATCTTATCGATCCTTACCGATTTCCTTTAGGTCAATCGCAACGTTATCCCTCTATCTTCGTCTTGGCCTTCCTATAGGTCTCTTACCATCAGGTTTACCAAACGGTTTCCCAATTGCTTATCTGTGAACTAGTAGACATGCAAAAAATCCACTTAGTTGGCATTGAGTCGATCACTCTTCTGCCATCCCCCACAACTCTTCTTGGAGCGCATCAGGGTCCCATCGTCATATCTGACCACATCCCAGACCAAACCTTTTCTGATTGAGGTTTGAATCATTGTTTTAAGTTTATTTTATGCACAGATAGGCAATCGGGACTGGACCTACAGTTATAGTGGGCTCCAAACCACTGAGCAAATTGCCTCCACCGTGTATCGACTCCAGGACCCCTTGATTACAAGAATTATTGTGAAATAACCTTTTTGGACCAAATCAATATGTTCCTTTGAAGTTATCTTCTCTTTTTGACAAAATATATTATCTCCTGGACACAGGTGACGCTAAACTATCTCCTGCAAGTACTGCATGCAATGATAAAAGCAATTGAATCCATAAATGACATTCTATGAAAAAGAACAAATGTAAAAAGTACAGTTTTATAGAAAAGAATTACCACGAAACTTCATGCATAAGATGTTTCCAAATTCGGGGCGGATAAAAATACGTAAAATTTCTCGCTCATCTAGCACCCACACGGCGCATCCTAGAAGACAAATGCACAGAACCTTTTTTGTACAGAATTATTTATTTATTGATTCAAATTTGAGATACAGCACTTGTAAGGCAATTTTACACTGAAAATTCTAATAAATCAACAAGAACAAATAAAGATAGTTTTAGGTAAAAACAAAAAGGGATACATATAAACAGATAAGACATAAACAAGGAAACAAACAAAAGATGTACATATTCGTTCTTAGAGAAGATCGTAAAATACTTTCAGGGGAAAAATGTCGATGTTTGTGGGTAGTTTGTTATAGAACTGTGGCAGCCTGTGAATCAGAGAGCGCTGTATAAGGGAAAGCCTAGCGGTAGAGTTGTGGAACAATTCAGTGTTTTGGGTAGATCGAGAGGTAACTCTGAAGTTGAATTCTGTAAGTACAAATTCAGATCTTATTTTTCCATTGATGATTTTATAGAAAAATTTCATATCGGCCATATCGCGTCGGGTCTGCAGTAATTGAATGTTCAAAGTAGTCAGGATGTCAGGTTTCTGAAGATGCCTCAGATAAGAAATTCTATGACGAACAATGGCGGCAAAGAAGCTCAGGACGGAATCCATGCTAGAAAGATTTGTATTGGAAGCCATGGCCCAGACTGGAGAGTAGTATTAGAGAATCGTAGAAATGAATGACTTGAAAAACAGGCTAAGAGAAGTTGGAGTATCAATTTCAGTGAATCTGTAGATGAGGCCTAAGAGGCGTATTGCACTTTTAGTTGTGGCTGCGATGTGTTCCTTAGAGTTCAGTTTTTCATGTATGAAAACACAGATCTTTTTAGGTCGGAACTGTGGTAATATAATTGTTTTCAAGAACATAATGAGAATGTATCTTGTTCTTTTTTAAAGAGACTGTGATGGAGGAACATTTCTGCGGCTTAAGTTGTAGATTCCACTGCTTACACCATGTGACAAGTTCGGAAAGAGCTTTCTGGAGAATCACAGCATCTTGTGTGGTTGAGATTTCTTTGAAAAGTTTAAAGTCGTCAGCAAACATGAGTATATTCACAGGAAGTGAGGAATATCTTTGAGGGAGATCGTTCATGTATAGGATGAACAAAAGAGGGCCTAAGACGCTACCTTGTGGCACCCCAGACAAGACAGGAAGAAAGTCAGAAGAGGCGCCTGAAAGGGTGACACGCTGTATCCGTGAGTGTAGATAATCCTGGATTAAGGAGAAAAATTTGATATGTATTTTAAATCTAGTTCGTAATTTATCAATAAGAAGAGCATGGTTTATTTTGTCAAAAGCTTTTGAAGTATCCAAGTATATCACATCTAGCTGGGAGTTTTTGGAAATAGCCCTAGTGGCATGTGAAAGGAGAACTGAAAGATTAGTCAAGCAAGAGCTACCTGGAAGAAACCCGTGTTGGGCAGTACTGATATGCGGAGATGTAAATCTGAATAATCTGTCCTTAATTATTTTTTCACAGATTATAGACAGAGGTGACAGGAGTGACATTGGTCTGCATGATGTAGCACTATTTTCATCTCCAGATTTGTGAATGGGTACAACGTTGGCTTTCTTGAACATCTGAGGAAACACGCCTTCAGAGAAGAACCTATTTAGCAAGAGAGAGAGAGAGAGAGAGAGAGAGAGAGAGGATGAGCCAAGAAGTCAGCAGTGTTACGGAGGAAAATCATGGGAATTTCATCCGGTCCTAAAGAGCGGTGTATGGGTAATGAGGCAAGGAGAGATTTAACATCTTGAGAAGAGAGTAGTGTATATTAGTAGAAGGGATTGGAGAGTTCACCGCACGACCTTGTCCAAGGTCATTTGATACCATAGCCTATTTTGGCCAAAATTAAGCTATATTTTCACATTTTCTGGTGGATTAAGCCAATTTGTAGGTGTAGCAAATTGCCTAACCCTACTACAAATTCTAAACCCCTCGTACTAGGGTTTAACATAGTAGATAGCTTCAGTTCCTTCCAGATCGCCAAAATGAGGTGGACGAGCAAAAGCCTTTTACGCCCATATTTTTACAGGTTTTTTTGTGTGTGTGTGCCTTGAAGTGTTTTATGCTCTATTTCGCGCATGCGTGTGTGTGTGTTTCAAAGCTTTTTATGAGCCTCTGAGGTAGAGGAAGTTTATTTGTTTCTGCAGACAAGTTTGTTTGATACCATAGCCTATTTTGGCCAAAATTAAGCTATATTTTCATATTTTCTGGTGGATTAAGCCAATTTGTAGGTGTAGCAAATTGCCTAACCCTACTACAAATTCTAAACCCCTCGTACTAGGGTTTAACATAAGATAGCTCCAGTTTCTTCCAAATCGCCCAAATGAGGTGGACGAGCCAAAGCCTTTTACGCCCATACTTTTACATTTTTTTGGTGTGTGTGTTTGTGTGTGTGTGTGTGTTTGTGTGCCTTGAAGTATTTTATGCTCTATTTCGAGCATGCGTGTGTGTGTGTTTCAAAGCTTATTATGAGCCTCTGAGGTAGAGGAAGTTTATTTGTTTCTGCAGACAAGTTTGTTTGATACCATATCCTATTTTGACCAAAATTAAGCTATATTTTCATATCTTCATAATCTGTAGGTGTAGCAAAATGCCCAACCCTAGTACGAATTCTAAAAATCTTCGTACTAGGGTGATTAATTTTTTTTTAATATCTAGCTTGGGAATTTTACCCTCAGAGTCATGTGACACTCTGTTGATTGGTTGAGAATGTACTTGGGGTTATGCTCCAAGCAGGTGGTTAGTTTTGTTTGAGAATGGTGTCAAAGTAGTTTTTTAGGGATGATAAAACTACAGACTACTTGATTACTAGTTATTTTTGTGATACTCACATTTGCTCAGATCTAGTAAATACTACAAGTATGTTACTTGTTATATACTCTTATTTAGGAGTTTAATTCTATAATATTTGGTTCTAAATAATATTAACAATGAAGAGAGTTTTGACAAATAAAATTGTTCTGAGACTTTTTCATTCTTCACATCATAAACAAAAGTTTTCTCTGCAATAAGAATAACACTACATAAAGTGTTGTCAGGCAGAGGCTCATGGAATTCACATACAATTTTGATATTAGTTCTGTCATTGACTACCACTTGTTTTCTTTTTGATGTGTTAATAACAAATGTGTGCCTTGAATTCACTAGGAGCGTAGTATACATCTATGTTTCCTGCAGTTACTCTCTTGTAAGCAGTGCAAGCCTCATATAATTTAATAAAATCATCTTATGCTATGTCCAGATTATAATTTTCACGGGGGAAAATCTCGTTACGTCCATTTTTAAGATAAATATTTTTTATCTTTCAATCATCAAATTTGCTAGAATCTTTCTCTTGACTGTTTTCTCTCCCGGTCTGGAACAGTACAATTACAAAATCTGGCATATCATACTGTATACTACTGAATTGATTAGTAGCATGAAGTTCTTAATGTCCACCTGAGGCTGGTTTTTGAACACAGTAGTAAGTGTAAAATCCAATAGGAACTTGTGGATTTTTTAGAATATTTGCTTTGTATTTGAGAGCATAATTAGTTTCATATTCTACTACTGGTATCCTCAGCTCCATGGTTTTGATGATACACTTGGCTGTTTCAGGTAAGGTGTTGGGTAATGTTGTACCATCAGGATTTAAAGTACTATAACGCATTAGTGCATTATTGTTATTAGCTGCCCTGCGAAAAGTGACCCACAAACCACCTTTCCATATGATGTCCTTGTAGTCTGAGAACAAACCAGACAGCAGACGAATGGGAAATAGTACTGTGTGGTTTCTTGTCATAATTTTGGTTCCTGATTCAAATCCCCCTGCCTGGCAATATGTTGCATCTACTTTGGAAAATTTAAGTGTTCCTGTGGCAGTAGAAGTAATGCCAGGATTTTCTACTCTATCTATCACAGTACCATGTTTTCTAATTTCCACTTGAGAGAACAAGTGTGGTACAAAATTATCTAATGGTTTTATGTTTGCACCAGCTGGAAATGCTTCATTATTTTGATTTTTTACTATTTCTATTTTCATTTTTTACTATTTCAAATTTAATATACAAGTCAGTCCTGTGAGGATGTACAAAACTGTCACCTACATACACGTCAAGTTCAAATTCACGATTGGGTTCATTGAGATTAGCAAATGTACGACGATTGGGAGGAAAATGTTGTAATTCATGACTTTCAATATGTTCCATGTTCATGGTTATTTTTTATATTTATTTCTATGATTGCTGTTGTACGAGGGTCACTATTTATATTTTGAGCCTTGGCAACACTGATTGAAGTTAGGCGCAATTTGACGTTTGCACGGAATCATCTGGCATTATTGACCATAACGTACTTCAAATGTTTTGTCAATAGCTTGATTTGTGTTGTTTATGTTGGAATTAACTCGTGAACATTTTCGTGCGCTGATTTTTTACGATTTTCGACGTGGATTATCAAGACAAGAGTGCATCGATCAACTTACTTCCACATTTGGCGATGAAGCCCCATCCTTTGCCACTGTGAAACGCTGGTATAACGAATTTAATCGTGGCCGCCATTCGCTCACCGACGAGATTCGCGAAGGTCGTCCAAAATCAGTTGTTGATCAAGAAAACATTGATGCTGTGCAAAACCTAATACTGCAAGATCGTCATGTGACATACTGTGAGATTGAGGCAACCATAGGCATTAGTTCCACCAGCATATATAAAATATTACATGATCATTTAGCTGTGAGAAAGGTATGTTCTCGTTGGATCCCATACAATTTAACAAAAACTCAAAAAGACGCTCGCGTCAATTGGTGCAAACAAATGCTGAATAAATACAATCGTGGTGCTTCAAAAGATGTATATAAGATTGTAACAGGTGACGAATCATGGATATATGCATATGAGCCGGAACGTAAACAGCAGTCGACTGTATGGGTGTTTCAAGATGAACCCAATCCAACAAAAGTTGTTCGCGCTCGAAGCACATCGAAACAAATGGTCGCCTGTTTTTTTGGGAAAACTGGTCATGTGGCAACTGTGCCTTTAGAGGAACGTAGAACGGTCAACTCTGAATGGTACACAACAATTTGTTTGCCAGAGGTCTTTGGTCAAATACGGAAAACAAACAAACGCCGTCGGATCATTCTTCATCAAGACAATGCCAGCTATCACACATCTCGTCTAACAACCGACTTTATGAACAGTCAAAAAATCGAATTGATGGGTCATCCGCCGTACAGTCCTGATTTGGTACCCAATGACTTCTTCTTGTTCCCGAATGTCAAGAATAACTTGCGTGGACAACGATTTTCGTCGGCGGAAGACGCCGTTGATGCGTTCAAAAACCATATTAAGAGGTGTCTCAAGAAGATTGGAAAAACTGCTTTGACAAATGGTTCGAACGAATGCAAAAGTGTATTAACCATAAAGGAGAATATTTTGAAAAACAATAAAGTAGTTTTCAATGCCAAATTCCTGTTTTTTCATTGTTAGGCTCAAAATATAAATAGTGACCCTCGTAGAAGCACCAACAAAATGTACTACTTCTCCTTTTCATTAGTTAACACCAACTCTATGTGGTCTATACGATTGTGAGATACTGGAAAATAGATAGGTGAGGAGGGTGTGTAGATGATATGTTACATGAGCTCAGAATTTGGTTTGAAAATTGCTATGATTCCAGTTTGTTTGTGACTACCTATGTTGCCATCAGAATTGGTAATTATTCCTTCTGCCACTTTACAATGAATGTCTCAAGTCTCTATGGCCAAGACTTTAGGAATATTGTCACCTTCGTGCTTGATGGCAGGCTCAAGTTTTGTGTTGTTCTCAAAACCTAGTAGATTTACCAAGTGTACCTAGATCAACTATTTCAGTTGCAGAAACTAACTCTACTCTGTGTGTAACATAATTTTGTGATAGTAACAAACCTCTAGGCAGATGAGCTTGTAATGTTGATAGATTATACTGACCAGGAGTAATAATATTTTTTCATTTCCTACTGCAACTCTATTATTGTGTTCTGTGATATTAGGAATAAGATACATACTGTAGAAAGCACGTAGAGCTATAGATTTAGGATATATAATATCATTGTGTAAGCTGAGTTTTAGTATTGAAGTCTCACTAGTGAGATGGAATACTCCCATGATGGTTTAGATGCCACAATGCTTTCTGAAAATCTTTAATTGATGGTTTATTTATAGGAGATAAGTAGGCCAGCATAGAAACACATAGGTGGCCACAATTTACATCCTCAAAACCCTGGATACGCTCGTCACTATAATATAGATTAGAAGTATTAAGATTCCAGAGCTGCTAAAATAGCTGGAATACTGAATATGAATCCACCAGTATGTTTCTTTTTTTCTAGAACTCTGCAATCTTTTCAACTGAGGTGTAATTAAGTGTTAATTTCATTCCATGACCTCTACTCAAACAAGATTTTTTTCTTCTCCTGTTGTATTTTAGTGAGTGTTTCATCATAACGGGTATTGATATATATATTTAGAATTATAGTCCCCACCCAAATTTTTGTTTTGTACTCATGACAATCGTTGTACCTAATGCTGCTATTTTTTCACCTAATCAAGCATCTTTGCTGCTTAGTCTTCCAAATGCTGCTTGCTCCAATTTTTGATCTGCCTCATGACGAGCACTATGATTAGTATGAGTATTGTAGGAAATGCCATGGTCTTTGCAAGCTGTATCCAAAGGATTAATTCCTCTGTCTCCTTTCTCCAGTCTCTGTTCTAGTTTAGTCCCTGGACCAAAGTAATGGTAACCAGGTAAGGGCATTTCGAAAGGAAATTTGTTAATGATGTCATTAACTAAACCCTGAACCTTCCAGAATTTAGGAGGTAGAGTATTAATAATTTTAATTATCCTATGCCTTTACTGTCATTTACAATACAATTGGCTAGTTTAGCACTAATCATATCTACAATACCTATTTTATTTATGGAAATTATTGTTGCCAGCATTTTCTTCTTCTGCTATGACCAATAATGTATCTATGAGTTTTCTCACATCATCCACCCACACAAACACTTTGGATAGAGTATTGTAGTGTTTAATGCCACTACCAGTTTTGAGTTGGTTCCATATAGGTTTAATCAGATTTTTTGTATTTGTCTCCACTGTTAGATTTAACTCTATTTTGACTAGCATCATTGTTTTGGTATAGAGCATCAGACAGTATTAAAATTTCTGAGTAACTCTGTTTGTAGGTGACGAGGTATTCTGCCTTGTTCAAAAATAGACTTAAAGACCTCAGTGACACAAGCTCCTGTTTTAGATTTCAGAGGAACAGTCCAAGAATATTTACAAAAAGTGTCTATTACAGTAAGCAAATACTTAAAACCATGATTTATCTTATTCAGATTTTTCAAATTTCCTGTGTTCATTTCAATCAAATCAGCCTGCCACAAATCATCAATTTCATTGTTACCACAGATAGTCGTTTGTAGTTACGACGAGCTGGTCTGTGTAGTTCATTAAATATATCTTGTCTAGACATTGTGTCTGGTAAAAGAAGATTACATAAATATTATTATCCTCAGGATACAAGTGTTTAAGTTCAAATAATAATTGGTCACCTGTTTCAACATCAAAACAGACAATTGTTTATCTTCATGTATTTTATATTTATTGGTAGTATTATCCCAAGATGCTATTAGTATTTGAAGTGCCTTGAATACACCATCTTTTCTTTGTATAGTGAAAAGTGGCATCTCAAATTATTTTCCCCTTTTTAAATATCCAACTAAACTTGAGAAATTGAATAGTACCATTGAGGAAAAGTTCATGAGTCTGTGAGTAAGAATATAATTTGTAAATATTGCCAGCCTTAACATATGTCCAGTGCCCTCTAGTATTTGGAATACTGTGAAGTTTGACAATCTGAACAGAGAATAACTGACTAGATTCTACTTCATCCAATCTACTCAACAATGGTTCCAAGTGTTCCCTTATAGTACGAATAATCTCATCATAGCCAGGTTTGATTTTCACATCAACATAAAGTTGTTTAAATTGTTCTTTTAAATTATAAAGCTGTGTGGTGAAACTTGATAAGGCTGATTCTTGATTTGTATCTATAGTCCCAATTTGAAGCTTAATATTTGAAATAATCTGCTCTAAACTATCCACAAGTCTTAATTTGGAGCTTTGGCTAGAAAGATGGTGGGCAAAGTTGCAATAGTTTCTTGAATTTGTGCAATTTCAACCTCAATGTTTTTAATATCTTCATATTTTAGTATTCTATATACTGATCTTTTTACTGCTCTTAGTTCCTGAGAAGTAGGTAAGCTAGCTACAGTATTTTGAAGTATTGTTAAAGCAGCTTTCACAGCATTTAATTCAGTAGCATCAGCTACAGCACACAGAGAATCTTGGAGTGGTATTATGTCATTTTGTGTAGGTGTTAATTGCTGTAGTGTTTCTAATTTGTTTTGTATGTCATCTATCAAATGATGAAAATGGGATAATTCTGATTCAGTGTTCAGATTTTCCAGCTTAGTAATTTGCTGTTGGACTATACTCAGAGTTTCAGTAATGCCAGGTAATTTTGATTCCAGTATTTCCTGGACACTCTTTAGTTCATTTTTCATTGTTGTCAAAGTATCTTCAATGTGGACTATGGTACTTTGAATTTTCCCAAAATCCTCGTAAGTCTCAAACTGGAGTTTGATGTTAGTAACATTACGAGAAATGGTATTATGTTCACTGGAGGAGAGTAGATTATTTATAAAATCTTCCAATATTTGAAGTTTGCCTTGGACTTCAGTTATGGCAGTGTGCAGCTCATATGTTTGTAGTTCAATTTTTATTTTTTCCAATGTAGGAATCTCAAAGGATTGAAACTGGTCACGCAAATCAGCAATTATACTATCATAATCTTCTTGAGTTTTAATACTTTGGATAATAGCTTGTAGTTGTGTACGAATACTGTTTGTTTGATTATTTAATTGCTGTTTCAGTTGTTTTACATTAGAAGTCTGAGCTTGTCTGAATTTCTCAACCTCGTTTTCTAATTTGGCTACACTTTCTTCTAAGTTTTGAAGATTGAGGCTAAATTAGTGCATTTTTGCAGTAAGGATTTGATATCAGCATCAGTTTTGAGAAGAGGATCCAGACACTAAGACTGGAGGCTAGTTATCTCAAATTCGAGACTAGAGTTGAGAGTTTGATGTAATATTCGTAGATCAGTACGTAATTTTTTGACTAATATCAAGTACAAGAATTTCATCACTGTGATCATTGTGTTTTGTATGACCAAAAAAATATCATTAGGCATTTTGGTAATGGTTATTTATTATAGGATAAGTAATTTTCAACTCCAAAAACAGAGGTATAAGTTTATCATAATCTCCCAGCAACTCTATATACAAACAATCATTTGCAGATATATCATACGTAGTGGCAGTATTCATCTTATCATATTTAATAGGATAGATATTACTCCCAGTAAATATTTTTATCTCACCTTTGTTCTTGGGATTTATTGTAAATTGAAGTTTCCCACCAATGGGGAATTTGTAATAATTTGGAGTGTTATTAAAAATATAAAATATTTTAGCAGTATCATCATTATATTCTGTTAGGATACTGTTCAAGTGGATAATTAGTAGTCAATTTAGTTTAGACAAGAAATTAGTAACATTTGGTGAGACTATCTGAACAGGCACTTCCATAGCTTGTTTTCTAAATCCAAATATATTCATTGTTATTTTTATTGGCAAATATTACATTGGTTGTCATCTCCTAGGCAATAGTGACTCCATGGTAATGTGTGTATTTCACATGAGAGAATCTGTCTCTTGTCATCCTCTGAACCCAGGGCAATTTTTCTTATTTTATTTGTAGTTAATATGTGATCAATACTTTGAATTCTTTTTTCCTCGCTTAGTTTGAGAGACTTAGTTTTGTGATAGTTGTAATAATCATCGAAGGAGAGATTATTCTTTACTATGGTTCTACTTACTCCATTGGCTTTTTTAATAATGTCTTTTTCTGATCAAATTGCATACATCTTTGCTCTCAATCCAATAAATTCCTTAATAATATCATTACTATTTTCATGTTTTAGTCTACCTGGCACCTTTTTGTTTGAAGGAATATCAAAATTAGGAGGGTAGGAAGATGTGTCAAAATAATCAACCAACTTAGGATGTTTTATATCTTCATACAGATTGGGTGTCTTGATATGATATATAAAACTATCTGTGTCCATATAAAGAAGAGAAAGGTCATTTTTATAAAAGGGCTTTATTGTATTATAGTGAAGTTGGAACATGTGGAGCTTACACATATCCAGAACTGCAGCTCCCACATAGATAGGTTTTTAAATTTTAACCATGGCTTTTCAATTTGAAAAACTGACAAATCTTCATGATATATTGTACGAAATTTAAATTTTGGATATTCCACTAATTTATTACACTTTTTTGGATCATAGACTAGTCTGACATCCACATGCTTCCTAATATTCTCCATGGTCTTACCATAGACAGCATTATTCATTAATTTGATGAAATCCTTATCTAAATCTGAAGTACCAAGTGTTCTGTGTCTTGTGTTGGTTTCAATATAAGGCTTTATCCACTCTGAATGCTTGAATCTGAGGACTCTTCGAATTTGTACTATATGAACCTTTTTCTCTATTAAAAATTTGAGATTCTTATAGTTTAGGGTCAAGAGTCATCAGAAGCTTTTTTCTTTTGATTCAGGTAGACACTTGAACTCAGGGGCTGGTGGCAAATCAGAAAACAGGTTATGTAACTCATGAGGAAAAACAAGATCCACCTCAGCAAAGAGACCATACTTAGTGTCATCAAAATCTTCTGTCTATTGATGTAGGGTCTATCCACTCACAATCACCATAGCGAGTTTCTACATTATTGAATAACCACACAAAATATTTACATCAACATAGGATATATAGCTAAAGGGTTAATTTGGATTATATTCTCTATATTGTTGGCCCTTGCATATCTTTGTGTGCATTATTAAAGTATTTTCATCTACCTTTTCGTGGTAAGTGTTGGATAGTCGATTAGTCGATAATCTAAGAGCTGCAGTTTACTTCATTTCTTATTACCTTATCGTTTTTGGTAAATTTAAGTCGGTGGGGTCGAGTAAATATAGCGCGTTATTGCCTACCCAACATCCGTAACATTTCTGTATATTTGGCGTTTTTTGACGAATTTTGGCGAACTAAGAAACCATTTTCCCTGATTCAAACACACTAAATCGTTAATGTTAAGCAACATACAAGCAATATATGTAAGTTTTTGCTATTAAATCACTCCAGAAACATCGAGAAACCATCAGGAAAAATTGCAAATTTTTGACATTTTTTCATAATTCTGACTAAATTTTGACTAAAAAGCGCAGCCTGAAGATATTATCCGATCAAGTTGAAATTTTTTATGGGTTATAAGGACCACCAACCACAAACTTTAAGGACTAGCCGCAGACTGATTTCGAAAAAAGGAAACATAAAAAAGAAAACGGTTTTTCGATCCACCCTAATACACATTCATTGTTATATCAGATATAGCAACAGGATATTTTATACATGACATAATATGTGTATACTCTGTCTCATACTGTATATAATGATGAACTAGCTCTGGATTGTTTTTCCAATGAGTTGGGTCAAGTTTTGCCAAGAACAAGAAGAAGAACATAAGTAGAAGCAGAGAGAGGTGGAAATTCACTTATTTTCACTTCTAGTTTATGTGGGAGTCCATATAATTTCCAACCAGATGCTCAAATTCCTCATGTTTTGTAAGTAATGTATCCATAAGCTGTGCATAGATTTGTTCCAAATTATGTATATCACTCAAATATAGAGTGTGGGTCTTGGAACAATGGCAAAATGTATTATATGTTTCATCAGGTTTCTCATATTGAGAGGATAAAATAGTATTAAACTTGATAGATTTATTTTTAAGATCATTTCTCAGGAGTTCTATTATTGAAGATTTTATGTTCTTCAAGAAATTGTTGATATCACAGTGTGGCTCTGATTTGAATAAGTATTTATTGATACGACCACTAAGAGCTGTTGCAATAGGTGTAGTCAAAAATCTACTTTGTTTTGGTTTGCGACCATCAGTTGGATATATATCTGCTTATATTTACCGGTTCCAGGCCATAGTTTTGGTCGATTTCCATTTTCTTGGTCGAAATGCATCGCTACTTTTTTTTTTTTTTAATGGGCAAATGTTCTAAGACCGGTATCATAGTATTAGTACCGAAACGTGGAAAGCCGACAGAGATCACTCATTATCGCCCCATTATACTTCTGTGCGCAGACTATACAATTTTCTCACGCGTATGCTTGCAAGACTAATGCCGCACTCTGTCAACTTGGTGGGTGACACAAAATATGTATATGGCGGAAACGAGAACATCTATGCCCTCCTGCAAACGCTGCGTGAGTAAAGCCAGAGGTTCCAGATTCGAACCCTGGGTAAGGCATGGATGTATCATTGTTTGGTTACCAGTAATCAAAATAGGGGAAGTTCACATGATGAAGCGATTCGCTCTGGATTTCGAACGTGGGTTTGACTCTCTGAACCAAAACTACATGTTTCAAGTATTCCAAACAATTGGAATACGGGGGGCATTTCTCTCAGCCCTGCAAGGGCTTTATAACAACAACGAATCAAAAATACAAATTAATGTGTTCCTGACAAAATCGTTTCGTATTACTACAGGTGTACGAACGGGCGATCCCTTATCAATGTTAGCATTTTGTATTTCGCTATGTCCCCTGCTTGCTTCACTGGAAGCTAGATTAAAAGGCATTACTATTATGTCGATGTTTATCAAAGTGTTAGCCTACGCCAATGACGTGAACATTCTAGTTAAGTCCCATGCAGATGTTGACACAGTTCATAAATTAACGACTGAAGACATCCACATTAATGTACAAAAATCTTGCCTGATGCAATTAAGTACCGACCGACCACACACACAAGTACGATACTTCCCTGTTGTTACTACCTTAAAAATACTTGATCTAATATTTACGCATTCTCTGCAAAGAATGACACAACTAAATTATGATCGAGTTATTGGAGGTGTAAAAGCAGTGCTGCAAATTCATAAGTTTCGAACCCTCAGTTTAAAATCACGAGTCACGTTTGATAACTTGTATGCTCTTTTGAAAGTGTAGTTTATAGCCAAAATACTTCCGATGCGCAAGCTTCATGTAGCAAAGCTGAAAAGTGCAGTGAACTGGCTCGTATGCAATGGACAGCTTATATGTGTTAATCACGAGACCTTGTGTTTACCTACTGCAGGCGAAGGCTTGAACCTCGTTCACGTGCAACACCAGAGCCAGGCTCTCCGCATTCAAGCGGACATAGAGACGATGATGCATCGCCGTGATAGACTTACTATTCATGTCATTCCAGACTGCTTGTCTCACATACATTTAGATTCCTCCATAAACTTTACAACCCTCCCCCACAACCTTAGGTACCTTCGAGATACTTTAGTGGAGATCTGCTATGGTTTGTTACAAACTCCTACCCTGCCGGTTCCAGAGGTTTTGCAAATGGACACAGGAATGCATGCAGCGTCTCAACAGGCGTGTAAAATAGTTACAAGACACCCGGAAGTTCGTTGGCCTGCGGTGTGGAAAAATATTCACACGAGACATCTCCCATCAAGGATAGGATCGGCATGGTAAGTTATAGTGCATCAAATAATGCTGACCGGAGTGAAAGCGAACGGACGTGTTTTCGGTGGTCTCCAGAGTGCAGCGAAGCGGAACAAGATGGGAAATTCCTTGGGGCAGTGGCGGCAGGCGATCGGCCTCTTTCGCTCAGCACGGTGCCCAAACATCCGAATGGAAAAGGGAAGTGTTTTTCCGAAAACTGTGTACCATGCTCATGGAGTAGTTCTGCTATCATTGCTCATTATAGGCGGCATCGAGCAAAATCCAGGCCCCCGTAACGATGTTGATTTCTCAAGCGAAATTATGGAACTGAGGCAAGTTATGCTTCAAGTGAAAAGTTCGAACGATGTTATTATGTGTGAGGTGAAGCAGCTGACCGTCACTGTGAACAAACTCGTTGGAAGGATTGACGTGATTGAGGCCGAGACAAGCAAGATTAAGTGTGACATCGGCGAGCTTCAATCGTATGTTCGGACTCTGGAGGATAATCTGGACGATCTCGAAAACCGATCGAGGAGACAAAACCTCGTTTTCCACGGCATGCATGAAAAAATGAACGAGACATGGGATGAATCGGCTAGCGCAGTGCGACAATTAGTCGAAGAAAGACTTCATCTTTCCCTACCAACGGACGCAATCCAGAGGGCTCATCGTACCGGAAGCACGCGGTCCGGAAAACCTCGTCCCATTGTGTGCAAGTTCCTCCGCGATACGGAGAAAGAGAAAATTCTTGGAAGTAGCAGCAAATTGAAAGGCTCAAATATTTACATCGAGCAGGACTATTCATTTTCTGTTAGGCAACAACGACAGAGACTTAAAAAGCATCTCTTCGAAGCCAGACAGCAAGGATGTAGAGCTCATCTGCAATATAAATATCTCAACGTCAACGGCAGAAAATATACAATTTGGGACTTGGAAGACAACCATGGCGACTTTCAAGAATGCATCGAGACCCGAGAACTTTCAGCTGAATCCAATTCCCAGAAACAGGCTTTCACTCCACCCCCCAACAAAGGAAATGTGACGTCTCAGGGAGCACAAGTGACAACGACCGCATACCAGCCATCTTCGTGCGGTGATCCGTTTCCCCCCTCCACCTCCAACGGGACAAGGAAAGAAGAGAACGACCGGATATCGCAAATAGGTCACCACTTTCCCCCTCCCTCTACTCAGCGATATCCCAAGCGCCAGGGAAGCAACCAAGGAACGAGAGCCTGAGGTGAGGCCAGATGTAAAAAAGTAAGTGGTAATGGTCACGTGACCAGCAATTATGTCGATAAAGGAACTGCAAGTGTAAGTGTTTCCTACCAAAATGTGAGGGGCTTAAGAACTAAAGTGAAAACATTCTACCTGAGTGTATTAAATAACGATTTTGATGTAATCATGGCTACGTAAACATGGTTAAATCCATTGTTCAGTGACAGCGAAGTAATTGACGATAGATATATTCTGTTTCGGTCGGATCGCGATGCACAATCTTCTGACAAAGGCTTGGGGGGAGGGGTACTTCTGGCTGTAAACAGGGCTTTTCGAGCTATCGAAATTGAAACTCCGGTAATTGACCCTCTGATAAATTACTTGTTAGTAAAAACTTAGCGAAATAAATATGCATATTTGTGTAGCCTATTTCCCCCCAAATACGAATCGATCTGTATACAGTTCCTTCTATCAAACTTTAGAATCACTTTATGAGCAGGGGTCTTCCCTTATTATTGCAGGGGATTTTAATTTCCCTGAGATAAAGGGGGCGGATCACAATCTCTTATTTTCAAACGAAGCTTGCGTAGAATTGAGTCATTTCATGTCACTCCACCTACTAAACAGCTTCAATGACATAAAAAATGATAACCAACGAACGTTAGATTTGATTTTAAGTAACGTTAATAGCATAACAGTCACAAGGGAATCCGATCCTCTCGTACCAGAAGACATTCATCACCCAGCTTTAAATATTGACATTTCCATGACTAAATTTAAATCTATCACGAAAAATTCAATTCAAGCAGAATATAACTATAACTTTAGGAATGCAGATTTTTTAAAAATGTATAATCTTATGAGAGCTGTAAATTGGAATGATCTGAAGAAATACACTAATATTAATGCCGCTATTGATAAGTTCTATGAAATGGTGTATGACATATTTAACAAATGCGTAAATTCAACGAAAACTCAACCGAAGAAATTTCCGAGCTGGTTCTCACGGGAAATTATAAAGAATATCAGAAAAAAAGCATATGATAGGCAAAAATGGAAAAATAACGCTCCCCACGCTGAACATCATCATGAGAAATTTAAAGAACTTCGGAATATTGTTATACGAGGGATTCAAAAAGCATATACGCATTATATTTCAAGCACAGAGTATAACATACTTCATACCCCTAATCTCATCTTCAGCTTTGCCAAAAATATGAAAAAACAAAAAAGAGCAGAACCTTTTCAATATCAAGGTACAGTACTTTCTGACACTCTAGAAGTAACAACAGCGTTTGCTAAATATTTTCAATCGGTGTACCGCCAGGATGATGGACAAAATAAGACTTTGAATATTCAATCTTACAGTGAAATCGATAAACTAAACCTATCAGATATTAGTCTTAAAGAAATCGAAGATGCCATTAAAAATCTTAAACCGAAAAATCTATTGGTTCCGATAAATTCCGCCTTACATACTTAAAGGATGCGGTGAGATACTCAAATACCTGCACACGCTGTTCAATCTTGTACTTTCCACCTCAACATTTCCAGATATTTGGAAATTAGCAAAAATTACCCCGATACCAAAAACAAATAAGCAAAATGATGTAGAGAATTACATACCGATAGCAGTCCTGGCAGCACCTGCCAAGCTCTTAGAGCAAATTCTTTACAAGCACATTTCTTATCACATACGATCAGTGATCTCTCCTTATCAACATGGTTTCTTATGTAAAAAGTCTGTCTGTACCAACCTATCAGAAATAACTCATTTTATCGCAACCGCGATGGATAGCGGAGCTCAAGTAGATGTAATATATACAGATTTTTCGAAAGCGTTTGATACCGTAAACCATAGAATCTTAATAGAAAAACTGAAATCATACAATCTATCGAATCCGATGTTACAATTGTGTCAATCCTACTTAACAAACCGCAAACAGTACGTAACGTTTCATGGAAATACTTCCGATGAATTTGAAGCTACATCCGGAGTTCCCCAAGGCTCTAACCTTGGTCCCTTATTCTTTCTCATGTACATAAATGATCTTCACGAACATCTGAATCAATCGGGTAAACTACTTTTTGCGGACGATTTAAAGATATACAAAAGAATTTGCAGTTACGGTGACTGTACCGAATTACAAGCGGACATAAACAGTCTTGTGGAATGGTGCGAAAGCAACAAACTAATCTTAAATAGCGAAAAATGTTACCAAATGTCATATACTCGAAACACTACATCAATAAAATACGACTATTGCATAAATAAACAAAAATTAAAACGGGTAGAAACAATCAAAGATCTAGGAGTTCTGTTTGATTCTAAACTTACATTTCACGCGCACGTTAACTTTGTAACAAACGAGGCTTAGACTTCTGGGATTTATAATGCGTACATGCAAAGAGTTCAAAAATGTCGGAAGCTTAATGATGCTTTATAATGCTTACGTTAGAGTGAAAATTGAATACGCAAGCATAGTGTGGCACCCTCAAACCCAGCAAGATGTAAACAAAATAGAACAAATTCAAAGTAAATTCTTAAGACACTTAAAGTACAAACTAGATGGTATATACCCTCAAATGGATTCCCGTGAGAACCTTCTCAGATATTTTAACCTAACAACTCTCAACAACAGACGCATCATGCATCAGCTCATTTTCCTCCACAAAATTTTAAATAATCTCATTGAAGCTCCTTTCGCCCTGTCACGGCTCGACTTCTACGTCTCCTCAAGCAAATTACGACCAAGGCGGCAACTCTTCAGCCTCCGTCGTAATAGAACCAACGCTCTGACAATATGCCCAATTTGGAATATGTGTAAAACATTTAATGATACCATCAAAAGTGAAAACAGTGTGGACTTATTTTGCCCGACCGCAATTTTGAAAAGGAATATACTAAAATTACATAAATTACGATAGAACCTAAGATTTATGTTTGTTAAATGTTTTCTGTCTATATAATTACTACATTCATCTGTGCAATATTTCAATAATGTTATCACAAAATTATTGTATAATGAACGCCATTAATGGGTAATATACCTGTTGCGTTCAATTTCTGAAATAAATAAATAAATAAATAAATAAATGGCAGACACCTCGCTATGTTCAATATTTCACGTTCCTGAAACCTTGGTGCATAAGCTCAGTGAATGCAAACTAACTGCTACGTCCTGGAAATATGTCTCAAAACTCGTAAGTGAGAGGAATATAACTGTTTAGCATCTTCTGTTTCCCACCTTTAATTATTATCCAAGGAAGAAGCAGAACAGTGTACAGTGGGGGGATTATGCTTGGTTTGCCTCCACCTATC
Source organism: Lepisma saccharinum (assembly GCF_977018435.1). Classification (NCBI taxonomy): domain Eukaryota; kingdom Metazoa; phylum Arthropoda; class Insecta; order Zygentoma; family Lepismatidae; genus Lepisma; species Lepisma saccharinum. Next base: position 22,284,047 of record NC_139231.1, on the reverse strand, counting down.
AGCAACTTGACTTTCACGCACATTTTGTGAATTACTTACAATCACATATTTCAAACTATGTCATCAACCTAAAGGAACATTTTATATATTATATATAACAATGAAATAAGTTTGTTACAATCAATTGGAAATAGTTGCATCAAAGTAATAAAAAAAGTGGTAGCATCGAGAAAAGTGCTTAGTGTTACGAAAAAAATATTAATTATAGAAAAAAAGTGGTAGGTGTTACGGTTCGCGCTCTGAAGGATGCTTGTTCGAGCCCGGTTAGATAACTTTTTCTTTTCTTTTAAGTTTCGAATGAGGCTCCAACATGTGTGTGTTCGAATCCGCATTGAGACAGTGAAACTTCTCTTATATTGTGTAACCAAAGAAGTGCATACCACATGCATTTTTAATCCATGATTTCACCTGCTAATTTCGAAAAGCATCTTAGATTTTTCCTTCTTAACAAAGACTTTTCACATCTGCGGACCAAACAGAGCTGTCAGATCATACTATCTGTCTATTTTTACTGTGACTATAAATTACACGCTTCTACATTTTAAATAAAAAATCATTTCGAGCTTGTTAACACAAGTTTGCATTGTCACCTACAAATATGTTTAATTTAATCTGTGTCTAAAGAGATATTATTCTGGAATTCTAGAATCTACAACAAATGTAAATCGAGACGATACTGAATGGTCAAGATACAATTTGCTAAAGGTAGTCTTCAGAACACTATATTTGTTATTCTGATATTTAAATAACACATGGCTTGATAGCCCTCGAAAGGTCCCGTGCCTATCTTCCGGCTGCCAGTCTCCCTTCCACGATCCTACCTAGAGATGTGTAGTTCATCAACCGGTAATGGGGTTACGTTGGGTCAGAACGTTCAACCTCCAGCCGTTGTAGACGATTTCCTAGACTGGGTTACTGATATATATTATAAAATACATTATTGTATGTGGTGAACTAGCAGTTATGGCCAATGTACATAGTCTGTGCATAGCAACGATGATGCATCTTGTTGATGTGTCTTATGGATGATTTAAGTTTTAATCATGTAATCCACCTTGTTACAAGTTTGAATATATTTAATTATGAAGTTCCAATCTTGAGATGTTTATTTCTGTTTATGTCATTAATATTAGGACATAACAAAATGGCGACGATAATTAAAGAAGATAAATAATTCCTACTGTAAGTAGAATTATAATGATTAAGTCCAAGTGAGCCAGTATGGAAAAACACATAAGTTTTATACCTGCATTTGAGGCTTATGACCCAAGCCAGGATATAAATTCGTATATTAAAAGATTCAATGCTTTTGTTGAGGCTAACGATATACAAGAAAGGAAACGAGTGTTTACTCTTATTTCTGTAATCGGTAGTTTACCATATCAAGAGCTGGAACACAGATTAAGTCCAAAGGATCCACAAGATTGCACTTTGGAGGAACTCTTTGATACATTGCGAAAAATATATGCACCGCAGGTAAATAAATGGATTCAACGATTCGCTTTTATGCAAATAAAGCAAGAGCAAGGTGAGACAGCTACATCGTACATAAATCGTTTAAAAGTTGTGAGTTTACAATAGATGAATTAGACACTCGTCTTGGAGAAAAACTTGTGTTTGGACTACCCGATAGTATACTAAAAGATAGATTACAGTCAGACATGCCCAACACATTCGAAAAGGTTTGTGATGTAGTACTCCAACATGAAATAATACGCACAAATAAAAATAAAGTCAATGAAAATACATTTTTGGTAGGTGAAAATAAACAAATACAAGGCTCACGTAGATTCGGTACAAACAATTCGTTCGCTAAAGCTCATTTTTCAAAGAATCAACAAGATACAAGAGAATCAAGATTCGGAACAAATAATGCATACAAAGGCATGTCACAATCTAAACCCCATACTGCATTTAGCCAAAAATTTGTATCACGGCAAAATCAGGCAAATGATATAAAATGTAAGCGCTGTGCAAGGTTGGGTTGTACATTCAAAGAGAACTGTCCTGCATTAAATGCTATTTGCAGTTTCTGTAAGAAGAAAGGACATTTCTTGGCTGCATGTTTCGAAAGAAATAAACAATGGAAGGAACCTGCAGTCAATTTATCTAGTATTTATAAAGGAAATTGTGAAATGAGAAACAGTAATTTGGATACCAAAGGTAATGGTTATGGAGAAAGCAATTCTCAACTTAGCTTATTCTCTGTGCAAGAAGATAGTGCATATACTTTTATTAACTACAAACACGCAACAAATGTACAATAAAAAAGCAAACGAATCTATTTCTAATTTGCAACACGCATCTGATCAGATTTCATTGAGAAATGAACGTTTACCTTTGTACATTGATATTATAATACAAGACCAATCGTTAGAAGCTATTGTCGGTTCTGGTAGTCTTGCTAATTTCATTTCAAAAGATTTGTTAACTAATCTTATTGGCAACTTCACACTGAGTCCGTTATTAAATTCATATATGTCGATATCAGGTGAAAGATTGTGTTTATTAGGCCAATTAAACTTAAAACTTTACTATCATGGCAAAATGTACATGATGTCTTTTGTTGTTGGCGATAAGATTAATACAAATATATTAATTGGCAGAGTTGGAATGAACATATTATTTGGTGATTGGCGCAGCAAACTTCTAAATGAGTTTCCTGAAACTGATTACATTCAAAATGAAGATTCTACACATGCTTGCTTAGGTCGGGAATCAAAAGATTCGCTAGCAGATGCTTCTTCGAAAATTCAGCGTTCAGGCATAATGGATACTCCAAAGGTACATGTACAGAAGATTGATGACGTGGGTGAATGTTCACGAACATCAAATGTGCAAGGGCAAATTAGCAAAGTCATGATTCTGAACAAACATAAAGCCGACGTACATAATTCAAGTAATGTAAAACAAATGAACATTGAAGACTGTCGTTCACAATTACTGACATCTTTTGCAGAATTGTTTAATGAGGATATTAGTACACCCATTAAGGCCGTACTAAAGGCAATTTTGTGGTAATTTTTCGATAACAGATGGCAGCACCATTTGCCATGTCAACCGAGAGCCATGTTGCCAGATCTCCGCGTAAATATAACCAAGGTACATACATACAGGTAGGTCGAGATGACGCCATATTGGTTAGAGGTGAGTTAGTGAATTAAAAAAAGTAGTAAATCAGGGAAAATGATAAATCATGAGATTTTAGTTATATGTTCTTCTTACAGAAATAAACAATATATCATCAGTGGAGGGTAGTAATAGTCGAAATATTAATATAAAATCCGTTGTTTTATATTAAGTATGTGTTTTAAATATTTAGAATTCAGAGAAGAAAATGCAATAATGAGTGTAGTTAAATATTAATATAAAATTCGTTGTTTTATGTTCAGTACTTATTTTAATATTCAGAAGGCAGAGAAGAAAATACAATAATAAGTGTAGTTAATTCAAACACGAAACTGACCAAGTGAGGACAGTAATTGAAATAATTGAAAAATTTTGTGAATAAGTTTGAAGCAATGCTGCGTTGACTCAGGCACGTATCCAAGGGGGGCTCAGGACGCTAGAGCCCCCTCCCGAAAGTTTTCGGTTTACACTAGATAAAATTAGGCTTTTTGGTTTCTTGTGTGTGTGAAATAAAATAATGTGACCAAAAATTTAAGGAGAGAAATAATTATCGAGGCAAGGTAAATTTTTCTACAACCTTGTAATTGATAATAGCACGTGTCCAATGTGGGGATAAGGGGAGTCGATCCCCCAGGAAATGTTTCAGTTTACACTAGATAAAGTAGGTTTTTGGCTTCTTGAATAATGTGACGATAATTTAAGGAGAGTAATAATTATCTAGGCAAGACAGAAAATGTTCTATAACCCTGTTATTGATAATACCATGTATCCAAGATGGGGATCAGGGGGGGGGGGGTCGAGCCCCTTACAAGAGAAATCTTTCAGTTTACACTACATAAAATTATGTTTTTTATTTCTTGAAAGGTGCGACGATAATTTAAGGAGAGAAATAATTATCGGGGCAAGGTAGAGAATGTTCCATAACCATATTATTGATCATAGCACGTATCCAAGTTGGAGATCAGGGGGCCGAGCCCCCGCAGGAAATCTTATCAGTTTACACTGGATAAATTAGTTTTTTGGCTTCTTTATAATGTGACGATAATTTAAGGAGAGTAATTATCGAGGCAAGACGGAGAATGTTCTATAAGCCTTTTATTGACAGTATTGCACGTAAACTTTTCTTGCGTTTTCATTGTTGTTGTCGCAGCGAGCGCGATCATTGTGTAAAGATTTGTCATCATTTGGAAGCTGCACAACAAAGCGTGCCACGAGTAGGACGATTCTTTGTATTATTTATTCTTTGGAAAGCGGGAAAGGAAACGTTCTTAAATAAGAGGTGGAGTCGAACTACTGGTAACATTAACGAAAGGTTTTATCTGCGGAACATTCTAGAATATAATGAAGACATAAATAAATACCCGGCTTCAATTTGTGACGGTTGATATACTTACATAAATATCATCCCGCCACAGTCACTCTCTTCTCTTTATTTACGAGAGTGAGATATGTCATGCGCCGAAACAATTCATGGATCATTACGTAATGTATTAAGTTGCGCAGTTTTTCGACAGAGGCCGTTCGCTGCCTCGGCTCGTCACTCGCGCATGCGTAATGTAGACTCGTCATTTGACCAGCGGTGGGAGCTGAGAGAACAAGGACACAAAAGAGAGATCTCTTACACGCGTTACCCAGGACAGACCAGGATTACTCGCCAGCCGGAGCGGAGAGACGAACAGGTATATACAGTAGTTCGCGAAACAGGAGCCCGATCTTTTCTTCCCCTTTGTGGCGTATATGGCATGGCATTGTAGCTAACGTTATACGTTTGAGCAGCCCATTTCATCCTAGTCATCAGGACTTTTTGCCATTACGTAACGGGGAAGGAAGAAGGTCGATATGGGGCTTTTGTCAAATTCATTGTATTAACATGCATACGCGAATTGTGTAGTAACCGATTAATCCTTCTAAATTGTTGAGCCACTTATTTTTGAATTGGTTATTACAAAGAAATCAAGTAGTATTAAATCATATTTTTTTGTGTGTCTCTCCACTCCGTAACCGGCTGGAACATTGCGAGTACCCCCTTTTATTTGATAACCTGATCAATGACTTGTTTCGGCAACATCTCGAATACTTTTTCCACAATTGTTGAGACATATTTCATGACAGGGTGTAGGTATTTATATTTAATTGTTTTAATATTTGATGAAGATTTGGGAAGGGATTGAATTCATATATATATATATATATATATATATATATATATATATATACAAACTAAATTTTGGGGAGGGATCATTGTTATTTATTGTAAGTTGTTTATATTGGAACTATAAATAAGAAAGGATAAAGTAGGGAATAAGCGAAGGTGAAAGTAGTACTTGGAGGTTCGTTTAATTCCAATTTGTAAACATTTATAGACTTAGGGAATTTTCATTGAACTGTTACATTTTGCATAATTTAAAATATTAAAAATATTGTTCTGATCAAGTCACTGTTACCCTTTTTACAAAAACTAATCTGTCTATGAATAAAAGTTTGTTTAAATGGAATATTAATTTTGATCAATTCAAAAAATAGACTAAGTGATTATTCTTTTGCAAAATGACTAGACGTAGCGTAATCTAGTGGATTGGAGAGAATTTATCTGGGTTGTTTAGGGGCGTACGTAATTTTCTTGGGATACGTTATAACACTGTTGCATATTTGTTAAAGGACTTGTTAGTTACAGATGGGTCAAATTTTCATCTTTTGTATAAATTTCTATTGATGGTACAACGAGTAATTAAATTACAAATTTTGGACACTGAATCCATTCTTCTGGAATGTATACCAAAGACAAGCGGCCCTTTACGTCTATGTTGGCTTGATTTTCTACATAATAAGCTTCCCTGGCCAATGTTTAAATGTGCTCTTTGGCAGCGTTTTGTGTCCCGCCAAGCTCTTAGTGACTTGATTTCTGCTTATGTAACACGTAATCAGGATAAGGCGGAGAGTCTGTACTTTTATTTGCTGGAAATTATTGTTACCTCCAGAGTTTTGGAACTAGCATGGGCTGATAATCGTTTGCTTCGTGAAATATTAAACAATTTATCAATGGATACTCGTACCAGACTAATTGGACAACATACACCTTCTACCTTGCAAGAATTCTTAGATATTTCTAGAAATATTTGGACCATCGAATTACAAGACGGGATTCCATTTCACTCCATAAAGAAGCACCTTGTTTCAAAACGTCGACTAAATCGTCATACAGGGCGTTCCCATCAGACCTCCTTAACTTCACCCTTATGTGTTAATATTCAGGACATCTCAACGAAGCATATTTCTTCTGGTCCTGCAGTGTTAGAGGAGGATAAAACAAAATTGTCATGTGATACTGTTGTACAACCTGCGAATTCAGATTTGGATGCTCAACCTCGCAATACACATATTTCATATAATTCACCGCTTATTTCGGATCCTTTGATACCCTTTTGTCCCGTACTTTTTGCAAATGTGGGTGACCGTTCCGTTCGAACACTTCTCGATACAGGAAGTTCTGTTTCGTTGTTGTCTCGCACGTTATTTAATTCTCTTCATGGGGTATTACCGCCCCCTCAACCTAGTCACATAGTTTTAAATGATGTCCACAATAAGACTCTGTCTTTAACGGAAAAAGTCCTAATACCTATCAAACTGGAATTTTTGTCATGGAAATGGAATGTTTGGGTGGTGGATGATTTACCATTTCCCTTGATATTGGGAAGTGATTTTTTAGTGTCACATCGAGTTACAATATATTTTCCGGATAATTTAATTTCCTTCCCTTACTGGCCGGAGGGTGTTGCATTATGTACTTCGGAGGTTTCTGAACAGGGAATTGAGGATGCAAGTGCCAAGGTGGACGGGTGCATCCTGGATTCTCATGTAGTACAACTGAACAAACTTTTTTCAATGTATGACGATGTTGTAACTGAAAAGGTGGGAAAGTGTCGTCTTGGCCCTTTTAATATCCCTCTTAAGACAGATATTCCGGTTCGTTCTCGCCCTTATCAATTGAATCCAATTCAATTACAGGAAATGCGTGACAATGTGGATAGCCTTATTAAGGACGACATCGTGGAGAAATGCCGTTCGGCCTACTCAAGTCCTTGTTTCCTTGTTGATAAACCTGACGGTTCTAAGCGTCTGGTGTGTAATTATAAATCTATAAATACCTTGATTTCTTATGATGCATTTCCTCTCCCCCGGATTGATTTACTCTTACAGCACTTACAGGGTGCCTCTGTTTTTTCGGTCTTGGATCTCAATAAGTCGTTTCATCAGTTGCCCTTAGATGAACGCAGCAGAGACCTTACAGCCTTTTGTACCCCGTGGGGTCTATATAGAAATAAAAAGGGTTCCATTTGGGATAAATTTTGGAACGCAATTATTGGGTAGAGCCTTAGAGGAAATATTGGGGGAATTTAAGTACAAATTTTTAGTCAACTATGCAGACGATGTCCTTATCTTCTCCCCGGATAAGGACACACATTTAAAACACTTACAATTAGTACTGCAAACGTTCCGAGAGGCGGGTCTCACCGTTAATCCTTCCAAAAGTGTTTGGATGTCTCCCCGTATTAAGTACCTCGGATATATTATTCAAGAAGGACAATTACTTTTGGATCCGGACAGGATTAACAGTATTCAGAATATCCCTGCTCCAAAGTCACATATAGGAGTAATGAAGGTTCTTGGCATGCTTGGGTATTATTCCAAATTTTTACCTAATTATTCGGCATTAACTGCCTTCCTCACTGATAAACGGAAGAAGGATGTTCCCTTTGTTTGGACTGACGAAGATGAGAAAAAGTTTAAAACCTTAAAGGAGGCGTTTATTAATCATACCGTTTTAGCATTGCCAGACTTTACAAAACAATTTGTTTTACAATGTGATGCTTCTGGGTTAGCTTTAGGCGCTACTTTGAATCAATTGGAACCAGATGGATCTTTGCGTCCTATTGCATTTGCTTCTAGAAAACGAACTCCGTTGGAGCGTAAGCAATCCATTTATGAAGCCGAATGTAGTGCCATAGTGTTTGGATTTAAAAAATTCGAAACGTATCTAACCTGTAAACCTTTTCTCCTCCAAACAGATAATCAGGCTTTATCTTGGTTGCTTCAGCATCCCGAACAATATGGAAAATTTGGTCGCTGGATTCTGTATTTATCTCGTTTTTCTTATCATACACAGCATATTACTTCTAAACAAAATCCAGTGGCGGATTGTTTATCTCGGATGTATTCTCCAGTTGATTTTCAATTATCTTCTTCACAGAGTCAATCTACTCCCATGGTATGTTTAGCACCCAAATTAGCGTTAATTCCTTTTTCAGCTTCGGATATTCGTCACATACAATTACAGGATAAAACATTACAGGAAATTCGACGTCAAATTCAGACAGGACAACAGGTAAAGCATTATTCCTTGTATAAGGATCTCCTTGTTTGGAAACCACCTAGATCTACTACAACCTGTATTGTTTTGCCCAAGATTCTACAAAACATAATATGTAGGTATTATCATGATTTTCCCTTAGGCGGTGCACATTTGGGGATTGCAAAGACATTACGCAAAATCATGTCACTCTTTTGGTGGGAAGGTGCACATAAAGATATCAAAGAATATGTTAAGTCATGTGACTTGTGCCAAAGGGCTAAATTGACTGTGGGGAAGCCACCTGGATTTCTTTCTTCGGAAATCATTCGACATCCGTGGAGACGTCTTTATATTGATTTGGTGGGACCCCTGGTACGCTCTGCAAAAGGAAATGTGTATATATACTTGTGGTCGTGGACGCATTTTCTAAATGGGTCTCATTGTTTCCCCTTCGAGCAGCCACTTCCTCCCAAATAGTTGATAAACTACGTTCCTTGTTCCTTTCTTTTGGAAGCCCATGTGAGTTGGTGTCAGATAACGCATCATATTTTCGTTCAGCTATTTTTAATACATTCCTTTTTGAAAATTCTGTCAAACATATTTACACTAGTGTACATTATCCTAACCCCTCTTTAGCTGAACGCTTTATTCGTAATTTAAAATCAGCTTTAATATGTTACCATTCAAATGACCACCGTAAATGGGATGTTACTTTACAACAAATTGCCTTCGCCTTCAATAATGCGTATCATGAGGCTACCAAATCGTCTCCCGCAAAGATTCTATTTGGTAGAGACCTTCAGGGTCCCTTGGTTTTTTTTTGGGAATTACAGGGTGAACAGGACCTAGGTGCCGATCCTACTCAGGATCGTGCTGTTCTTTCGGGGGAGGTTTTTCAGAATGTTGTCAAAGCATGGAATAAACGTCAGAGTCAATATGATCCGCATCGCCAAGCAGTTAAATTAAAGGCTGGGGATCTAGTACTCTATAAGGTTTTTCCAAAAAGTAATGCTTTGAACCATGTGGCCGCAAAACTAATGGAATGTTGGGCGGGACCTGCAAAAATATTGAAGTTCGTGGGCCCAGTTACCGCTCTTCTGGTTGACCCGGAAACTGAATGTCACCTTCGTAAGATGCATGTTATGCATCTTAAACCTTACCATGTTCGAGACACGTCAGATATTAATATCTTAAATGATCTAGATGATACAGTTTCAGAAGATAACATTGATCTTGGGGCTTGTTTAATTAATCTTCTTGACTCCAGTCAGGAAATTTCCCCATTGGAGCGGAATTTTTCACGCGCTCCTGTAAATGATGAAAGGATGGATTATGAGAATCATAGGTTGATGGCGACAACTTTAAATCAGGTCACAGGCAATATACCTATTTCTAGTGTTTCTAGACTTAATAAGCAGTGCTATAGATGTTTAAAATGGGGTCATGTTAAGGCTAACTGCCGTGTTAAATTACCGGCCAATGTACGGTCCGGTGGCAAATTTAATCAGACCATTAATAATGATCGTAGACAATTTGATTACAATGTAAATAACTAATAAATTTATGCATTAGACGTATAATGTCACCTTCTGGTAGCAATGTACATCTGTATATGTTAATCATATGGTATTCTTCTTCTTCTTCTTTCCTATAATTCTTGTTTTTCCTTCTTTTCTCTTCTTATTAGTAAATTTTGGTTTGTATTTATTTTCATGTTATCATTTCGTGGAGAATTGTACCGTGATGACCTACTACACCTATTGAGCATATCGACGTCTTCTTTGAAGTGCCCTGCTATCAGATTCTGCCTTTTTGCCTGTAGTCATACGTCACCGTCGTCTATCTGGAAATCTTCGCTCATCAACCGCACTAGACAAATTGGATTTAAAAATGTTCTTCTACACAGATCGTCACCCCTGCATCTCTTTGACCCCTGATGGATAAGGATTCTAGTACGGATACTTGGGATTAGTACCGATTGACTCTGGTGTTCCTCAGGTATGTTTTGCAGATAGTGTTTTACGACGAAGAAGAAATTACGATACGTAAGAGGCACATTGTGACACACAAAAAAAAAAAAAAATCAGAAAATATACCGCATCGTGACCTTAGTGTACTGCCTGAAATGCCTCTAGTGATGATACTTCCCTTGATGAACATGTATTGAGCTATCTCAATTGTTACAAAAAGAAATTACCTTGTTCAACAAGATGGAATAGTTTAAGGATTCCTTGGGATTGGATTATATACACGTCTTGCCTTGTAAATGTATGAACTGTATTGGATGTTCCCGATTACAGGATTAAAACATCCCCTTTTCTTATATGGAAATTTTCGTCGAGTTTTTCTCTTCTTTGTGTACCTTGTGCAGGAAGCATAGGGATTCTTAGAAGATGATTGTAATTATATATGAACATTTATTAGGATTTCTGTCACCAGGAACTTGTATTGTGCGAAATCATACGATATATTTGGTAAAATTTATTTCAACACCATGGAATTAATGGGATTTTATAAAAAGGAAATATATTCGTAGTGCAGAAACTTTGTTAAAAGCAGGACACCTTCTTTAATATTTTTTTCAGTGATATAATGAAATTGTGTGGTGTTATATAGGTGTTCCTCCTTGAAATATATAAGTGGTATATATATGTATGTATAAATATAGGCTCATAATGCCTCTTATTATTGCCAGTCTTTCATCATAAGTCTATTATAATATATTAATTTTCATTTATATCTTGGGATACATTCTCCCAATATTTATTCAGATTAACCATATGATATTATTTTAATCTTGTCTTATAGACTTTTAGACATATTTATTAAAATGAGTTACTTGCTATATTTGCGGAGTGGATCTCCTCTAATGCATTGTTGAATGGTTGCCACAAGGATGTGTATATTTCTGTATTATTAGTGGCTTGTATTTAATCATGAATTGGACCTCATTTGTCTATATATATAATTAATTCAATAATTATGGGTATCAAAAAATTTTTTGGGTTTTGTAGTTCATTATGGGAGAAATTGGAGAAAATTTGCAAAAAACAAACAAAAAACAAAAAACAAAAAGAGTATATCCAAATATATAAAAATTTAATTGCTGCAATTTTAAGAATATGTATTTAGTTATTTTAGGGGTGTAATTTTATGGTTTTCTATTTGTTAACTTTATGCATGTGTGACCTGGATTTTTCGGAGCAGAGGGAGGTTGTGACGGTTGATATACTTACATAAATATCATCCCGCCACAGTCACTCTCTTCTCTTTATTTACGAGAGTGAGATATGTCATGCGCCGAAACAATTCATGGATCATTACGTAATGTATTAAGTTGCGCAGTTTTTCGACAGAGGCCGTTCGCTGCCTCGGCTCGTCACTCGCGCATGCGTAATGTAGACTCGTCGTTTGACCAGCGGTGGGAGCTGAGAGAACAAGGACACAAAAGAGAGATCTCTTACACGCGTTACCCAGGACAGACCAGGATTACTCGCCAGCCGGAGCGGAGAGACGAACAGGTATATACAGTAGTTCGCGAAACAGGAGCCCGACCTTTTCTTCCCCTTTTAGCGTATATGGCATGGCATTGTAGCTAACGTTATACGTTTGAGCAGCCCATTTCATCCTAGTCATCAGGACTTTTTGCCATTACGTAACGGGGAAGGAAGAAGGTCGATATGGGGCTTTTGTCAAATTCATTGTATTAACATGCATACGCGAATTGTGTAGTAACCGATTAATCCTTCTAAATTGTTGAGCCACTTATTTTTGAATTGGTTATTACAAAGAAATCAAGTAGTATTAAATCATATTTTTTTGTGTGTCTCTCCACTCCGTAACCGGCTGGAACATTGCGAGTACCCCCTTTTATTTGATAACCTGATCAATGACTTGTTTCGGCAACATCTCGAATACTTTTTCCACAATTGTTGAGACATATTTCATGACAGGGTGTAGGTATTTATATTTAATTGTTTTAATATTTGATGAAGATTTGGGAAGGGATTGAATTCATATATATATATATATATATATATATATATATATATATATATACAAACTAAATTTTGGGGAGAGATCATTGTTATTTATTGTAAGTTGTTTATATTGGAACTATAAATAAGAAAGGATAAAGTAGGGAATAAGCGAAGGTGAAAGTAGTACTTGGAGGTTCGTTTAATTCCAATTTGTAAACATTTATAGACTTAGGGAATTTTCATTGAACTGTTACATTTTGCATAATTTAAAATATTAAAAATATTGTTCTGATCAAGTCACTGTTACCCTTTTTACAAAAACTAATCTGTCTATGAATAAAAGTTTGTTTAAATGGAATATTAATTTTGATCAATTCAAAAAATAGACTAAGTGATTATTCTTTTGCAAAATGACTAGACGTAGCGTAATCTAGTGGATTGGAGAGAATTTATCTGGGTTGTTTAGGGGCGTACGTAATTTTCTTGGGATGGAGAACTAGACGATTCCCCCACTTCTCAAGAAGTTTACGTTAACCCAGATTGCATGCACTCGGCGATTTAAGTTGTTTTTGTGTCCTGGAGGAAATCAAAAAACGATTCGATCCACGAAGTTCAGGGTCCTACACTGGGCCGGGCGAATTAACAATTTACAGTAGCCGTTTCTACAACGTTGTACGTTTCAATATTGCCTTTTTAAAAATTTTGGGTATCGGGTAGCCACGGTACGTGCAAATTTGAAGCGTAATTAAATAAATAAATAGTATTCGCCACAAATTGCCCGGTTGATCACTACAACAGAATCTGTTAGTAATTCGAAAATGAAGAGGACTAGTGAGACAATTTCCAGTAAACTACCGAAGTCTACTTCTAGTTCGTGTCCAAAGTTGAAAATATTGACGTCTGTGGAACTCTAGGAGCCTCAGTGTAGTGCTAGAGTCGTTTTCACGTTCAGAAGACACAACGGCGCTTATGGAGAAACCGCACAGTGTTGCCAATACAGCGCTAGCTCATGTCGCCGGGAAATGATGACCTTCCTTCACAATGAAGGTGTTACATATTTTGTATATATAATGATAATTATATGTAATTATTAATATTAATATTATACTGTGAACGTTACAGTTACCCTTTTTACTATTATCCATTGCGATCACTACACACGCGAGTGTAATGCACGAATATGACACTTCAGAAATCACTTAAAAAAGTAAAAATCACTGAGAACTCACACAACTGAAAACACTTTTTCGGGAGAGGGAAAAAGTCTAAACAGACCAAAGCAGATCTCTCACTCCAGTAAGGGGAACCTGGCATATGGGTTAGATTAAGTTGCAACCCAAACAAACAAATGAGTTATGGCCCACATGAACTGATAAGACGTGAATGACTCAAGCAAGGCATGTCATATTTCTATCTTGAAGCCCCATATTTTCTCACGTGTTGGAAAGCTTTTCAAGGGTTAATATGGTGTCTATGAATTTATGTGTACGTTGGAAACTGAAAGGTGATCTTCATTTCAGTATTAATGTCGACAGTAATGTAAACGAAAACAACTTGTATTTGCAACAGCACTAATGTTGATCACAACAACAGCATTGGAAATAATTGTCAATTATTAAATTTAAGTAATTTCAATTCTATTATAACAAACAGCATGAAGTTCATATTTTTACTGAATGGAAATAAAATAACTCGAAAACTTGGTGGTGATTAGCCGGAATGCTGCGGTGAGTCAGCTCAAGATGGCCAGACAACGTCTCCTTACTTCGCGCGCGGTTCGGGTTAAAAAGAAACTCCAAATGCATATAAGTAATATTTCTGGGAACCTTTGAGTGGTTATAAAAAATAATTTCTTTATTTTCTCCACAACTTTGTCGCTGGAAGTTTTTACTTGGAATTACAGAACAAAAAATGGCCAGCGACGACATTTTCTACTGCACGAATATAAAAAATCTCCACATACTTTATTTGAATATTTTTTAATGCAAATATGCTTTAAAGTATTGATAAATTCTGAGTACCACCGTCACCTATGACAATTAAAAAACAGTGTCAATTTTTTTCATAATGAAAGCATCAATTTTGCGGCATGTTTCAACGTTAGGAATGAAAACAATGTAAAAATTGTGTTTTCACAGAAAATTTGCGTTTTTAATTTAAATAAAATTATGTAAGCAAGTTACCAGTTTTTTGTGTTCACCATCGTATTCTCTACAAAATTTCATGCAAAACTGCAGGTACCGATTTTACTTAAGCTAAATTTGTAAATCCAGAAATTTGAGAACAGCGCGCTCGTATTTCCCATAAGAAAAGCATTGCCCATAAGAGCCCATTGTGTCTTCTGAACGTGAAAACGACTCTAGTTCGGGGCATGAGCCGAAGAGATCGAAGGTCTAAAGTGAATATTTCAGGAGTACCGGATATTGGGGCGGTTTATTAAGACATAAATAAGTTTCACAGATCAACTGTAATTTTATTTGTGCCCGGGCCAAATTTCGTGTTTGCAGTCCGAGACTTTCATGGGATAAAAATGACTTTTATTTAAGCCAACTGGGTTCGACCCACACTCAAAAACTTAACCACTACAATGGGACAGCCGAAAATTATATGAATGTCGAGAAGAGAAACCAGGAAGATGTTGGATATGTAGATATTTTAGCGGAATTTTCAGGCTTTGCCAGGACCCGAACCAGGGTCTCTGGCATGTCGTGCGGTTGCTCTACTGGCATACCCAGTATTTTCGAAGGGATGGGGGTGGGGGTGTTACGTATACTCTTTCTCGGTAGTCAGTCTTCATTTTGCCATATTACTCTGCCTTTGACGTTCATTTTTTTTTTAGAAATACTGGGCCAATGGAGGGTTATGACCCCCATCACGCCACTGGAGATAAATGAGTGAGCATTTTATCATATTGGAAGTCGAAACATTAGATGTGTTGGGAACGGAAGGGTTTTCACTGTGCATTAATTGTTTCTCGATCCAGCTGTGTTCGAGAATACTTCCTTTGTTTCGTGCCGATATATGACAAGACTGCGGAAGCTGTGACGGACAATTTTGAACACTTGCGAGTGCTTAGGCCTGAATATGCACAATTTGGTGGGTTTCAGCTTTTATAAGAGTTGGTTTGAGTTGGTGTTTTAAGTCCACTTTATGCACAGTAAGGCTAATCGGGACTGGACCTACAGTTTAAAGTGGGATCCGAACCACTTGTGCCTCCACCGGGTATCGAACCCGGGACCTCTTGATTACAAGGCAATGACGATACCACTGCGCCATGGGGGAGGCCCCAGCTTTTATAAGAGCTGCATACATGGGAAGACAAGACACATTAGTGGTGTTCAGGCTCGAATCAGGGAGAAATATTCAGGTCACAGCCCACAGTTTGAATCTCGCATCGTCGAGTGGATTGTCCATCCATTGTGTAACAGCTTCGTGAAGACACTCAAAGACACCAAAGATGTTTTGATGCCTGATGAGAAGAAACGGACAAACACGTGATAAAAATGGCAGCCTTAAACGGTGGCTACTATTTAGGGGACAGTTGCTCCCCATTTTTTTTTGCCTCCTCACTATGGCCTCTTAATGCTAGGCCTTGTCTACCAAGAGAAAGTAAACTTTCCTTGCCCCCCCCCTCCCCGCTTTGCCACCAAAATGGCACCACTGGCCTTAAATATGCACCTGTGAGGTTTTATCTATACCACTTAAAAATATATTGTCTCCCCTCGCCCCGAAAGGAATTTCTGGATACTTGCCTGCGTTGACTATACACTTCATTTTGTATGACAGTACTTTCTACTTTTGATTGGAGACTTTATACTCTGTCCCAACTATCTCTGTTGCAGCAAGGCTGCACATAGCAGCAGAGAAGGGGATCGAGTGGGCAGAGCGAAGCAGTACACGATGCTGCGAAAGCTGGTAACGCACCCTCTATTAGTAAAATGAAATTAAAGATAAAACACATTTTCAATTTTTTCAATTATAAACATTGTTGAAAAATGCTTAAAAGTAGTATTGTTAATTTTTCCACAAGGCCGTAAATTTCAGTTTCCTAATGTATTTTTCTTGCAGAATTACAATTGATACAAAAAAGTGTTCCATTTTCTCAGGATGACGATAAGACCAAATAATCTTTGCTTATTGTCAATTGTGAATATTCGTCTGAAGAAGATCCTGTTAGAGGGTGGAAACGTTACATTTTTATGTATATTTTTTTTATACTATAAAAGCTTTCCTTCGTCAACATTTTAATGACATGAAAACAAGGCTTAACAGTGTTACAATGGAAATTAAAGCTCAAATTACTATACATTAAGAAAATTATTTATATGAAAAACTTCAATTGATGTTTTAAGTCATTTTTACGCACAGAAAGGCTTATCAGGACTGGACCTACCGTTTAAAGTGGGATCCGAACCATTGTGCAATGCGCCTCCACCATGTATCGAACCTCTTGAGTAGCTACAAGGCGACGACTTTACCACTACGCCATCTGGGAGGCCTTTATTTGAAAACCGGGAATAAAGGTAAACGAGCAGCAGAGTGATTGTTTGTTCGTTTCAAAATACTTAAGTACAATTTTACACATGTTGCCTCCGCACAATGTCCAAAGTCCTGTTTCACAGTTCATCACGAATTATACTGGTTTGTTCAGCAGCTGTCTTTGGAAGTAACAGTAACATTTTCGAGTAACATTAACTGCAAACTACTTACTTTATGAAATTAGTACCTGCAATTCAGTTATTTTTCCACCGAACTAGTAACTAACTTCGAAGTTAGTTGTACACTCCTGTTCACATAAAGTGTCACTCTTTATAGGGTCGAACAGTAGAAGTATGTACCAATTGATGTGAACAGAAGTGTACAATTACTAATTTTTTTTTGCATAGAAAGGAATTTTCTTCTGTTCCATTTTTACAATTTGTTGAATCATATCCTCGCCTGAAAGAATGGATGAATTAGTGATTATTGAAATCGTGAGACCATGAGAACAATCTTATTTATTGCCAAGAACCAGAATGTATCTATTCCAAGTGTATTTTAATTAGAATAATTTCGACATAAGGCTCCAACAATCTCCAACAATCCTCATTGGTATACCACAGTTCAACAGTAATTCTGAATAATATATTGTTTACTCAACAAAAATACAATAAAATATTATTTTTTCATCTTTAAGTAAAATATGTGGATTTTATTACCTCTGCATTTACATCTAAAATATATTAACTTAGTTATAATTATGTGGTTGATTGATTTAGTTTATTTTACTACAGTAGTGTAAGTGTATTGTTTCTAAGTAATACTTAGTAGGTATGCATTTGTAGCCTCTTTTTTTATCAATTGAATATCACTTTTTGACATATTTTGACAATTTTTTGTCGATGTTTTAGCGTTTAGCGATGTTTTAGTAAAATTTAGTAAAATTTCCCCTTTTTCCCCACTCATACTTGGTAGGTATGCATTTGTAGCCTCTTTTTTTATTAATTGAATATCAGTTTTTGACATATTTTGACAATTTTTTGTCGATGTTTTAGCGTTTAGCGATGTTATAGTAAAATTTCCCTTTTTTTCCCACTCACACTTGATAGGTAAATCACGATCTTACGTGATATAACTTAACCTATTAATTTTTTTTTTATTACGTGCTAAACTACACGAGAGCCTCTACGTGCCTTGACCTACTTTACTAGTAGTGTAATCAGCCCGTTTGACCAACATCAATTGGGGTTCAAAAATACCTCAAAAACTCACTTTCTCTCCACGTTCCGCGCCTCATTTATTGCGCTGACGATGTTTCACAGCGAAGAAAACAGCACCAAAACATCAAAAACTCACTTTACTCATTTGGGGTTCCGCCTCGAAGTGAGGCTCGGTGAGGCTCGTCTTAATGGTTTTACGTGATATAACTTAACCTATCTTACGATTTTTTTTACGATCTTCAGTGATATAACTTAACCTATCATTTTTTTTATTTGCACACCGAACTAACTTACATTATATTATATATAACCTAAGAAATGTGTTGATTTTTTTTTTTTAGTATGTGGCAAATTTTTTTAGGAATATTTTTTTAAAACTGCTCCGTGACCCTCTCGTTCTTTACGTCGTGGACGAAGGACTTCTCTGCGACCAGGATGACGCTGCATAGAGTATCCTCGGGCAACGGACTCTTGAACTCGCAGACGATCTTGATGTTGGTGCGATCGTTGACCACCACCTGCTTTCTTTTCGTGGTGTTGATGACGAACATGGGTCTGTGGATTTTGAATTCGCTGGGCGTGTAGTACATGTCCACGCTTCCCTCGGTCACGCGCTTGTAAGCCGTGTAAGCTTCGTAAAGTTTGAGATAATCATCTTTGGTCATGTCGAGGTTGTAATTCTCGCGCGGGAACACTTCGTTCCTGCCATTCTTGATATAAACGTTCTTGACCTTGCAGTCGTCGAACCTGCTGGAATCTTTTTCCTGATTGTTATCGCGACCGGTCTGAAAGAGCACAACGACGAAATCTGGCATGTCGAACTGTATGTTGTTGAACTGCGTCGTCACGTCGAATTCCATGTGACTTCCCGACGCTAATTTTTGCATGCACTGGTAACCGTGAAAGTGAATCGGCACCTGCGGACTCTTCAAGATCTCCGCTTTGTACTTGAGGGCGTAGTTCGTTTCGTATTCCACGATCGGCATTCTCAACTCCATGCTCCGGATGACGCACTTGGCTGCTTCGGGTAAAGTGTTGGCTATCGGCGTGATGCCGTCTGCGTTCAAGTTGGTGTATCGCATCAGTGCGTCGTTGTCGTTGGCAGCTCTTCGAAACGTGACGCGCAGTCCTCCCTTCCACATGATCTCCTTGTAGTCCGAGAAGAATCCCGGCAGCAGACGCATGGGAAAGAGCACCGTGTGACTTCTCGTCGATATTTTGGTCCCCGCTTCGAACCCCCCTGCCTGGTAGTACGCCGCGTCCGTTTTGGATAATTTCAATGTTCCCACTGCCGTCGACGTGATGCCTGGATAATCGATTCTGTCGATGACGGTGTTGTGTTTCCTCACCTCCATCTGCGAGAACAGGTGAGTCACGAAGTTGTCCACGAGTATCAAATTGGCATTGGGCGGAAACGCGTCTCCGCTTTCTTTCTTCACCACGTCGAATTGAAGGTAGAGGTCCGCTCTGTGAGGATGAACGAACCCGTCCCCTACGTCCACGTCGTATTCGATCTCCCGGTTCGCTTTGTTCAAATTTCCGAACATAGGTTCTATTCATACTTTTACTCACGTATAGGCGTACATGATGAATCCGCAAACAGATTTTTACTAAGTCTTACCGTTTCCAAGATAACCCCACTTCCGGTCGCCATTTTCGATTTCCGAGCATAGGTTCTATTCATATTTTACTCACGTATAGGTGTACATGATGAATCCGCAAAGAGATTTTTTCTAAGTCTTACCGTTTCCAAGATAACCCCACTTCCGGTCGCCATTTTGGATTTCCGAACATAGGTTCTATTCATACTTTTTCTCACGTATAGGCGTACGTGATGAATCAGCAAACAGATTTTTCATAAGTCTTACCGTTTCCAAGATAACCCCACTTCCGGTCGCCATTTTCGATTTCTGAACATAGGTTCTATTCATACTTTTTCTCACGTATAGGTTTACATAATGAATCCGCAAACAGATTTTTTCTAAGTCTTACCGTTTCCAAGATAACCCCACTTCCTGTCGCCATTTTGGATTTCCGAGCATAGGTTCTATTCATACTTTTTCTCACGTATAGGTGTACATGATGAATCCGCAAAGAGATTTTTTCTAAGTCTTACTGTTTCCAAGATAACCCCACTTCCGGTCGCCATTTTGGATTTCCGAACATAGGTTCTATTCATACTTTTTCTCACGTATAGGCGTACGTGATGAATCAGCAAACAGATTTTTCCTAAGTCTTACCGTTTCCAAGATAACCCCACTTCCGGTCGCCATTTTGGATTTCCGAACATAGGTTCTATTCATACTTTTTCTCACGTATAGGCGTACGTGATGAATCAGCAAACAGATTTTTCCTAAGTCCTACCGTTTCCAAGATAACCCCACTTCCGGTCGCCATTTTGGATTTCCGAATGTGTAATGTTTATGTCCATGTCTCTGTTTTTGTAGGTTTTTTTTATTGTCCTAGGGACACCTCTGTTTGTCAAAAATTCGAGATATTTGCAATTTTACCGGAACGTTGAAACGTTTATACAGAAAGGTTGAAACGTATTGTCACGAATAGTCGAACGTGTTGTGAATGGCAAATAAAAATAAAAAATCTCAAATTCAAAATCGGTTAAACAAGACAGAACAAGATAAAAGTGGAATCTTCGGGCTCGCGTTTTTTTTTTAACCGACCTACTCCTGGAAGTGCTATATAAAATTTTCAAGAATTGTATTGGACGAAGATGATGATATCCATTTGAGTGATCGATATTGCTGAAATTTATCCGGTGTTCTCTAGATGATCGATATTGCTGAAATTTATCCGGTGTTCTCTAGATGATCATGAAAAAAAACTATATTTACAAAATTACAGGGAGAAAAAGTGATAATCTAGAAGTCGCGAATGTAATAACAGGAGAGATGGAAGCGATTCTGGACGAAAACGACAAGGAGAAGAAGAAACGTAAGGAGACTAATCGACGCGAGCAAGACAAAAAGATGATCTGATGTAATAATACTACAGCATTTTAAGTGCCATGCATTCCTTCTTCGTTCGTAATAAAATCAAGAAGTTATTCGAATTACGGAACTTGTCATTTTGACCTCCCTAGCGAAGCATGTTCTTAAAAAATAAAAATCATCGGAAGTTTTCATTTCGCAAGCCACGATGAACTTAGGAGGCACAGGCTTGTATGCAATCCGTCTTTCGTTCGGAGGGACAACGTAACCAACCATTCAATGATGGGGCCTCCCCATGACGCAGTGGTAGCGTTGTCGCCTTATAATCAAAGGGTCCCAGGTTTGATACCTGGTGGAGGCACATCGTGGTTCGGATCCCACTTTAAACTGTAGGTCCAGTCTCGATTAGTCATACTGTGCATAAAGTGGACTTAAAACACCAACTCATCAACAACAACAACATTCAATGATGATAATGTTTATGAATTTGTTCGGATTGAGAAAAGTAAAAATTATCATGGAAGAGCCACCTTCTTTTGAATATCCCCTTTCCTCTGTTCATATTTTCCGTCCTTGATTTCTATTATGTTTCCCGCTCGTCAGAGTCAAGCGTTCTTTTTTTATCACAGCTCTTCGTTTTCATTTTTCTTTCAACGTACAAATTCATGTTATCATGCCATGGAAATTCTTCTCCTTTTTGCATTGCATAATTGAAGATTTGAAATAACACAGGATGATGAAAATGCTATTGGCAAACTTACGAAGAGAATAAATTTGTAAGAATTCCCTTGTCAATATGAATGCCTTATTACTAACTTTGTTTTTGTTTAATACGTGAAACCATATTACATTGAATATTAACTAATTAATTAATTCTCTACCCTTCTTGAACCCAAAAGTTCGATTTGTCCTTATCGTGAGCAAGATCTATATATATATTTTTAATTTTTTAGTTCCTTAGATATGAAACGATGAGACAAAAGTTTTATGAAGAGAAAAGTAACATGAATTAAGCCTTCTTTTCATTTCCTCTTTAATATCATTTTCATTGTTAGTATTACTCCTAAGTATTTGGATTTGGAATAACTTGTAATAACTTGTATTGTAGGCTCCACGTCATCGAAATGTTACGCTCGCCATTGTTTTTTTCCAAGTCCATTAATTGTTAGGTTAAGTTGTGTCACGTAAGATTGTGAGCCTCATTTATTAATTGTTAGGTTAAGTTGTATCACGTAAGATCGTGAGTCTCGCCATAGTAAATCGAAGGGCTCATACTTTTCTGTTTAGAAACGCTGCAATTATCCTTCTACTCTAAAGCACGTAGAGGCTCTCGTGTAGTTTAGCACGTAATAAAAAAAAAATGCAAAATACCCCGACAACGTTTCAGCTACTAGGACCTCATTACCATGAGCCTAATCCCAGTAAGCCACATACACACCTGTTCTTCGTATCGCATATGCTAGTAAGTCAGATGACATACTGGGAGAATCACATTTCCTCCAATGATCCCACCACAACAAACGTCGCACATGCTAGAAGAAACAGGATCAGGATATTTTATGGTAAATTTACGGCTGCCTGTATGCAGTTATAGGCAAATCATTAAAAGAGCGCTCTAATATACAATGATTTCTCCTACCATGTACAGTCATGGAAAAAAGTTCTTCCTCATAAGGCTTTAATAGAGCAAGTAATGCAGGAGGGTAGGCAACACATATTGCACCCTTCGATGATCGGGTGGTTTTGCCTGTCTTAACACCGAGAAATGTGTTCCACGCGAAGGTCAACATGACAGGAAAGCAAAGAGGGTCACGTGACTATTGGTTACGTGGAGTGTTGTGCTTCTCGACGTCCCCAGTTCTTGATCCACATTGCAGAAAAAGTAGAGCTGCATGCAATATATGAAAATAGGTTGTTTTCAACTACACGCTTAATTATGATTTTCCCAATTGTAAATCTATCAGGCGTGTCTCCCGATTTAGTCGGGACAGTCTTTTACTTTGAATTCCTGTTTGTCATAGGCGTAACTTGACGGGAGCAGAAAGGGCATTTGTAACCCCCCCCCCCCAAATCAGGTTTCTTAAAGCTGCTAAAACAGGAATTAAATACTATGATTTGACGCGTCCAAAAAAAGTATTATATTGAAAGATTTTTCCCAAATGCGTAGGTAGCAATTTAATACTTTGAAAGTGTCTCAGATTTGTTTATTGTCACATCTTAGTGTGGCACAGGTCTACTACAAAAGTGGAATTTCGTAACAGAAATATGAACCCACTCCTTTTATTTCGTAGCCGATTTCATCTTGAAACTGAAATTAAGAATATTAGTTAACAATGTCATTGGTAAACAATAAAAAAATGTGTTAGACCCAATTCTTTAATACCTTATCATAATCTTTATCGCAAATTTAAATTTTGTTGTAAGTCCACTTTATGCAAAAAAAAAAAAATAATAATAAAGTTCTTACCTGTGCTTGGCGCTACGCCATGAAGGCGTATAGGGGGTGTGGGGGTAACGCCCCACACTTTCTTGATTCGTTCGTGAGTGGGGGTGATGTGATCAGCATCACGCCGCCCCACACTTTCTTGATTCGTTCGTGAGTGGGGGTGATGTGATCAGCATCACGCCCCTGACCGCTTTTACCCCCAGGGTTTCCCCCAGGTACCCATGTCATTCGACGCTGGGTGGGCGCTGGCGCCGCTTCCAACGTTAGAAAAGTTCCCGGGCTTGAACCGGCCGGGAATCGAACCCGGGGCCTATAGCATGGTAGTCAGACGCGTTACCGACTGAGTCACCGGCACAGATAGACTAATCTGAAGTGCATACAGTTTAAAGTGGGATCCGAACCACTATGTGCGATCACCTGGTATCGTGCCCCAGACCCCTTGATTACAAGGCCTTACCACTACGCCATCAGTGAGGCGCACACAATCTTTGTATTTCGACCTTTTTAAACCTATATGTATCATATAAGAGGTTGTTTAACGTTGCTATGCCTCTATGGATTACATTTAGCAAGTATTCGAGCACATAGCGTCAGGTTTCATAGAATATAAGCTTCTCTTCCATGTTTATGGTTTCCTGTCTGCAGTAGAAAAACTGGCAGGTTCCCATAGCTTTTCTTTCAATAGTCTTCCAATGGTTGCATATCATATCACTCAAATTTGATTCATTCGTTTCGAACACAATCCCCGATGGCGCAGTGGGATCGTGGGCGCCTTGTAATTAAGGGATCCCGGGTTCGATACTCGGTGGAGGAACATAGTGGTTCGGATCCCCCTTTAAACTGTAGGTCCATTCACGATTAGCCTAACAGGACATAAAGTGGACTTAAGACACCAAATCAAGCAACCAACATAATCCCGTTATTGTCCAGATTATCGAATCCAGAACCTTCGTCGCGAATAACATAAGCAGGAAGACAACGTGAAATAACCGAACAGAAACAGAACCTAAAACCCACATCGGATAGATTGGATTAAGTCGACGATACAGCACGGGTTCTGAAATGAAAAAGAATACGAAAGTTGAAGGACCTCTATACGCACCCACTTTTCCTCCACTCAATGGGGAAGATATCCTTCTAGCTGAGAAGCCTTTACGTAGGAGTGCCCAGGGAACTTCAAGGCCACGACGATAAAGTGTTCTACGTGCAATGACGGGACCAAAACATGCGTCAGATAGCTGTGTTCCTCCTTATTTCGTACGCCATTGATAACTGGAACACGTGACCTCGTCTTTGGTAGAGCAGAAGCCTGCTTGCTTGCCACCACCCTTTAGTTCAGTGACCTTCGCCCGTAGTCAGCAAGAGTGAATGACTCACCATATACTTGTTGTCTGTGAGGCTACACAAGAATAGATATTTCGTTAGTGGCTGTAAGTATTGTTTCATCTGCAGTTATATCAGTTAACATTTCAATAGTTTCCTTCCTAATGGTTACGTTAGTGATAAACATGTAAATTAGTTCTCGAGAGCGAGTTTTATCTATTTGAACGGGGGATTTTTATACAGCCTGCATGTATTATTTTTTCCTGAAACAAGAAGAAATTCGAAGACGCAAAAAGAGTTGTATAAGAGTAGTTAACAAAAGGAAAAAAGAAGAAGAAAACGAAAATATAAATGCTGAAATAAATTATGGTAGAGATCGAGTGAATAACATTTTGTCATGGGTCCTCCTCGATGGCGTAGTGATAACGTCGTCGTCTTGTAATCAGTGGATCCCGGGTTTGATACACGGTGGATGCACATAGTGGTTAGTATCCCACTTTAAACTAAAGGTCGAGTCCAGATTAGCATATCTGTGCACCAAACCAAAACTAAGAAAGAAATTGTCACAGTGCAAGAAAATTTCATGTTCAACCAGATACGAAACAAAAGGGAATAATATATTGAAGGTTGGGTTCACATCTGTAGCATCTAACCAGCACAATTATGAATCGCAACATATCGTATCAGATCCATTTTTATTATACATGTATGATAATATAAGAGAAGTAGAGGAAAGAGAAAACCAAGCGAAACACGGACGCCTTCTCCAGAATTTCAAATCTCGTTACATAAGGTTCTGGGTTGGAGTCTAGAACAGGCATGACTTTCTTGTTCTTGCCCTTTTATCTGCTTCATTTCATCATAATTCATCGTTATGGTCAGAGCTAGGAATTTTAGGTGCTGCACCTTAAATTTTTTTGTGTGAAAATGGGTAAAAAGTGACTCATCCCCAAAATAATCACGTATTGAACTCGACTCATGGTGTTTCGGTTGCACCTTTTTGCACCTTTTTCACAATCTCGGAACCTTTTCCACCTTTTCACAATCTCAGAACCTTTTGCACCTTTTCGCCCTTTTTGCATCTTTATCATTTTTTTTAATACAACTCACGCGCTGTTTAATCCCACCAACATTCGAGGCACGGCTTCTTGGCACGCGATTCTTGTTTACCGCACAACAATGAATCGGCTTTCTTCAGTTCTTGGACGTTAATGTAGTAAGCGCGCGGACTTTAAACAGTGCCAACAATGACGCGTTACAATTGTTAGAAGTTGTGCTCTTTTTGTCCTATGCTGTATTGTTTACGAATTGTAGTAGGAAAGCTGTTTTGTTTTCGTTTCCTTCTCCCGTCTCAGCGAGCAAGGTAACTGCAGTCTGTGATCGACTGATCGATGCATCGGATTTGCTTGTTCACCATGCCAAAACATAAAGTAAATGTTGGGAAACTGCAGGACATTGTTAAACAGTTTAGCGTTGACGGCATTCAGAGTGATGGATCTGTTCTGAGGTGTGATGTGTGTGATATTTCTATTGCTGTTGATGACAAACACCAATGCACTCGTTTTGTGCAGCATCTACAAAGTGGGAAGCACGTCAGGAATAAAGAACTACGAAATGGTAAAGGTGGGAAGCGACAGCAATTCATTGGTGAGGCGCTTGCATCTTCGAGTTCCAGAAATACAAATGAATTTTTCAGTGAGACAGCAAGGACATTTATAGCGAAACTTAACAATCCTGTCATGAAATCATATTTGCAAAAATATACTGGGAAGTCAGTTTCAGATGAGAGCACCTTAAGGAAATCTTACCTTCAACCTCTTTATGAAGCTAAAATCTCGCAGATCAGGCAAGTAGTAGCTGACCATCCAGTCTATTTCATACTAGATGAAACCACAGATAGGCAAAACAGGTAAGTTTTGAACATTTTAGTAGCACCTCTCAATGGACATCAAGTAAAACCCATGCTTTTAAAAACTTATTTTCTCGGCAAAACAGATAATGGAAGTGCAATGCAAAGTTTCAATGATGCATGTTTTGTATTGTGGCCGGAGGGCCATGTGACCTGCAGTGTTCATACTTTGCATCGAGTTTGTGAAGCTCTTAAAGATGAATATATATATATGTGAACGAATTTGTTTCTAGCATTAAGAAAATACTGAAAAAGGCTCCTTCTAGAATACAGAAGTACGTAGAAATTACGGAACTTCCACTATCAGCCTCTCCCATCCTCACTAGATGGGGTACATGGTTAAAATCTGCAGTGTTTATTTGCAATCATTTTCATACAATATCGAAATTTTTAGATGCTTTGCCTAGTGATTCCTCAGCTGTAGAAAAAGCCAAAAAACTTGCACTAAAACAGGAATTGCAAGATGAACTCTATATTGTACATGGCTTCTCTTTCCTTACTACTGCAATCACAAAACTGGAGGAGCAGTGTCCTGAAAAGGAAGCACAGTTGGCTGTTTTGATGGATGTGCAACGAGAGTTGCAAGGGGTCGGGAAAGAGAAATTAGAACAAAGTTTAGCCAAAACCCCTGATGTTCAAGAAGTCGCAACCAACAAGGAAGTGGATTACCGGTTGAAAACGAATTGCACACCACTTGTGTCTGTTGACGTTGAACGTTCTTTTTCAACTTACAAGTATCTGCTTAGTGACCGCAGATGTAGCCTCACTCAGAAGAACATAGAAATTTTGTATTCTATTTTAACAGTTTTCTAGATGACTGATTCTAAGCAAGTAAGAAGAAGCATGTTTTCCTTTATGTCGCTTTCTAATGTATCAGAGGATTTTCTTTGGTTAGTTATATTAAACGATTTAAAACCAGAGAATACTGTATGTGTTTATCCAGACAAGTTGAATCATATACTGTATGTGTGTACTGCTCACAATAAATTTTACATCTGAAAATTAGTACCTATTTTAGCACCTTTTTTGTACAAAAATTGGCACCTTTTTTGCACCTTTATTGGCAAATTTTTGCACCTAAAATTCCTAGCTCTAGATGGTTTACCTGCAGGGGAAGAATAATGACAATAATTGTCAATACAAAGCCAATGACAAACAGAACAACTCGATTACGGAGGTGCCAAGAAGAAACGAGACTTTACAGTTTCTCCGTCTCTCGGTTTGTCGAATTGAAAATTGCTCTCCCGTTCTCGGTCTCGATTAGTTAAATATAGAAATCGAAAATGTATGTGAATGAATATACATGTATTTTATATATTCCGGTTTTATAGGAGATTTCGTGAGAGATGAAATAAGTACTCTTCCATCGTATTTATTTTTATAATTTTTATTCCCTGTTCGATGATCGCGACGATAAGGACGAGTGACCATTACATGAAATTGATGACGAAATAATCAAACACCCCCGAAAAGGACGGTACTCAAACCCGGGAACTTTTGCGACGATATCGAATGTCAATCACTTAATGAGCTTGACCACCGAGCCTGCTTAATGTTGTTTCTGTCAGGTAATTCGTAATAATATCCCACATTCACTATCATTTGCTTCATAATTTATCTTATTGTTGTGATTAACCTGAATTCAAAGAATTAGTTGAAAGGCAAAAATTCAAGATTGAATGTCTCTGATGTTACTTCGTGCCGAATAATATGACGTGGTATTATGATATGAATTTATTAATCATATAATATGCCTATTCATTCCATTGATTGATCCCAATTGAGCACACAAAATATGCTATAATGTCCACTCCATGGAGGAGTGGTTAGCACAGCGCACTACGATGCCATGGGTCCCTGGTTAGAATCTCGACTTGGGCGTGGGTGTCCTTGGTCAGTGTCCCTTCATCAATTTCATCATAGCATCACTCATCTTCATCGTCGCTATTTGCCAAAAGTGAAAGAATAGCAAATCTAAATAACAAACATCCAATCAAATCGAACATCTCTACCGATTTAATTCTATACGGTACCGAATTCCCACTTTATTACTGCATCTTAAGTCATTTTACAGCATCTCAATTGTTTTCCGATTCGAAAACATTTGGAATGTTGTTTTGTGCAGTTGATTGTGCATTGTTTCGTTGTTTGGATTGTTTAATTAACGTCGCATTAATTAGTTTTAGACCAATCGTGACGGGGGAAGCAAGAGCACAAAGAAAGCGAAACAAGGAAGAGACCACGGCTTTCTTTAAAGATAGCATCCCGTGAATACAACTCAAGTGACTGCAGAATATTATGAATAAAATTTATTTCGCTTTTTCCTTTTATTTCTGTTTCAGTTATTTTACTTCGCTTTTCTTCTACCACTCGCGTTACTTGTGTCGGTGAGGAAGAATTATAAACTCGTGAAATGGACGATGGTACAAAAAAATATATGCCTCTCCCACGGTTCGAAGCTGTCAGTACAAAATATTGTCTTATTTTTAAAATTTAAAGGCAAATATGGTTTGTCACGTAGCAATTTTCGCTTATCTATTTCTCAAGGGGTTCCATTGCCTCTCTGATGTCGTAGTGGTAACGTCTTCGCCATGTAATGAGAGGCTTCCGAATTCAATTCCAAATAGAGAGGCATTTGGTTCGGATCCCATTTTAATCTGTAGGTCCAGTGCGTGAACTGGACTTAAACAATTAACGTGTGGCATGTGGTCTGTGCTGAGAACCATCATTTCAGCGAACCTTCTTGACGATGACTCTAATATCACTGGAAAGAATAGTATTTCCTTACGAGTAGCTCTTGTCAAGAAACCAGTTCCTGAAATTTTCTTCTGGAGGCATCGTAGCACCCAGCTGTTTGTTGTGGCTGGGGCACGAGTCATGTGACTCATGCTATCAAAGCTCAATCCTTCCCGAGAACTCAGAATCACCAGGCAAACTTAAGCGAATATTTTGTTATTTGGGTTGCATAAACAACAGTCTTTAAGACGTTACGAAATTCTACGTCCCGTGGCCCAGGTATTTTTTTCTAAGACTGTACCCCAACATACAATTTAACATAACAAGTAAAATTTCGAGTCGTCTATATATACTCAACAAAACTCAGAAACTGTCATACGCGAGAGCTATATATTTTGCAACAACTATAATTACCCAACACTGGCAACAAGAACAAAAAAAATATATCAATTCCTTGTATACTATTAATTAGTAACTTTAGATAATATTAATTATTAGTTTTCAGTTGTAATTAATTTTAAAAAACAATTAATAACATGTTAGGTGATGATAACCAAGTGCAAAAAAGCATTGTATTTTTGTTACACACAAGCAAAGCACCACTTAGTTCACAAAACATCTAACAGATTGGTAGATAGTTACATGGTTCTATCACCGAGTTCAGATGTTTACTCATTGATGACTCCGTCGTTGTCGTCTCCCCTTGTCGATTTTTTGGTGACGTAGAGTATGCGTAGAGAGGTCGGGTTTAGTGTGTCGGTCGAGTCTCGGTGTCCTCTGTCCACCCATACCAAAATGAACATAGGTCTTCATGGAACCAATCGAAAATTTTCTAAGTCCACAGCGTTAAAAAATCTAAAATTGCAAATATCTCGAATTTTTGACAAACAGAGGTGTCCCTAGGACAATAAAAAAAACCTACAAAAACAGAGACATGGACATAAACATTACACATTCGGAAATCCAAAATAGCGACCGGAAGTGGGGTTATCTTGGAAACGGTAAGACTTAGGAAAAATCTGTTTGCGGATTCATCACGTACGCCTATACGTGAGAAAAAGTATGAATAGAACCTATGCTCGGAAATCCAAAATGGCGACCGGAAGTGGGGTTATCTTGGAAACGGTAAGACTTAGGAAAAATCTGTTTGCGGATTCATCACGTACGCCTATACGTGAGAAAAAGTATGAATAGAACCTATGTTCGGAAATCCAAAACGGCGACCGGAAGTGGGGTTATCTTGGAAACGGTAAGACTTAGGAAAAATCTGTTTGCTGATTCATCACGTACGCGTATACGTGAGAAAAAGTATGAATAGAACCTATGTTCGGAAATCCAAAATGACGACCGGAAGTGGGGTTATCTTGGAAACGGTAAGACTTAGAAAAAATCTGTTTGCGGATTCATCATGTACAGGTATACGTGAGAAAAAGTATGAATAGAACCTATGTTCGGAAATCCAAAATGGCGACCGGAAGTGGGGTTATCTTGGAAACGGTAAGACTTAGAAAAAATCTGTTTGCGGATTCATCATGTACACCTATACGTGAGTAAAATATGAATAGAACCTATGTTCGGAAATTTGAACAAAGCGAACCGGGAGATCGAATACGACGTGGACGTAGGGGACGGGTTCGTTCATCCTCACAGAGCGGACCTCTACCTTCAATTCGACGTGGTGAAGAAAGAAAGCGGAGAAGCGTTTCCGCCCAATGCAAATTTGATACTCGTGGACAACTTCGTGACTCACCTGTTCTCGCAGGTGGAGGTGAGGAAACACTACACCGTCATCGACAGAATCGATTATCCAGGCATCACGTCGACGGCAGTGGGAAAATTGAAATTATCAAAAACGGACGCAGCATACTATCAGGCAGGGGGGTTCGAAGCGGGGACCAAAATATCGACGAGAAGTCACACGGTGCTCTTTCCCATGCGTCTGCTGCCGGGATTCTTCTCAGACTACAAGGAGATCATGTGGAAGGGAGGATTGCGCGTCACGTTTCGAAGAGCGGCCAACGACAACGACGCACTGATGCGATACAGCAACTTGATCGCCGACGGTATCACGCCGATAGCCAACACATTACCCGAAGCAGCCAAGTGCGTCATCCGGAGCATGGAGTTGAGAATGCCGATCGTGGAATACGAAACGAACTACGCCCTCAAGTACAAAGCGGAGATCTTGAAGAGTCCGCAGGTACCGATTCACTTTCACGGTTACCAGTGCGTGCAGAAGTTGGCGTCGGGAAGTCACATGGAATTCGACGTGACGAAGCAGTTCAGCAACATACAGTTCGACATGCCAGATTTCGTCGTTGTGCTCTTTCAGACCGGGCGCGATAAGGATCAGGAAAAAGATTCCAGCAAGTTCGACGACGGCAAGGTCAAGAACGTTTATCTCAAGAACGGTAGGAACGAAGTCTTCCCGCTCGAGAATTACAACCTCGACATGACCATGATTATCTCAAACTTTACGAAGCTTACACGGCTTACAAGCGCGTGACCGAGGGAAGCGTGGACATGTACTACACGCCCAGCGAATTCAAAATCCACAGACCCATGTTCGTCATCAACACCACGAAAAGAAAGCAGGTGGTGGTCAACGATCGCACCAACATCAAGATCGTCTGCGAGTTCAAGAGTCCGTTGCCCGAGGATACTCTATGCAGCGTCATCCTGGTCGCAGAGAAGTCCTTCGTCCACGACGTGAAGAACGAGAGGGTCACGGAGCAGTTTTAAAAAAATATTCCTAAAAAAAATTTGCCACATACTAAAAAAAAAAAAATCAACACATTTCTTAGGTTATATAAAATATAATGTAAGTTAGTTCGGTGTGCAAATAAAAAAAAATGATAGGTTAAGTTATATCACTGAAGATCGTAAAAAAAATCGTAAGATAGGTTAAGTTATATCACGTAAAACCATTAAGACGAGCCTCACCGAGCCTCACTTCGAGGCGGAACCCCAAATGAGTAAAGTGAGTTTTTGATGTTTTGGTGCTGTTTTCTTCGCTGTGAAACATCGTCAGCGCAATAAATGAGGCGCGGAACGTGGAGAGAAAGTGAGTTTTTGAGGTATTTTTGAACCCCAATTGATGTTGGTCAAACGGGCTGATTACACTACTAGTAAAGTAGGTCAAGGCACGTAGAGGCTCTCGTGTAGTTTAGCACGTAATAATAAAAAAAATGAATAGGTTAAGTTATATCACGTAAGATCGTGATTTACCTATCAAGTGTGAGTGGGAAAAAAAGGGAAATTTTACTAAAACATCGCTAAACGCTAAAACATCGACAAAGAATTGTCAAAATATGTCAAAAACTGATATTCAATTGATAAAAAAGAGGCTACAAATACATACCTACCAAGTATGAGTGGGAAAAAAGGGGAAATTTTACTAAAACATCGCTAAACGCTAAAACATCGACAAAAAATTGTCAAAATATGTCAAAAAGTGATATTCAATTGATAAAAAAAGAGGCTACAAATGCATACCTACTAAGTATTACTTAGAAACAATACACTTACACTACTTACTACGCTTTTCTGCCATTTTTGTCTTATCGCAAAGATGAGAACGAGTGATAAATGATGAAACTTATGAAGGATCACATACAAAGCATACCCATGCCGGGATTCGAACCAGAGACTCCTAGCGTCGTAACGCGCTGTTCTAACCACTCCAACAAGGACACCAGCAGTTATAATTGAAGACTAAAATTGGTAAACGCTGTAAGTGCCACAATAATTCAAACACCGTTTTCCACGTTAAACTGTGAAATGTGCCATGCTTTATAATGTGGTAAATGTAAAATGTGGCTGGTAGCCCTCTAAGTAGTTCAAAGGGTGTGTAAAGAGGTCACTAGTGTGCACGTTCTTACGGGCTGATGTGCGGAACGATGCGATTTCCCCAACACTTTCGCTTTTGGCACTTACAACGTTTACCACTTTTAGTCCTCAATTATATATGAACTTAATGCTAAGTTGTTGGTGGTCATCTGTGATGAAATGAATAGTGCACTTGCATTTCATGTTCTGAACCATGTCTTACAAGATATAACTAATCTAGAATAAAGTAATTGTAATAGTAACTAAATTAGATACGTTTTAAAGCTACAGTAATTATAACTGAATTAACTTCTCAAGTGATTAACTTTGAATTACTTTTGAAAAGTAACTTTCCACACACTGTCGATATCTTAGATAAGATACTCAGATAAGAATTGTGAGAAGTTTTCTAAGATACAATATGGTAATAATTACCATTAGAATAAAATTCAAATCATTCAAAAATCATTGCATGAAGGGACTACTAAAACTATATATTCGGGATATACGTATAAATTCACATTAACATTTTTCTTTCAATGTAACTTCATTCTCCTTCTTGCCCATCCTGCAACATTATGTGGTTCTCTCATAGATGCGTATGCTTTTTGTTGTTTTGAAATCATCATTCCATTCAGAAAGCAATGAATATCCTAAGATTGTGGGCAAATACCCTTCAAAATTGGAACTAGCAAAAATTTCAAGGAATGTGTGCTACAACTTGACAGACAAACCAAACAAGTTATACCATTCCCATTATTTTCAGTTTCTCAAATATACCGTTCCCAATTGCTGACTACTTGCAACCAGATATTAAGAAGTCTTGCAACATAATTTCTTGAGTATATTTTGGACTCTTGATATCTTGTAAACCATCACCATCCAACCATGTATGTGCAAATTGTGTACAGTTCAAACAATCCACACAGACGATTTTCATTCCATAGAAGCATATCCACAAACTTCCACGGTATTGGGTTGCCATTGTTAGTCAAATCTGTTGACCTTTTTACAAATTTCAAGGTATTCTTAGAAGACACATCAAATAGATTCTCAAATATTCATCTGCAAAAGGAGCAAATAAAAATATTGTTAATATGGTGTATGAGACTATGAACTTAACAAAGATGAAAAAAATAATTTTCATTACATTGTTACAACCACAGACAAGTTGAGTTAATAATAAAATAAAAACAACTTAGAAATGTTGTGTAAGTGGATGTGAATATAATTGATCTAAACTGCACCATAATAGTTATCGAAGTGGTCCTTTTATAACAGAATTATAAAAGGTTTGATTCACGGTACCATAGGCGTGCGCAGATCCTCTGATTGGGGGGGGGGGGGGCAAAAGCCTTGAAAGTTTAGTCGGGAAAGAAAAACTTCACTTTATCTCACTGTTTTAGTTCTATTGCATTGATGGGTATATGTGTGTGTGTGTGTGTATGACATATTATTTATATACATTACACAATCAATTCATCCGCCCCATAACAAACCAATAACAAAAATGTTATAAATTGTCTCTGAAATATGCTACACTACAGAAAATAAATTGCGAGCGAAGCGAGCAAGAAGATTTCACGATCCACATTTTTGCAAAGTGAAAACTGTATTGATTTAATATGGCGCAAAAAAAATCACGGGACGCCATGGCGTTCTCTTTTACAATTTTTCTCATTCAGATTGTTCAGCGTCCAGGGACAACTCCCACCGTCCCTTAGCTATGACTATGAACTTGACAAGACTGTAAGAAAAGCAGATATTGAGAGCGAACCGAGCAAGAAAATTTTACGAAATATATTTTTGTTTGTATATAAAATTTGAAGTCGAGGGGGCAATTGCCCCTCTGTGCCTCCCTACAAGTGCTCCTGGCCGTCTGGAAAAAATGATGATAGAAAGACGTGAAAACTAATTCCATTTTGAGTATCCTATTGTCCTGCTACTCTGAATTTCTGCTAGTTTTACTTTCTCTTAATTCAATGTTTGCCCTCCTAGAATTGATTTCCGTCCAAGGTTGTGATAAGGCAATGCCCCTCTGCCCCCTTGTGGTTGCGCTACTGTAACCAATATCGTTTAATAAGTCATAAGATTCCTCTACACTAAATTTCTAGTTGAAAGTATAATAATGTAGGGGCATGGAACGTCTAGAAGGGGGGCAAGGATTACCACACCTCCCTCTTCGAAAACGAATATCTACCTAAAAGTATATATTTCACACGTATAATTTGATTTCAGTCATAGTAATTTACATTAATTATTACGTATGTAATGGAGGGACGCAAATATGCGATAATTTCAAATTCAAGTGGTGTTTTTGAGGGGGCAGCACTATTATCGGGGTAATATGCCCCACGGAAAAATATCTTGCTTGTCCCTATGTGGAAAAAATCTGCGAACGTCCGTAAGCCCCCCCTCCCCTCCCCCGTGCGCACGCCTATGAATAGGACTTTGACTTCAGTAGGTTATTGAATCAAATATTCGTAACATAATCTGGACAAATTATGATTTCTCTGAAAATCACTCAATCTTACCCACAAATAAATAATTAGCCTTGCACTTGTAAGGTATGTGAACTTCTAATATTTACTAATCTATACTAATTTGTAAATTCTCAGTAAACACGAAAACTATTGTTTGGTAGACTGTTAGGACTTTACTCTTTTAGCTGTTAGGGTGTACTTTTACACTTTAAATACATAAAGCTTGAACTTATTGGAAATGTTGCGCTACCATTACAAGGCATTCAAAATTATGAAAGAACGAGAAAACCAAATGTTTTATACAGCTTACAAAACCGGTTTTCTGACCTGATTCTGTGAAAGAAGATAATAGAACGTTGTCCAGAACTTGCACAAAATTCGTGAATCTCACAATAAATCTATTCCAATCCAACCTAACAGCTTAACCTACTTATTTCATTTAACATTTGCGAGCTTTATGAACTGTGTTCAAGTTTCAAAAACATAAAAGAGAAAAATCTTGTTCAAAACAGGTCAGAAACAACTCGTTCCAACCTTGTACAAGGGCAAAGTGAAACTATAATGAACGACTGATTTGTAATACAAATTCCGATGTACGTACATTTGAATAGCACCAGTGAAATACGAAAATAATCTCCCAAGAACGATAGTAGAGCATTTTGTGCAATATCGATTTAATGCCAGAATATAATCTATATCAAGCTATTTCATGCTCTAGTAATAATCACAAAACTGTAATATCTCCATTATGCCTAATTTAATATAACATTCTCTTCTGATTTTACAATTGCAAAGCATTATGAACTTCGTTTGTAAGGAAAAATGCGTGTTGCGTTGTAAAGGTTGAGACGTTGAAGCGATATTCTCACTGAAATTATATCGGAAGGTATTTCCTCAACATATAAATAAATCATACATTCTGCATCACTCTTGCATATTGCAAACGTTTTACTTTTGATGGATTAAGCAACAAGCATTTAAATATAAGACTTACCTTTTAGTTTTTTCCGATGTTTCCATCTTCCAACATTTACTGGGATTCGTTATTCTCTGGTAACTTGGTTTAACTTTCACGATTTCGACGCACTTGTATTGATCATATCGTTAGAAAACACGGCGTGAAATATCGGCAACAGTGTTGGCTAAAATCTGCACCACGGAGTATATTGCGACGAAACGCCACTTCAAAAGTTTTAATGATAGGCACTACTCTCTGAAGGTACGAAATGTTTTCATTTTTTCACATAGTATTTCAGATGCTTGCGGGAAGAACATGTGATCTTTGTTTCACCACGAAATCTTCCATACTAGTCATAAAAGAAAGAAAATGCACCGGTATTAACAAAACTACCACTTCAGCGCCATCTGTACGGAACAGTTTGAACATGACGGAGACCTTATATTTTCTGTTATTTACTTAAATCCCTTCAATCGTAACAGAATTATAAGGTTCACAAGTTCTAGTGAATAAAACAATCTTTTATATCGGAAAATTTCTTCCTTACCGAATCTATATTAGTTGTACGGTTACCCTTAGAAATTTGGGTCTATGCTTTAGCATGGCTTTAGAACCCCCTTAAAGATTTCAAGGTATCAATACCTTTACAGAAGAATGCTAGGCCTGTGTTCAGGAAAGCGTACAGAATAGCATATTCATTACGAGATCAAATAAAACAAGAAATAGATAATATGTGTAAGCAGAATATTATAGCTCCTATAGAACATTCAGAATGGGCTAGTCCTATTGTGCCAGTTAAGAAATCAAATGATTCTATACGTATCTGTGTAGATTACTCGAAAACGGTCAATTTTCAAACCGATGGTTTAGTGTAT
Source organism: Lepisma saccharinum (assembly GCF_977018435.1). Classification (NCBI taxonomy): domain Eukaryota; kingdom Metazoa; phylum Arthropoda; class Insecta; order Zygentoma; family Lepismatidae; genus Lepisma; species Lepisma saccharinum. Next base: position 22,246,386 of record NC_139231.1, on the reverse strand, counting down.
CCTCTACCAGACTTTCCTGATATTTTACAAAAAGTTAAAATAGGAAAGTACTACACCAGGCTTGATTTACGTTCAGCATTTTTACAAGTTAGTTTGCATCCATACTCACAAAACATATTGTGTTTAAATTATGATTCTCACTTGTACAGAATGTAACGTTTACCATTTGGTACAAATGTTTCGTCTCAGCTTTTCCAACAGGTAATTGATTCAATTTTAACAAGATTGGAAAGAGTTGCAGCATTTATTGATGATGTTATCATTTCCGGAGATAGTCTACAAGAATGTTTCCTAAGAACAAAACAAGTTCTGGAACGCTTTAAAGATTATAATGTTAAAGTCAGTTTAAGTACATCTGAATTCCTAGTGCAAGAAGTGATTTACTTAGGAAGACGTTTCACGGCAAATGGAATCACACCAAGTGAAAAGCATGTGCGTGCTGTTTTAGAAAGTCCAGAGCCAAAGGATAAGGTTCAACTACAAAGTTTTTTAGGGATGGTTGCATTTCAAAGCCGTTTTCTACACAACTTGTCATCTACAATACCACACCTATATCGACTTCTGAGGAAAGGCGAAAAATGGTTGTGGTCTAATCAATGTGTGTCGGAATTTAAGGCTGTTAAAGATAAGATTGTTCAGACACCTGCTATAATTCCTTTCGATCCTTCAAAAGAAATAATCCTAGAAACGGATAGTTCTTGCTACGGTGTTGGAGGACGATTAGGGCACAAGATAAATGGCGAACATCGAACAGTGGCGTGTTTTTCAGCTACACTTTCAACTGCTCAGAAGAATTACTGTCAGGGAGAAAGAGAGGCATTAGCCATTGTTTCGTCTGTGAAACATTTTTTCTTATATTTGGCAGGTCAAAAATTTACAATATACACTGATTCAACGACTGCGAAATCATTGCTTGATTCGAATACACCAGTGCCAATGCAACACAATGCACGTTGGCAGAGATGGAAAATATTCATGGCATCTCTGAATTACGAAATAGTGTATTCTAAGAAGGTTCCAATAGCAGACGCTTTGTCAAGATTACCACTACCTGAAGAATTGCAATCAGATTTGGTTTTGACAGCGTATGCAGATCTAGAACAAAAGTTACAACCATTACGCCTATCTGAGATCAAGGAGCATACAAAAGGCGATAGTTTGTTGTCTAAAATAACAATTTACGTTAAGAATGGTTGGCCAAGAGGAATTAATCCACAAATCAATGAGGAAGCAGTAGCTTTATGGAAGAAACGTCTGGAACTGTCAACAGAAGATGGATTGTTGATGTGGGGAAATATAATTGTATTGCCAGAGACACTGCGATGCAAGTTGCTCACTCAAATTCATGGTCTGCACAGTGGCGTAGGGAGATTAAAACAGATTTGCAGAGATTTAGTTTGGTGGCCTAAAATGACTTCTGACATTGAAGGTTTTGTTGCAAAATGTTATGCTTGTCAGACGAATGCAAGAGCTCCAGCAAAACGACAATTTCATCATGGACACCGACATCACAACCCATGGAACGTGTACATGTTGATCATTTCTATTTCAATGGTTATTTATTCCTGTTGTGTGTTGATGCTCACACGAAATTTTTGAATGTTTGGCAATGTTCTAATTTAACGGCTCAGGAAGCAATTAGACATTTAAAAAGCCAATTTTACATACTTGGTTCTCCAAAAGAGTTAGTCTCAGATAATGGACAACCCTTTGCAAGTGAACAATTTAAGATGTTCTGTCAAAGGTTGGGCATTGAACTAAAGCATTCCTGCCCATATAAACCTTCGGGAAATGGGTTGGCTGAGAGAACAGTCAATACCGTGGAGATTTTCCAAAATGGGATGTTAGAAAATTAAATACTGAAGTAGAATCACTACTGCGTACAGTAATACACTGGCATAACAACACTTCATTGCCATCAACTGGAACATCTCCAAGTTCATTAATGTTTTGTTACAACACTGTAAGTAATATAATAATTAAAGATGACACTAAAAATGTTCATTATGAATGTGAGAAATTTTCAATTGGAAGTAAAGTATATTATTACTGTCCTGAAAGAAAGATATATCGGAAAGGAGAAATTATTGAAAGATGCAGTTTTGCAGTTTATAAAGTAAGAGATGTAGAAAGTGGCAGATACAGAAATGTACACTATTCATTTTTAAAGATCCTTCATGAAACAGGAGGAGATTCAAATCAGTCAGAAATATCCAAGGAATATGACGATAGTGCATATCATGCATATTTATATCCTCCGATTAAAAATGAAATGCATCGGCAGAAACTAAGTGACAGTGAAGAACACAATGCTCACAGTTCGTCTCCGAAGCAAGAAAGTAGATCATATTCGAAGGAAGCGAGCAGACTTGGTCCAGGAACAAGTTGGTCTTCGAAGGGAGGAAGTGATTTTGTAAGAAGGAAATCTCAAAGAGTAAAAAGGCCAAGAGCGTTTTACCCCTCATAAGTTTGTTTTCTCTAGAAGGGGAGAAGATTGATATATATTATAAAATACATTATTGTATGTGGTGAACTAGCAGTTATGGCCAATGTACATAGTCTGTGCATAGCAACGATGATGCATCTTGTTGATGTGTCTTATGGATGATTTAAGTTTTAATCATGTAATCCACCTTGTTACAAGTTTGAATATATTTAATTATGAAGTTCCAATCTTGAGATGTTTATTTCTGTTTATGTCATTAATATTAGGACATAACAGACAGTTACGCTACACACTCGTAGCTCCCAAATTGTCTTGCGATGGTGGGTTGCCACGGGTCCTATACACCGGCAGAGAACAATGAGACTGAACCCAGGCGGATGCGAACCCATGCCGTCCCGCGGTCGGAGCACAAAGCACAGCGCCTTAGACCGCACCGCCAGGGAGGAAGAATATTCTTATATTTAGCTACAGAATTTACAACATAATTAAAATGTTAAGATGTGGACTACTTCGGTCGATTTACATAACCTAATATTAGCTACTCTACTATATTTTTCGTTTTTATAATCGAAATTTTATTCATAAATCAACCAATATTTTTTCAATAACAGCTCGAATTTTTCACGTGGTTGCTAAGAATTTCCACATTAATGTTCCACTGTTTCTCGATCTTGTGTGATACGTAAAGCAAGAACAGTATGTCTCATTCACATGCCTTTCTACATTTTGTAGCAGGTTTAACATCAAGTAGTTACTATCAAAACAATTGCATTTTCAATAAATATAATTCAATCCTAGATAAGCACTATTTGGCCCTGGACTGTAAAGGAAGTTCTGCCTTTGATGAGAAGCAAACCCAAGACCATTGGTATGGCCTCAACGTGTAATAGCCAAGAGGCACAAAACGTGAAGTAAAATAAACTCAATCAATCAATCAATCAATCAATCAATCAATCTTAAGCAGAGAAACTATTTATTTCATAAAATGTCTTGTGTTTTGCAATATAATACTGATTTGTTTTGATATTTTTAAATGCATAATACTTAGCTCTATTCCTTTCGCGTATTTCACACATATGGATTGTGTATGTGGCAACCCTGAAATTGAGCCTAATTCTATACGCAACCCACAAACGCCTTTTGTAAGTTGTGTTGTCTAGTGTCAAATGTCGCTGTCCTTTAATACTAGGCAACCCAACTAATACAAAGCGTTGGTGGGTTGCGTATAGACTTAGGCTCAATTTCAGGGTTGCCACATGCACATGTCGATATGTCTGAAATACACGAAAGGAATAAAAAAATTATTACTTATTTAAAAATACAAATAATTCAGTATTATATCCCAAGTGGCAACATACTTTATTATACAGGGTGGCTCATTAAGTCACTTAACACCCCTAGTACAAGGCCACTGCGGCATGGGACGTGAAAATGGCGATGACCAATCGTTATCAGGCCAAGGAGGAACCACATTGACGTCACTCGCATGGTCGGCAGCCATCTTGATGCTCGCCATCTTGAATTCAACTTCAGAAATTTAAATGGGAAGTTGGTCGTGCGACATATCAAAATGGGCTAGAATTTCACCAGGAAAACAACTGTGACATTTGTTTTCACCTAACTTTAATTGTTGCAGAGTTAACAATACCACAAAGTTATGGCTCAATAAGTCACTTAACACCCCCAGTACCAGGTCACTGCGGCATGGAACGTAAAAATGGCGATGACCAATCGTTATCATTCCAAGGGGGAACCACATTGACGTCACCCGCATGGTCGGCAGCCATCTTGATGCTCGCCATCTTGAATTCAACTTCAGAAATTTAAATGGGAAGGTGGTCGTGCGACATATCAAAATGGGCTAGAATTTCACCAGGAAAACAACTGTGACATTTGTTTTCACCTAACGTTAATTGTTGCAGAGTTAACAATACCACAAAGTTATAACACATGCTCAATATGACGTCCCTCTTGCGCAACACACACGTGTAATCGTCTCTCCCATGACCTTACCACATTCTGAAGAACCTCAGGAGTTATTGCAGTACAGGCATCCACAATGCGTGTGCGCAAGTGGGCCAGATCCCTGATTTGCGTAGCATACACCATGGCTTTCAGGTGTCCCCAGAGGTAAATGTCCAATGGTGACAGGTCAGGTGAGTGTGCAGGCCATTCCACAGTCCCTCGGCAACCAATCCAGTGGTGAGGGAATTGTTGATCCAGGTACTGACGGACTATCATCCCATAGTGCGGTGGAGCACCATCTTGCTGGAACCATTCAGGATAGCTCCCATCCTCGGACAGTAAGGATTGTAAGATCTGCTCCCGTAGCGGAAGCAAGTAGCCCTCTGCATTTAAGTTGCCCTCAATGAAAAATGGACCAACAAGTCGGGAACCCCAAGTACCTTACCACACCATTAGCTTCCCGCCTCCCGTCACCTTGCTGGGATCTCTCCAATGTGGATTTTCGGGTGACCAGTACCGCAGATTTTGCTTATTCACCTCTCCCGACACATAAAAATAAGCCTCATCACTGAACAGAATCTTGCTACCGACGGCAGGGTCACGTTGCAGTTGTGCTATAGCCCACTCACAAAACTGCAGTGGTGGTCACGTACATTCCTTTGAATTGAACCCCTGCTGACACCGTTTTCCAGCGCCAGTCTCTGTGTGCTACGAGTTGGGGACTTTTGCAAATGATGCCAACACCGCTACAGCAGTACCCTCATCCGTGGCTGTTTTCGGACGTCCATGTCGCGGCTTGTCATCCACAGATCCAGTATCTTGGAACTTTGCCAGCAACTGGCTGACGGCCACATGTGACACCGGTTGTCTTACAGGATTGCGGTTATTGAAGTCTGCGGCAATGTCACGCGTACGTCTCTCCGCTGACATCAATATGATGGCAATCCGTTCCTCACGTGTTAGTGGTATTTTCGTTCAGATCAGTGAAAAAGGAAATATGCTACTCTTGACACGATCAATTCACATCATCACTCTTTTAAATTTTTATGTAAAGACAAAACACAATCGTAATTCCCATACCAACCAATACTACAAGATATGTACATACCGGTAAGTCAATATCCGGACATTTTCAGTGATTGGTCTAACAATAAATACCACATAATCACATACTAACGATTATTTGAACAATAAACATTTAAGCAAAAAGGAGAGGACGTGTCACCCTCCCATGCGGAAATCGCCCTTAAATTTAAAGTTAGGTGAAAACAAATGTCACAGTTGTTTTCCTGGTGAAATTCTAGCCCATTTTGATATGTCGCACGACCCCCTTCCCTTTCAAATTTCTGAAGTTGAATTCAAGATGGCGGACATCAAGATGGCTGCCGACCAAGCTGGTGACATAAATGTGGTTCCCCCTTGGCCTGATAACGATTGGTTATCGCCATTTTCACGTCCCATGCCGCAGTGGCCTTGTACTGGGGGTGTTAATTGACTTATTGAGCCATAACTTTGTGGTATTGTTAACTCTGCAACAATTAAAGTTAGGTGAAAACAAATGTCACAATTGTTTTCCTGGTGAAATTCTAGCCCATTTTGATATGTCGCACGACCCCCTTCCCATTTAAATTTCTGAAGTTGAATTCAAGATGGCGGGCATCAAGATGGCTGCCGGCCATGCGGGTGACATCAATGTGGTTCCCCCTTGGCCTGCTAACGATTAGTCATCGCCATTTTCACGTCCCATGCCGCAGTGGCCTTGTACTGGGGGTGTTAAGTGACTTATTGAGCCACCCTGTAGAATCACACTTATGTATTTATAAAAAAATTAGGTCGAGCCTCAGCTACTGGGCAGGTGGCGAATAGCGAATGGCCATCAGATATGGTTGTTAGCTGCGAATAAGGCATAGCCAAATAAGAAGTCCAGGACCGAGGCGGCAGTGCTATCAGGGTCTGGAGGATATTCAGAATTAGACCAAAACTCTTCAATATCACAATGTTTTGTGTGCATGCAACCACAGAAGAAGCAGAGGAGGAGGATAAAGATGCTTCTTACTCAAAATTATAAGAAGAAATAAATGATGTACAAAGGCACGATGTAAAAATCATACTAGGGGACTTAAATGCGAAAATAGGAAAATAAAACATGCACAGAAGCATAATTGGGAAATAAATCCTGCATGAAGTAAGCATTGATAACGGAATGAGATTGACAGACTTTGCAAGCAGTAAGGAAATGTTGATTAAAAGTACTTGGCTCCCACGAGAAGACGGCCGCACGAGAAACGAAATAGATCATGTTATAATAGACACGAGACATGCCACAACTATTATGGAGATTAGTCGTTGTAGAGGTGCTGATGGAGACTCAGACCACCATCTATTACGAATCAAGTATGGACAGAAAATTGATGTGATAAGCTCAAAAAAGGAAATTAAGAACATGAAAATAATTTTGAGGATCTCAGGAGTTCCAGAGTAAGAGAGTAATATAAAAAGAACTCATTGAGGCACTAGAAACAAAAAAGGAGGTATGGAAGAAAGGAGAACTAGAATGTAAGTGGGAAATACTAAAAACAGTAATAGGTAATGTAGCAAACGATACATTGGGAAAAAAACAAGAAGAGAGAACAGTGGTTTGATGACGAATGCTCAATACTAATACAGGAGAAATACGACGCCAGAAAAAGGATGTTTCAATGAAGAACAAGACAAGTAGTGGAAGAATATAGAGAAAGGAGGAGAGAAGCAGATAAGATATGCAGAGTCTAGAAAAGACATTTTGAGAGAAAGAGAACAGAACACTTAAATGAAATGAAAGACAGAAATGATATACGAAACTTTTATGAGAGTCCAAGCGATCTGCGGAAAGGATACCAACCCAGAGCAGTTTTCTACAAGGATAAAGAAGGAAACCTCATTGCAGGCAAAAGAAAAATAATGGAAGGAGGTCAGGAGTATTTTTGTGAATTACTTAACGGAACCAATGAGGAGGATAAAGAAGAGGGAAAAAGGGAAGAGGAAGAAATAAGTGAGGAAGAGGAGGAAGGGATACTACCAAGTTTACGGAGAAGTCAAAAATGCAAGATAGTCTCTAAAGAATAATAAAGCGCCAGGAGAAGATGGCATAGAATCGGAGCTGCTGAAATATATGGTGGAGAGGGAGTGAAGAAGGCAATATATGAAGTGATAGAAGAAGTATGGATAAAAGAAGAAATGCCCAGTGACTGGACAATAGGAATAATATGCCCGATACATAAGAAAGGGGATAAAGCTAAGGTGAAAACTACAGCCGGATAACACTATTGGATGGAACTTATAAAGTATTTGGTTAAAGTTTAGCAACACGATTGGAAGATTGGATGGAAATAATAATGGGAGATTACCAAGCAGGATTTAGAAACAAATCGCTCCACGTTGGACCAGATATTTTTACTGCTCCAAGGGCTGTGGAAATTCTATGAGTATAAAAAAGAACTTCACCAACTACAAGTGGCCGCGGTGGCTCAGTCGGTAACGCGTCTGACTACCATGCTCAAGGTCCCGGGTTCTTCCCCGGCCGGTTCAAATCCGGGAACTTTTCTAAGGTTGGAAGCGGCCCCGGTGCCCACCCAGCGTCGAATAACATGGGTACCTGGGGGAAACCCTGGGGGGTAAAGGCGGTCAGGGGCGTGATGCTGATCACATCACCCCCACTCATGACCGGATCAAGAAAGTGTGGGGCGTTACCCCCACACACCTATACGCCTTCATGGCGTGGTGCTATGCACAGGGGAGCACTTTACTTTTTACCAACTACAAGTATATGTCGAATTTAAACAAACATACGATATCCTGGAAAGAAATAAGATCTACAGTATAATGGAACCGTTTGGAATCCCAAAGAAATTGAAAAGACTGACAAAAATGACAATGAAAACAACGGAAAATAAAGTCAGAGTTGAACAGGAAATGACAAATATGTTTAAAGTATAGAAAGGACTTAGACATAGAGATTTACTTTCTACAATACTATTTAATTTAGCACTGGAAAAAAGTAATCCGACAACTGCCAATCAACCCTGGAGGAACAATGTTAAATAGACCAACACAAATAGTAGCATATGCAGAACGAGTAGCTTCAATAGCAAGAAATAAGCAAGGTGTGAAAGAGAGTTATCAAGTGTTAGAAGACAAAGCGCAAGAACTAGGACTGGAAGTGAATACAAATGAAACCAAATATATGAAGATGGGGACCCAGAAAACGGTAGAAGAGAACATTACATAAGAATAAATGGAAAATAATATGAAGGGTGGAAGCCTTTAAATATTTGGGCTCAATAATAACAGCCGATAACAAGACAGCTACAGAAACACACGAAAGGATAAGTGGAAATCGATGCTATTTTTCTTTGCAAAATATGTTTAAATCTAAGAACGTTAGTAGTAACACAAAAATTAAAATATATATAACAATATTAAGACTCATAGTAATGTATGGTTCAGAAAGTTGGGTGATATCGGTAAGAGAGGAAGATTGGTTGTTAAGGTGTGAAAGAAAAATACTGACAAGGATATTTGGAGCGGTAAGAGATAAAGAGAGATGGAGTATGAGAACAAATATGGAAGTACAAGAATTGTTTAATCAGCCACATATTTTAGTGAAGATCAAACTGGGTAGAATACGATGGGCTGGGCATGTTCTGAGGATGGAAGAAGCACGGGTTGTCGAGAAAATATTCAATGGAAAACCGGAAGGGAAATGGGGAAGAGGTAGGTATAGGAAAATATGGATAGAGGACGTGGAAGACGACCTAAGAAGATTAGGAGTTAAAGGATGGAGAAGAAAAGCAGAGGGTCGAGATGATTGAAGAGAGGCAGTCAGGAAGGCCAATGACCTGCATGGACTGTAGCGCCGACCAGTAAGTAAGTAAGTTAGTATTTATAGAACAAGGATTTCCTAATGTTTCGTCGCTGATGAGCCTACACCAAATCAAAGAAGAGAAGATACGAAATGAAAATGGAGGAAATGAGAGCAGGTGAAGAAAGAAGAAAAGCAGAGAAGGGACATGTGGAGATTATGGAAGAGAAGAGGAGAAGAAAGGAGAGGAAAGAACTGGAGATTAGAGGAGCAGAGTAGAAGAAAACAGCGACACGAGATGAGATAAGAGGACGACGAGATGAGATGAGCTTAGAGTAGCGTTGAAGAGAGAAGAAAATAGGAGAAGAGGGCAGTGATGTAGGGAATCAAAGACAGGATAGAAAATAAGACGAGTGGGAATGAGTGAGGTGGGGACAAGAGGAGAGAACAGGAGAGAATTTGAGGTAGGACCAGAGGAGAGAAGAAGGGAAGATAGGAGAAGAAGTGAGGAGGGTGGAGAGGGGAGGAGAGGAGAGGAGAAAAGAGAAGAGGAGAGGAGAAAAGAGAAGAGGAGAGAAGAAAAGAGAAGAGGAGAGGAGAGGTAGTTCGAGAAAATATTGCCCGAGCGAGAAGAATTAATGCACTGCTAAAATTATCAACATGATAGCATTCTTAAATTGCAATCTAATATATTATTTTAGATGAGTTCAGAGCAATATACGATCTTGCGCCTGAGATTTTCGATTTTACCTGCGATTATAGCACTAAAACATGAACTAAGTTTCTATATTTATACTAAGTCCAAATTTAATCCACGGCACAGGAATGGAGATTTTAATTTTTTTATATTTCATCCCTAGGGACAATCAGAATCATTCAATTTCACCCGGGGTGTATTGAGTGATCGATTTGTTGTTTTATGTCCACTTTATGCACAGAAAGGCTAATCGAGACTGTGCCTACAGTTTAAAGTGGGATCAGAACCACTGTGTGCCTCCGCCGAGTATCGAACACGAGATCCCTTGATTACAAGACCAGGACGATACCACTGCGCGATCGGGAAGACCCCTTCACATGATGTGAACAATAAACACAATGGGATATACGTAGAACTTACAAAAAGTTTCTGCAACCAGAGGAGTTTGAACCTACGACCGCTACCTTAACGATAACCACTACTTTAAAAACTTTTGATTTTTAAAAATAGACTCAAGGATGTGACCAAAGTGAAATGTAGATACAACTTGTCTCCTACATATATTGTGTGAAAATAATTAATAGTAACAAAGATAACGAAGGTAGTATGGATCGATTTAACCATTTAATGGAAATTGAACATGGTGAAAACTGTATTCCATGTTTGCACAAGTCACCTTGCATTTAACTACAGTGAAAAAAGGATTAATTTAGTGTGTGTTGAATTCCCACATTTTACACCGCTATTTTACAGGAGCCATGACGTTCTTGTTTAATGAGAAAGATGAAAAGAGTACATTTCCTACCGAACCTGGAATCTCTTGTATTCAATTCCAAGGAAGAAAGGAAGAGAAATAAGGAAGAGAGACAAAAATATATAAAAGAGAGATAGAGATATAGAAAGGGAAGATGGAAGCGAATTATGGAGAAAAAATAGAAAAGTAGAGAAATAATTAAGAGGGAGAGAAACGAAAGGAAAAGAAATAGAGGCAGATCAATAGAGAAGAAAAAAAGACAAAAGAATGAAGCGAAACAAATATATTTTACACTGCTATTAAAACACTATTTTTTTTCAAAAAAGGAAGAAATCAAGTAAATATCTCGTAGCGAGGATCGAAAAGATGAGTTGAAGTATTTCTGAGAATATTACAACTTTTTATACAAGATATTTAATCCTGCTATGGAAGTAAGATTAATTACTACAATACACTATTTCCAACGAAACAACTATAATTTCTTGCGCTTGGACTTCAACCCCCCTGACTCTCCTGTCTACTTGCCTTTTAGATAATGATACTTAACTCCATAAACTACAGTAAATGAGTGATACTTGCATTTTGGAATTTCAAGATCCTCGTCAGACCCGAGACCATACTTTTCGACTTTTAGTTGTCAAATTATATATTTTGAGTAGATATGAGAATGAATGAAGTAATAATAATAATAATAATAATAATAGTAATAATAATAATAATAATAATAATAATAATAAATTTTCTTTATTCAGCGGGCGAAGTTCAGCCAAGGGCTGCTCTGCCACCTAACCCTTGTCAATATGAAAACACATATGAGATGATATAAACTTATGGAGCAGTAAGCTAAACGTAAAAAAAAAAAAAATGAAGAAAAAAAATACATAGGAATTAGTTGGATACAAAAAAAAAGTGTAACTAGAAATACAAAAGACAATAGTAATAATAATACAATTCCTTATAGTGAGTGACTTGATACCTTCAGTATGTGCCCCGACTCTGCCATTGTTCCATTAACAGCAGATCTTTTATTTTACCTTTGAAAATATAATGGGTTCTTTACACTAGCGATATTTGCAGGCAATGCATTCCAAGCTTTGGGAGCCGAGAAGGAGAAAGATGATTTGTAGGCCGTGGTAGAGTGATGGGGTAAATCGAAGTTGTTCCGCTTACGGGTAACATACTGATGGATTTCCCTACGGGAATGCATCTTCTCAAACAGGTACTGCGGTTTACCTTCTGTCAGTATGCGGCGTATAAAACAGAGATAGTGCAACTTCCTTCTGTTTGCCATGGTAAGAACCTGGTTATTATTTTAGAATGGAAGAATATGATCGGATCTTTTGGCTTGAAAAATGTATCGGAAGCACGCATTTTGCACCATTTGTATTTTTTACTGGGCTTTTGCGAGAGTTGCGGGCCGTAAACATTATCACAATAGTCGAACAATGGGTAGATTAACGTTTGGATGAGTCTTAGTTTGCATTCCGCAGGGAGGAAGTCACGGAAACGATTCAGATTCCTAAGTGTTCCATAAGCTTTCCTACATTGCGTCTTTACATGTTCTGTCCAATCAAAAATTTCGTAAAAAATCAGACCAAGATTTTTAGCAGTGTTATTCCTGACAATGGGCAAATTGTTTATTTTGAGCTCGATCTTAATAGTTTTAATTAACGACCTTGAATAATTAGAACCAATGATTATGAAAGTGGATTTTTCTGGATTTATTTTAAGACCGTTAGATACACACCAGTTACTGACGATGTTCAAGTCAGAATTTAGTGACTGAAGCTTATGTTCCAACGAAGCGTAATGATCTGAGAAATATAACTGGGTATCGTCTGCATAAAAATGTGGAGTGAAGAATCTTATGACTTGCTGCAAATCTGCAGTGTAAAGGGTGAAGAGGAGGGGGCCTAATATCGATCCTTGCGGCACACCTGCTTTCAGCGTTATAGGTTGAGACACGTGAGATGGTGAATTATGTAATACGACCCTTTGACGTCTGTTAAATAGATATGTTTGAAACCAGTTTAATGTTGAAGGAGAAAACTTGTAATATTTAAGTTTTTCTAATAATAAATCATGCTGCAAAGTGTCAAAAACTAAAATAGTGACTTGCTGTTTATCAATGGCATAGAGAACTTTAGCAAGAGCAGTGGCTGTCCTGTGTTTCTCACGAAATCCGGATTGCAGCGGGGGCAGTAAATTATTCGTGTTAACGTAGTTTAACGTCTGCGAATGCACTATTTTCTCGAGTACTTTAGATAGCACAGGCAAAAGACTGATAGGCCTAAAGTCATTGTAAGAAGTGGCGATCTGCTTTTTCTGAAGTGGCAGGATTCGTGCTTCTTTCCACATTTCAGGCAAGACGCCACTGGAAAGAGAGGAGTTAATGACATGCGTTAGCGGAGATAAAACATAAGGCAAAGAAAGTTTGAGCATTTTAGTGCTGATACCATCTACTCCAAAACTATTTGAACGTATGCTATAAACAGTTTTATGTACATCTTTTTCAGTTACCTCAGTAAAGTTAAAATATTGTTCAGCGGTGGAACAGGTTTTGTTCTCGAAATGCTTTATTTGCTGAGCCTTAAGTGGTGGAGGAATTTCAGATTCATTGCAAATTTTACCAAAATGGTAATTAACAGCATCTAAATCTTCAGTGGTACTTATGAGTGAGAATGTATTATCGTGAGACTTTTTGTTGTTAACAATACCCAATTGTTTCAACTCATTCCATGTTTCTCTCCGGTTTAAATTTTTCCCGCCAAATTTGAAGGTAAGGTAAAATTTCTTTTCTTGTCTTATGACAGTTGTTGTAAAGTTCCGGAGTTCTTTAAATTGTTGCCAATCGCTTGGATTGTTCGAACGTTTGAACTTTCGTAGCGCGTTATCTCTGATTCGCATCAACAATTTAACATTACTGGTGATCCACGGTGCATTTTTCTTATTGTGTTTGACGATTTTTAGAGGTGCGTGCGTGTCAAAAACATTTTGTATATTTGAGGTCAAAAACTCCACTTTATTATTAACATCATCAAGTGAGTAAAGCTTTGTCCAATCTACATCAGTTATATCTTTTGCAAAAATTTCTTCGTTGAAGGTATTAAAATTTCTACAATAAACGTAACTCGCTTGAGGTTCTGGTTTCTGCAACAAGAAATCAGCGTACGCAACGCAGTGATCTGATTTACCGATTGGGACAGTGACGTCAGTTTTAAACAGTAATTCTGTATTGTCGACGGCTTTGATGTCAAGCAGCGTTTTACTTTTTTCGGTGATACGGGTTGGTTTATTAACTATTTGCGTTAGACCAAATGAATCAAAAATCGATCTTAAAAACCGTGTTTCTGGTTTATTCGGGGTGAGATAATCGCAGTTTACATCTCCTAACAGGAAGAGATTATCAACTAGTGGATATATTTCGGTCATAATATTTTCCTTTAGTTTGATTGGTGGAAATGACATGTATAATATATGATACAATGGGACTGAATGTATACGAATCAGAGTAATACGTATTTTGAATCTGACATTGACATTAGTATATATTTTTTTAATTATTCAAGTGTGATATTTTTACACATAATTGTTGCACTCACACTCACATTTTTCTACAACCTTTATAAATAAGGAATTGATATTGTAATACATAAATTTTACAATTTTCAAAAAATACATATTGTACATTATTACATTAATTGTAGAAAACTGTAAATTTTTGAGAATATTTAATTTTGTCTGCCACGTTTCTTGAGAGTGACTTGCTTCCCAATAGCAAACAAAACATTGAATTTTCTTTCTTTATACCATATTATTATTATATATATATTGTTAAATGTTATTGGTAATATTCACGACTTGTCTCATTCAGTCTTGAAAGTAGCCCCGTGTGAATTACTTTTAGTCATCATTCTGCTTGAAATACATTGAAAAATAAATAAACGTAAACTTACTCTTTCATATGTCTCCAACATTGCTTAACATTTTATGCTGGCCTCGAACATTCGTCAACTTATGAATCAGAATCAGAATCAGCAATCTGATTGTCAATAGAAGCAGCATTATAGGCCTCTTCATTTTCATCGTGGATTTCTAAGCAGTGGCGCAACCACAGGGGGGCAGGGGGGCATTGCCCCGCAACCTTGGTCGGAAATGAGTTCTAGGGGGGCAATGGGGGCAAACATTGACGGCCAAGTGTACCTGCAGGAGGCAATTACCGCCCAGAACTTCAAATCTTATGCAAATGAAAATACTTTTCGTATTGGCGTAAAGCAAATAAAGTTAATCTAAACCATAAGAAATGCAGGGCCGTAACATTTACCCGATTGAAATCCCCAATAAACTATAAACTATAACTACGAAATAGCACACACACTTTAGACAGGGCAAACTCAATAACAGATCTTGATGTAGTATTCGATGATAAATTATCGTTTCAGTTACATATCACGAAGACTGTTAATGACGCGCATAGAAACCTGGGGTTCATTATGGGAACTGGGAAAGAATTCAATGAAAATAAAACGCTGCTATCATTATTTAATCTATATGTTATTCAAAATTAGAGTACGCATTTATAGTTTGGAGTCCACAAACCAGTAAACAAATATACCTTATTGAAAAAGTTCAAAATAAATTCACTCGTTATATAGCTTTAGGATAGATGGTGCATATCCAAAGATGGCACCTTATAACGAATTACTAATTAAATTACACATTCTCTCCCTTGCAAACAGAAGAACCATACATCAGCTCCTTTTTCTTTTCAAACTTCTTAACGACAAATTGGATTCTTTCTCTCTGCTTTCAAAAATAGCTTCCCATGACCCCCATCCAAAGTTGCGATCAAGAATGCAACTCCTTGCAATTTCCCGCACCCGTACAAAATCCACAGAAATGCTCCCCTGCAAAGAATGTGAAGATTGCATAATGAATGGTTAAAAAGGGGCCTACACTTGGACATTTTTGATAAATTTTCTTAGTATAAACGATATTTAATTGACAATATTCTTACATATTTTTTTTACTTTCTTTATGTATAGTATATATATATATATCTACTTATATACTATACATATCTACGGTAATGTATAAGGATGATATATGTACATAACTTCTATATGTATTTTCCTTATATCTGAAAATGTGTATAAATATTAATTTTATGTGTATAAATCCACAAATGTAAGACATTTGCTGTGCACTGTAAAAGGGCAGATGCCTGTACGGAGGACAATAAATAAATAAAAATAAACATAAATAATAATAATAATAATAATAATAATAATAATAATGATGATGATGATGATGATGATGATGATGATGATGATGGAAGGAGTGACATAGAATTTGTAGCAGAATACTAAAAATGAAACATGCATTTTAGGATACATACATACGAGGGTTGTTCCGAAAGTTCGTGGACTGAGATCACTATTCGGAGTCATAGTCAGTACGAGTGTTGGTGTAAGTTTCCTTTTCGAAATAGCACCTTTAAACACTCTATACACCGATTCCAGCGATGCACTAACTTCTCAAACACATGTTGCAGACCATTTTCTGAGAGTTGGTGTAAAGTAGTGTATGTGACAGCTTTCACTTCCTGGTCCGTACCGTGTAACTCTTTCTTAAGTGTTGTAAACGCTTAGAAATCGCAGGGTGCGAGGTCTAAGTTGTATGGAGGATGCTCTAGAGACTGCCCATCAATTTTCTCCAAAGCTGCCATAGTCGTGCCACATGTGACTTAGCGTTATCCTGCAGGAGAAACCATTCTTCATGAAGCAGTTCACGTCTTTTTTTGCGAATTGCTCATTTCAAATGCACTTGCGAAACATTAGCATAAAAATCTCTATTTACAATTTCATTACTTGGAACCCAGTACTGCAGTACTCACTATTCCACGGATATCAAAAAACAAAATTAACATTAATTTATTTGTTCTAATCGTTCACTGATGTTGATGGACGCCCACTTCTCGCCTTATCCTGCACATTGCGTTTACCTTCTTTAAAATACTTCCACCACTTGAAAACGGCCGATCAACCCATTACTTCGCCACCGTAAGATTCTTTGATCATCTCAAACGCTTCCTGGCAACTTTTGCGTAACTTCATACACAATTCAAAAGCGATCCTGTGTCTGTTAATTATTTGTATATCATTCTCATCCGCCATTGTAATACACCCTGCAGTTCGACTTTTATAGCGATCAAACAAACAACAGCAGCACTACCCCCCCCATTTACAAACCCAACTTTTTAACAGGGTTTCCATAATTCAGTAAAAACAGAATTCCCTGACTTTTTAAGGTTTTCCAGACCAAGTCATTAGGGCAATTCATGTATTTAAACATGTTTGTAAGAATATCACTACATTGTAGCTAGGCTTAGAATCTCAATTAACCATGTTAAAAGTATTAACGAGAATAGAAACTGAATAGAAATTTGCCGTCGGATAGGGACATGAAGGGAAGGAGTGAGTTTATTTTTACATATTACTTGCTGTGATTGGTTAATGTTAAATAATGAATTCCTTTCTTATTAAAAAATCATAACAATTACAGCATAAGAAATACATAATTATAGTAAACTTTAGTACCATATGTATTGATCCTAATATCAATCAAACGCAACCAAAAATTGCAAGAATAAAGTCCCAGTAGCCACTTACTGTAGTATACAGTGGAAGCGATTAGGGGGGGGGCAAAGGGAGAGGCAGTTGCCCACTACTTTTCGCCACTTTTGTCCCTTCACCATGCCAAACCTTATCTACAAAGGGAACTATATTACCTCGGCCTCCCCAGTTTTGGCACCTTCCCCACCCCCACCCCAGTTTTGGAACCCAATGACGCCACCTACGTGAAAATTGTTCAAAACATGGCCCCTTTTCTAGAATATTTAAAATGCAATTTACACTGCGACAACTGGTAATACTCAGTACATACTGAAGTATAGTTTGCCCCCAACAAATTGCATATTTCTTGCTGTACTTTCTTCTATGTTTAAGAACTTTACTTTTTAATACACTACTGCAAAATGGTTCATTTTTACAGAAACACTGTAAATTGTCCGGACACTTCATGACTTTTCCAGGTTTTCCAGACTGGTAGACGATCTAACGTGCAACTTGACAGTGGCAGAAACTTTTATCACGTTCCTTTGATGAGGTAGTCTCAAATATTCCGTCGGAATTTGAGGGTTTAGATTGACTGACTCATCTATCTGTTCTGGTACAAGTCTTTCGAAGACCTATGTACGGACATAGGTTTTTAAAATGTGTTATTGTGAGCTGTCAATCCGTATTCACCATACGATTGCATTGCTCTCTTGCTCTCATAGCAACTGCATTCTCTTTACAAAACGGGAAAAGTGGATGGGTTCGTAAATTATCAGTATAATGAGAGTTGGACGTTCTTCATTTCCTTTATTACCTCTATTCGAATTAACTATGTCATTTCAGCTTTCCGCCATATTTATTTCAATAACAATAGCGATGATCATTATAATGACAAAGCTTCCGTTTCATATGAACTTACAGGAAACTTTCAAGGCGATCTCCTACGTCGCAGCTCGATTAGGGGAGGAGCTAACATTGCTTCCTGCATCATGGCCACTATATATACCAGTCAGCCAGTTGGGGAGGCAAGGTGACTTTTAACTCAGACCAAGATGCTGCTGCAGATCGTTTGCGTGTTCGCTGTCATATTCGCTTATGTGAGTATACCATTAGCTTTCTTATACCTTAGAATACAGGTTGATTCATAAGTGACCCTGCAAACTGTGAGGCTGAAAAGTGCACACTGGAGGAAGCACAAGATGTCAACTTCTGTTCACTAGAAGAACATTTGCGAAAAAATGCCGAATATTTCAGCATATGTCGGAATCCTCCAATCACGTGTCTGCTGATACTCATGCGCTCTTGCGCTTGCAGTATTCACCATGCTCACTTGCTAGAGTTTGGTTCTTTCTTTACAGCGGTTGAAATTGCAGAGAACACCTGGCGTACCGTATGCGCATCCTCGCGCAATTCCACTTCGACCGACATGGGACATTGTGCACTCACCTCCCACCTAAGTCTTCTTGATTTAATTATTCTAATAATATCTGGACATGAATACAAATTATGTAGTTCTAAATTATGTAACCTTCTCCACTCACCTGTCTCCTCATCCCTTTTAGGTCCAAAAATTTTCCTAAGGATCTTATTTTCAAATACTCTCAATTTATGTTCCTCTTTCAATGTAAGGGACCAAGTTTCACATTCATATAATACTGCAGGCAAAATTACTGTTTTGTATATTTTAACTTTTAGTTTCTTAGATATTAAACGAGAAGACAAAAATTTATGAAGAGAGAAGTAACATGCATTTCCTGAGTTAAGCCTACTTTCTATTTCCTCTTTAATATAATTTTCATTTGTTAATATTACTCCTAAGTATTTGAATTTGGAAACTGGTTCAAACGAGTTGTTATCAATAATTAGATTTTGATTATTACCTAACACTTGGTTTCGGCCTGTAAGCATATATTTAGTTTTCTCTTTGTTAACTTCCAAACCTATCTCTTTAGCAGTTTTGAAAAATATTTTAGCATTATTCTTAATTGTATTCACATCATCCTTCAGTAAGTCTACATCATCTGCATATGCTAACAACTGAGTCACACCATTTAATTTTAGTCCCACTTTAGTTTCTTTTACCTTCCTAACAGCATATTCTAAGGCAAAATTAAAGAGCAATAGAGATAATGCATCTCCTTGTTTTAACCCATCATGAATTGCAAATTTGTCAGACATATTAATATCCACACGAATTTTACTTTCTGTTTCACTGGTGCATATTTTTATCATACTATCAAGCTTCTTAGGTATTCCAAAATGTAATTACAGTTTTTTAATGGTTAACTCAAGTATGTTTTCTTAGGTCCCTGCTATTGATATTAAAAACGATCCCGCCACCTCCCCGCCTCCTAATCTCAAACTGAAAGAAATCGGTATTTATGCTTTGCTTAGCATTGATCCCCCTGAAATATCAGAAAAAAAATCAGCGCCTATGGCCATGGGTGGTTTTGCAGATTCAAACTCTTTACGACACGAATCCGTCCATTTCCACCTAACATTCTTCTTTAACAGATTATGTAAGTCATTCAATATTATCCTTAAATTGGATATACATCTTTTGTAAAAAAAAAAAAAAAAAATAACCGGCCGCGTGGCGGAGTGGTTATAACATCGCGCTAACGCAAGGGTTTTCGGGTTCGAATCCCGGCCGGGACATTGATGTTTGTGAGTGTCCATTCATCAATTTCATCTTATCATCATTCATCCTCATCTTCGCAAATTAGCAAATATTGGTACAAAAGCGAAGTAAAATAAAGCAAATCAATCAATCAATCAATCTTGTAAAAAATAATTCCACAAAGAGCAAGAGCATTTTGACGCTCAGAACAATACCTTTATTTAATTTCTGATGATATAATCCCAAACCTACTCAAAACATTCGATAGTCGTTTTGAACCTAATCATCTTGTTTGTTGTGAGACCTTTTACAATTACAATGAAACATCTGATTGACATCAACATACGTGTAATATTCCTCATGCCAAACACTAATTTTTCTCCGATTTATTGCCACTAATTACAGAATCATAGAAAACACATTGGCAAAACGATATCATTAACGCACTGATCACCTATATTTAGTAACCGAGTTACTAAATCTTCAAATCTGCTCGTCATATTCTTGCTTGAAATTTGGAGTTTTAACTTTTGCACAATGAAATTGCTAGCTGGGCTGTAGTATGAAATTATTGTTTGAGAAATTTCCTCATATGTCTTGATTTCTTGTAGAGATGGAACAAACAATTCTCGAAGAACTTCTTTAAGGTTGTGATCCAATCACAGCTATTAATGTACTGTCTTTACTCTCGGCTGTAACGTGCTGAATAAATCTCTAGTTTCTAATCTCTCTAGATGTGCATTGATTAATCCGATTTGAGGATCGTACTTAACGAATGTTATTACATAAGACATTGTTAATAAACTTAATTCTTGTACGTATTCTTAATTATCTATTCGTCTTAACATTGGAAGCTGAAGTGTATGAACACGGGCTAATATTCAAGCGTTTTACACATACCCTAACTTCAAACATAAACAGACTAGTAATTAATTAACTTTCAAACAGTTCATCTTAAAGCTCGCATTCTCAATACCTCGATTTATCAACACACTTACAAACAGAAGCATAACGATGTCTCGCACTTAACAATTATTTAGTAAAATGTCTTGTTGTTATATTTGATTTCCAAAAGCACATCCCGGATTTATAATGGACAAATTGAATTAGTGGTCTGTTTATGTTTCAAGTTAAGGTATGTGTAAAACTCGTATATATTAGTTTGTGTGTATACACGACAATAATCTTTCACTATCACCATCTTCTGGATTTAATTCACAGTCCCTAACATAAACTTCCTCACCTGACAATACTTGAAGGAAAGTAGTAGAGTGTAAGCTGTTGCTATAGGCTACGTTGTTTCGTGGAAATGTTCTTTGCATATCTCATTCTTACGAAGTAGAAATATTCAATATCAAAGAAATTCTCAAAATATAGCACAATCCAGAAAATTATATATAACGTTAAAATGATCTATCTATCTTTGAAAATGACTATCTATGTAAATCAATGTAAGAAATGCCCGAAGAAATTGCTTTCATTGAATCAAATATTTTATGATACACATTTTTATATTTTCAAGCATTCTTCAAAGTTTATTTTTCTAATATCCACAATATTACCCTTCTAATCACTGTGATACCGTCACTGGGTAATAAGTGTATTTACTTTTAATTGAGGACAAAATTATTGATATAGCAATTGCTAAAATGGTTCGGTTAATGACAAGTTACTGTTTAGAAGCATATCTAGTATACGTTATCTTGTATATTTCTGCTTCATTTATTTCTTAAGCAAGTAAAGTATACTGGGAGATCAGAGGCAGCGGGAGTGGATTCTGAAAGACAGAATACACTATTTTTTTGATCACCACACACAGGCA
Source organism: Lepisma saccharinum (assembly GCF_977018435.1). Taxonomy (NCBI): domain Eukaryota; kingdom Metazoa; phylum Arthropoda; class Insecta; order Zygentoma; family Lepismatidae; genus Lepisma; species Lepisma saccharinum. The sequence goes on along the minus strand of NC_139231.1, from coordinate 22,224,625 downwards.
CACACACACACACACACACACACACACACACACACACACACACACACACACACACACACACACACATGCACCCAAACATCGATGCATCCACGCACAGATGCAGCAGCAAATATTAACGCTTTGCAAGATAAAGCACATAAACAGTACGAACGTAATCTCCTGTTATATTAAACAAATATCAGGGTAAGTTGGTACATTTTCGATCATAAAAAATTAAATTCAATATAACGTCAAAAAATATGCAGCAAAATTACAGTTTTGTGCCAAAGAAATGCTTGTCTATTACTAAAGACGATTGCATAACATGACATTTTTAGTTCTTCTACTGTAGACAGCAGAACGAAATTTCGGTAGGAAAAAGTTTGATTAGAATCTGACCACCGTGCGGTACAGTTTGAGTGAAGAAACAGTATTCTTAACCCAGATACCCCTACCGTCCTACATGTAGAACACCTACTCAAAAAATTATGGACGTAGTTCAAGGAACTACCAACAGATGGTGCCTACATCTCTACTTTGTAGAAGGTTTGTCGTATCAAATCGAGCTAAGCCAAGCGTCAGGTTAACCTTGCAGCAGGTTTTATGTAGCAATCCGCGCGAGAACTGAGCTCAGAATCTTCCGTGCCAGTCTTTCCTCAACCGCCGAGCTGCTTACATCGGAGACACTGAGAAAATCTACAGTATTGCCAACCGCACAACACATCAAAACCCGCATGCATGTCAAGTGGATTTTATTTTTGCTTCTCTTTGTCTCCTGAAACATAACATTTTAAAAGTACTTTCTGCGCATATATTATTTAATAAATGTGTCATTAATATAAGAGCGAAACAACTTCTAAACATGAGAGCATGTGTGTATATTTCAAGCACGCAAAAATAAAAATAAACAAAGATAAAAGTAAACAACGATAGGCCCCTCTTGAATTTAATGACAAATTATTGTTTTTGGTTTAGAAAGAAATAGATTTATGAAAAACTTGGTTGCTTCGTTCGCAATACATCCGTTACTGTAAGACACACGCACTTCAAGTTGTACCACCAAAAAAGAATGATTTGTTATTGGTGATATATACAATCAGGTGCATTGTCTGTCGCTATTACTCTGGTTTCAATTTATGAATCACTTCACTAAACCAGGATTCAAATCTTGGTCTGTCTATTTGTTGCTGATAATCACCCTTCCCTTTCTTTGCGCGGAACAGTAAATATGCGCCTTCAACAAAGCTTTCATTGCCGCCAGTGGGTGAAACAATAAGCCTCCCCCTTCCCCTCATCGTCGGTTTCTTCAGCCCTGGCGGTGGTTTTGCATGGTGGTATCCTTCCATGGTTTATTCCCCCTTCCCCCACTCACCGAGTTGAAGGACGTCTCGTCCAAATAATAAACATGTTTCTTCTCACTGCGATATATTTTAATACCGCGGAGATTCTTTTGTCGTCAAACAACAAACAATCGTTTCCTCTTGCTAAACTCAAACCGCAAATCATTCAACACCCGTGATACAATTCGTGTGCACATTGACGGCAAATCACCTCACGCCCTGTTTTACTTTGATCTTGTTGCCGCAAGGAGGATTATGCATTTAAAACAACTTGCTTGACTTTGAAGAACATTTCCTTTCGGATGAAGCCCAAAATAACATTCGGGTAAAACCGCGCGCTGAACAGGAGATTCAGCCATTCTCGCCGCTCTACAATAAACATAGGTTTAAAATAGTGGGATGTGCAACACTGGTGTCAGCGATTTCACGCGCTCTGCAACGCATTCAGTCTCGCTCGACTCGCTCTAAAGTTTCAATGTCTCTTCAACGCAATACAGATTCGAGTTGGCGAATCTGCGGTTCTAAGTTCGTCTGCACAGTGATTGCAACCAATTAAGTCCATACCTGCTAATCAATGTATTATTTTGTCTGTATATTACAAATTAAATAACTGTTTTCTTGCAAGTATGCAGTTGTGTCGGAATAGAACCCGTCTCAGTGGAACTATATTCTTGCGCGCACGTTTGGATCTACATATGCTAAAACCTGCTGCAAGGTTGACCTGACGCTTGGCTTAGTGTTCGTTGTTTTACTGCCATTCGTGCTGTGTTATGCAAGAATTAAGTTGAGTAATCAGACAGAAAATGGAGAATTTCCGCTTCAAATATGACAGGTAAGTCAAACTCACATTATTTACAGTGCTTTTGAATTGATGGGCTGATTATTTGTTTTAGTATATATCCAAGATGTCTATAAAGTTTTCGTTGTTTTGAGAACAACTGTCAAACAGGCTTGCCAACTGCTGAAAGTTAGGTGTCCTACATGAAGGATGCCAGGAACTTGGCTATCCTTTATCAATTGCAAAGAATCACTTAGTCTTTTTGAATTCATGACTATCAGATCTAAGAGCCTGTGTACTTATGTACTATAAAAGTGACTGTATGTCTGTGTGTGTGTGAGAGGGAAGCAGGGAGGTTAGTAATAACCTGTGTTTATGTTCTTGGAAGAGAATTGTTACAAATTCGTTTGTTTTATATATAATCCATTTTATGCTTTTGGCTGAATATCACTTTTTTCTTGTTTCAGAGGGCTTACTCTTCATACCATTATGAGTATGATTGAAGAGGATGATGACGACATACCGGCCAACGGTGCTTCCATTTGTCTTCAACCACCAGTCAACTCCTGTGGTAACATCACGGATGAAGATTCAGGAGAAGATAATGTTTCAATAAATCATCTTCGTGGTAGCCAACTGCGAGCAGCCGCCGAAATTCAAATTGAAGAGACTGGTGATCAACATTTACAGGAATTTCAAGATTTCGCAACAGATGGGAAAGCTGCCACAGAAACTGTGGGAAGAGATGCGAGTGAATTGCCCTCCCCTCCTCCCGTGAAAACACGAAAGATCTATTCGTGGAAAAAATGTGATTTAGTTACAAATACACCTGTTTGGCCAGTGCAGTGTTTGGTTGAAAATCAAGAGAGCCCTCTGGAGTTGTTTTGCTCAATATTTGATCAACAAGTGATAGACATGTTCGTTTCCTACAGCAACATGTATGCAGCTGCAAAGAACAGTCCAGCAGATATCACTTCAAGTGAAATGAAATGTTTTTTTTGGAATTCTTCTCCTTAGTGGATACGTACAAGTTCCTCGACGAAAAATGTACTGGGAAAGGAGTTCTGATGCTCATAATGACTTAGTGTGCAAAGCCCTAACTAGAGACAGATTTGATTTTATCATGTCAAATCTTCACATAGTTGATAATAATGAACTGGACCCTGCAGACAAATTTGCTAAGGTTCGCCCTTTGTTTGATATTCTGAACAGGAAGTTCCAAGAGTTGGCTCCACTGGAAGAAAACCATAGTATAGACGAAGCAATGGTCCCTTATTATGGGCGTCATGGCTGTAAACAATTCATTCGTGGAAAACCGATCCGCTTCGGTTATAAACTTTGGACTGGTGCTACGCGGCTGGGATATGTCACTTGGGTTGAGCCTTATCAAGGTGCTAGGACGATACTCAATCCACTGTACAAGGAACTTGGTTTGGGAGCATCAGTTGTACTTCAATATACAGATATATTGCTAAGTATTAGTCCTGATTCTCCTTTCCATTTGTATTTTGATAACTTTTTTACATCCATTCACTTACTTCAGAAGTTGTCAGAAAAAAATGTGAGAGGAACTGGAACTGTGCGAGAAAACCGAATTTGTAAGTGTCCTCTCATTGAAACACGAGAAATGAAGAAAAAAGACAGGGGTTTCTTTGACTATAGAGTGACAGGTGACAAATCCATTGTTGTGGCTAAATGGCACGATAACAGTGTAGTGTGTTTAGCTTCAAATGGACATGGAGTATTTCCTATTCATTCAGCAAAAAGGTACTCCCTGAAGGAGAAAGAGAACATACAGGTGCAGCAACCACATTTGGTTCACATGTACAATTCTAATATGGGTGGTGTAGATCGTTGTGATCAAAACATAAGCCTCTACCGAGTCAACATAAGGGGGAAAAATGGTACGCATGGCAAATACACAAATCTCGCAAAGGTGAACTGGATCTGCTTTCTTTTCGTCGTCGAATTGCAGCATCCCTGCTTGCAAGCAATTCCAGAATCTCAAAACCAAATTCCAAAGGACGCCCAAATGCATCTGGCAACGAAGACGTGCGATACGATAGAATTGATCACTTGGTAATACCGCAAGAGAAACAGACAAGATGCCGACAGTGCCATGTAAAAGCAACAACAAGGTGTGTAAAGTGTGACATTGGATTGCACGTAAAATGTTTCGTGGATTTCCATACTGTGTAAAACATATGCAATTTAGCAAGACATTTGTATCATTCTCATTCCTGGCGTCCTATATATAGGACGGGCCAAATAATTGACCAAATATGAACGAAAGTGTATAATTATTTTTTTCACATATTTCAGTTGGCAATGAAGCATTTTATGCAAATAAAAGTTTGTTTTTATTTATAGTCCTCTTTTAGGGTTATCTGGGTTAATGCATACTAAAAAGTCAGCTCTTCTAGGCTTCTGTGGCTCACATGAATGTCAAGAATCAATACAGCTTTGCCTTCCGTCTTGTATCTCGTAAAATGTTGTAACCATTGAACAAATACCTTGTCATTGATGTACCCTTTCTTGCTCATGGCCACAATGGAACCAGCAGGCAATCCATCTCCAAATTCAGGTTTTACACGCTTTTTTGAAAATTATTAACGGGGGTAAATAAGACCCCACTGCATTACAAGCACACAGCGTGGTATTCTCTTCTCGTTCCACGTTTGTCAGTGATACAACTTCTCATTTTCCTTTTCTGGACACAATTTTAGGAGACCTGTTGTTTAAAGGGAAGCCACATTCATCCATGTTATAAACACATTCTGCCTTATGTAGCACTCCACTCTCTTCCATAACATTGTAAAGTAATTCGAAATATCGTTCACTGTCTGTACTGTCTAATCCCTGAGCACGTGATCTTCATAAGCCTTGCGGTTTCCTTAACGTCAGTGCGGGATGTCTTGTCATGAATGCCCGAAACCAATCTATTCCAGCAATATTGTTCCCACCCCAAGAGTGGGTCACATTATTTCCTACTGCAAAACGGTACGCAGCTACCCGCAATTCCTTCGGTGTCGATCCAAGTCTTCACCCCTCGAAATGCATCAGTCTCTCCACAATTGCGACTTCCATCTGCTTGAAGAAAACTGTTGGATAGCCAACATCAATCCTGGAAGAGGAAGGACTACACGCTGCTTCTTGACGTGCCATCGTTACATGTTTCGGAGGGTCGCAAATGGAACATGGTAAAGTTGCGATGTTCCGCGTATAGATAAGTGTCCCTCTGGAATACTCTCCACGGCATTTTCGAGAACTCGGGACGAATACTGTTGATATACCTTCTTCGGTGTTCGTTTACGAGGCATCTGTAACAATAAATTGAACAACGCATTTACTTTGTGAAGAAATGTGTTGCACACGTTAGGGTCATGGAACTCAAACTGCATACCTCCCTGATCGAAATTGTAACATTTCCGCCGATCGATTATGTACCACTTTGTGCACGGAAACAAATACTTCTGTAGTTCCCTTATCTCTCACCAGATCACATGGCTACACATGTCCCATGCTACAGCCACCACATGCTTGTCCACGTTTGACCTGAATTTCGCCGTCCTTCGTTTAAGCATCAACACGGGTCACGCAAAATGACAGTCAGACGTTTATATACAAACCACCTATTCTATCCACAACGTACTCAACTTGCCATAGAAAATTACGTCTGGTTCTCCGGGATTTCCGTAGAATTTCTCGATGTTTCTGCACAACACACCTGACACCCCACACAACTACCCTCACTTCTCAAATCAGCGTTGACAGTAACAGGAAGCAAAATATTCGACTATTTAGAACGGGTGATCGAAATAGTACCTATGTCGAAAATGTACCACCCTACCCTAATTCATTGATTCTCGTAGAACATTCAGTTTTACACAAATGTTAATTCCAATATATATTTATTTTTAATATATATACTGGATGTCGTTGTACACAGGCTGTGGGGGACATCAAAACAATGAAAATGAAAAATTTTGGTCGTTTTCTGTCATGCATGCATGCCACACAAATTTATGGTTGCCACTAATACATTTTTTTTCTGTCGGTAAACAGTTTCAGTACGCTGCTGACACTCAGCCTAACCAATCAAAACAATGGCACAGAATTTTGTTTTCTAATTGAAATAATACAGCTTACAGTATATTGTCCGACAGAAAAACAAATGTCTAAAATGATTGTGACTCATAACATAATAAATGGGCCTCCCCGATGCCGCGGTGTCATCGTCGCCTTGTCATCAAGGGGTACCGGGTTCGATACCCGGCGAAGGCACATAGTGGTTCGGATCCCACTTTAAACTGCAGGTCCAGTCCCGATTAGCCTTACTGTGCATAAGGTGGACTTAAATCACCAACGGAACTCAACTCAACTCAACATAATAAATGGAAAATGTTTTTTCTCGATGGTTAATGCCGGCAATGATGGTAATCCTCCCCAATTTTTGCTATATTTGCCACCGCACTATGCTAAACCTTATGTATAAACTGTCCTTACCCCCTCACCCTACGTTTCTGCACCTTGCTCCCACAGTATTGGAACCCAATCTCCACCACTGTCGAGTTCTCATAATATATAATATGTGTAGAAACGACGTCTTAATGTGAAACCATTATTAACAGAACTAATTCCCTTGATGTCATTCAGACGCTCTAAGACTTTGCTTATTTGTAGCTGTCTCGGTGCGTCTGAGTTTCATAACGGAATTTATTATTTGCAGGATATCTAGATTCAAATTTACATTCAAATTCGGAAAGCTGATATTTGATTTAAGCAAAAGTTTCATTAATGTACAATATAATATATTTCTACTGTTCTTTGCGAAGTACACTATGTGGAAGAAAGTCATTGGACGCCACATGTCAGCGGATACCATCAGTTTTCTTGCAATCAATAGGACGTTGGTCCGCCTTTGGCAGTGATAACAGCAGTTACACATTGTGTTTCACTGGCCACAAGGTCGTGTAGTACACCGAGTGGGATATTCCGCCAATCCTCCTTCAGTACAGTCACCAACCCTGGAAGTGTAGAAGGGCGAGGCGATCGCGACCTCAATTTGCGCTCCAGTTCATCCCATAGATGTTCAATAGGGTTGAGGTCAGGGCTCTGAGCAGGCCAATCCAGTCAGGTGACATTATTTTCTGCATACCACTCCGTGGTAGCCCTGGAAACATGACAAGTCGAATTATCATCCTGGAACACATATTCTTCGTTTCCATGAAAACGCTACAACTTGGGGAGCATGGAGTTGTCGAGAATATCTCTGTAGGATGCAGACGTCATGTGGCCATACACCGGTACCAGTGGACTCACGCCATGCCAGCTGAAACAACCCCAGAACATGATGCCCCCACCACCATATTTCACTGTGGGCACTACACACTCAGGTAACAGACGTTCTCCGGGTAATCGCCATACCCACACTCTCCCATCTGTTGGAAACAGTGTGAAGCGTGATTCATCGCTCCATAGGACCTTCCGCCATTGCAACACCGTCCAGTTTCTCTGCTCTTTACACCAGCTTAGTCTCTACCATTTATTGTTTTTTGTTATCAGGGGTTTGTGGACTGCGGCTCGACCATGATAACTGAGAGCATGGGCCTCCTTGTGAAGTGTCTTGGTCGAAACAGTCAAACTGGTCGCACTTTGAAACTCTTCTGCAATCGAATGCATTGGACGGGTCCTGTTTTTCCGAATCTCCCTCTTCAGCACTCTCCTGTCCCGGTCGTCCAATTTCGTGGGTCTTCCACTTCGTGGTGTATTGCTGCAGTGTCCCTTTTCCTTCCACTTCTTGATGACAAAGGCTACAGTTGATTTAGGGACCTGTCGGGCATCAGCTATGCTACGTATACTCATGCCTCCTATGGAGCAGCCTACTATGATACCTCTTTCAAACATGCTGAGCTCTTTCCTGTTCGTCATTTTAACAGCGATTGATCTGAGAAGCCTCCTGCTGCCGTATATATACCCATCTCTACTCTCTTTTCCATGAGGAGTTCGTTTCAGAGTTGAAATCGGGGTGTCCAATGACTTTCTTCCACATAGTGTATAAGATTAACATATCACAAATATGCCATGAAATGATTTCTCTGAAAATTGCCTTAGATATTTGGGTATTTGACGTTGTTCGTTAAGTTTTCTTATTCTCAAAATTATTAAATTATTAATTGTTTTATAAGGCAAATTTGGCCTCCAGAAATGAAACAGGAATTTGACATTTCTTTCCAGTATGAACCAGGTGTTACAGGTGAACAAGCAAAAGTCGATGAAAGTAAGTGCGATTTTATATATTTACTATGTAATTATTGAACTTAGTGAACTACCTTATGTGTATTAAATAGACCATACTTTCTTGAATAAATAATCAGTTAAGATGAATCTGTTATTACACATGGGAAATAGGTGATAAAACTACACTCAGAATTAAAAAATGAACTTTGGAATCCGTTTCTATCCTCACCGGAAATATATCCTACAATCGTATGTACAGTACAAGGAATTTATGATCGATTCTAAACATGAACTATATAAGATGTTCACGAAATTTCCTTACCTATTTTCATTATGTCCATCTCCATATTAGTTGTTGCCATCATACAAGTCTCTTACCCACGAAAATTTGTGTCAGTGTAAATAATGCTTAAATATACAAATTGTAAAATTTCTGCTTCATCTCTGTTGTGATTGTTGTAAAGAAAGAGGCAGATCCTTCGCGGGAGGTAAAGGTGAGATAAAACCAAGCTTCTCTGCATCAGTGGCTTCGAGACTGAACAGTGGAATACCGGAGGAGGGATGCATTAAAAGAGCTCATAACTGGAATCATAATTAAACAAAATATTGCTCTGAAATGCATTATTAATAGTAAATTATAATTAAATTATTATTAACAGCAACACTTTTAGTATACTTACACACTGAAAAGTACATAACAATTATATTTTTTTGTATTTTATTAACATCTGCCTTGGTTTCAGAAAACATTTTCGGGTAGAGACTAAAACGGAATCTAAAGAAAATTTTCACATAACCTTGGGTAAAAAATGAATATCATTATTGGCCCTACATTTCAGTAATTTGCAATGGGAAAAGGTACAGAACGTAAAATGTGGCTTGGATTAAAGAACGACGTTTTTACCCAAGATTTCTATCATTTTTCTTAGCTGAGGTATCATAATTATCGAAATGTCTACAAATCTAAAAAATCCCGCAAGTTTTGAAACAACAAATAGGCCCGATTTTCGAACGAAGTCAAGTTTTGGAAAAAATATTGTCTTTTTTGACAGCACTAGCAAGAAAAAAATGATTTCTTAAAAAATTGTCTAGTAACCAATTACTGTACCAAGAGATGACAATGGTTTCCTTTGCTACCACTGACCACAAATAACGCAGACTCTCAGTAATAAATGGCAAAGATTGGAATATTGAGGCGAAATCAGTCTCTCCAGACTTGCGTAAAATATAAATTTCCTGGCTTCACACACCTCGCAAGCACACACGAACACATAGCTTGATTGATTGAATTTAAATTTTGTGTGCAGCGGCAGACATGGTAATATTGCATCATTCAACGTATATGGCAAATATCCCCTTATCTAAAACCACTGCCATAGTTAAAAAGGTGTGTAAAAAGTAACTTGATATATGTTACAAGATCCTAAAAGAAAAGTTCCTAAAACGGAGTGGAAGAGAACCGTTCTTCTGAAACAGTTAAAATCATTTGCTAAACAATGTCATCATCTCCTAGCAGGGATCATAAATCGTTGTGCATGTGAAAATTCTGACAGAGGAAATTAAAATCTCTTCCTAGCTTACCTTCACATTTCTTCCTTTGCCATGTACGTTGCTCTTCTTAGTTTAATTTAAAGGTGGACGGAAAGCAGTTACCAAATGTAGGGGCTGTGCCGTCGAATTAATCGAAAACAACGAAGACCTCTTAGTTTCCTAGGAAACATGCTCATGCAGTTGTAGAAATGGCAAAATGGGATAATAGCCGAGGCTGTATTGTGTAAGGCCACATATTAGTTTAAGGAGTTATTAGAAGAAAATCGGTATCATCTTCACGATAAGGAATGTGTATTCATTGCATCACTTAATATCAGTTTCAACTTAACTTCAAACATTATACATACCTATAAATTTTTTTGTTTGTTATAGGTTAAATATAGCACTATGTCCTTTACCAGTTATAGCACGTACGGTACAATTCTCATCTAATGCTCTACGATTTTCATATATTACAGAAAAGGTGAATGATGTACACAAAAAATGCAATGCGGCGTGCCGTAAGTTTTTCCAATTTTTTACTCCAACACTTTATGAAATATTGTAAGACATGAGTGCCCAACAAATGGAAGATATTCATTCTTAATCACGCATTCTTCTCTTGATTATCAACCATAATGATAGACTAGTATAAATTTAATAAAAAAAGATCCTTCTCTGTTCTTCTAAATAACCATCCACTGTATTTTATTTTCCTGCCATTTCTACGATTTCGATATTATATTTCAAAATGAAGAATACACGATGTCATGTGCAAGTCGATTATGCCACCATAAGTAAATATATTGTAATAAAATTTTAGATTCCAAGCCATCTTACAAGAAAACTTTCGACCATTGAATGTAATGAAATACATAACTAGCAAAAACAGCGTAAAATCTTCAGGCCGTATACACAACTTATAATTCCATACAGTTATTTCACTGTGACCTCGAGAGTTCTTGAAGCAAACGCAACTGATTTTGGTACAGACAAAATCAAAATAAATTGCATGGATTCAAAATAGCACATATTACTCATTCACGTCATTCCATAGAATGGCAGTAGCACTATATTGGGAAATACAATTACCAAATAAATATTCAGAATAATGATATATACATGTTAGGTGCTCCGTGAAATATCACAAGACAGATGAACAACATGGTTAAAATTCCAAATAAAATAGTGTGATATAGAAGAGCACTCTACGTTTGATTTTAAAATACTGGATGAAGATTTGTAACATTATTTCTTCGGTGTCAGGAAATTTTAATCAACTATATACACGTACGATGTTTTATAGGCCCCCACAAATATGCATATGTATATGTGTATATATGTATATGTGGGGATAAATTATATTTCATTTCGAGATTTTCAGAATCAACAAAAGAGACACAGCAGAAAGAAGAATATTTCATACGGATAACTTACTAAGCTTTGCTAGAGCAATGGACGACGTAGTTCAATTTTGTTCCGGTAATTGCAGCAAGATTCCTATTATAAGTAACTCTGAACAGACAGTGTTGTGTGTGTTGGAATTTGTTGGAAAGAAAATATTTTTTTTCCCCTTTTTCTTGAGCAGTCAGTTTAGGGTACCACAGTTCATCAATGGGGCACACTGGCGTGCGCAGGATTTTTTTGGGAGGGGTTTGGCTAAAGTTGTGAACTTGGATGGTGCGTTTAGTGGCACAGGAACATTTTTCATCTGAAAGGGGTACAAAGTCGTCCTCCACAGACACACGCACATACGCATATAGTTTACAAAAAAAATATATTTCATTATTTTTTTTAAAAAAATGTTGTTATTTTAAAAACAGATAATTCCGAAACACATAAAGCTCTAGGCCTCGTTTTGTGCTAATTTCGAATGTGATGGAACAGAAAATCATATGTTTGTCATTTGAAAGTAGCCATCAGATATGTATCTGGTCATTTATTTACTTCGCAATTTATGGTAGCTATGTACAGTAGCGCCAATTTATATGGGCCTGTCAGGCCCGAGCCCACAAAAAAATTCATGTGATTTTTTGTGAATTTATAATTCAATTATTTGAGCCAACCCAATGTATTTGAAAAGTTGACGCCACTGGCTAACTCTCTTTTAGATGCAATGTATTCGGTATTTTTTTCAGACTTCTGGTGTTTCGGAAGTACTTTTGTATCGACTACTGTAAATGGAGTGTGTTTTTGAGGTATGCTGGATCGGTTCGTTCTTTAATCCTGTTCGAGCGCTTGTTGAGATTTGTAGTGTTTTGTTGTATGAAATGAAAGTTAAGATGGTCCCCAAGATGATCGACTCGTGGGAGGTTCAGGTTTCAATAATTGGTAAAGCATTTGTCAAAGTAATTATTTGCGATGGAATTTGCGATATTTTAAGACTCTCTACAAGTACCGAACGTACTATCATTGTACATGCAAAACCGAAATCCTTCTGTTATTAGAAAGAAGCAAGAAATTGGCATGGCTACTCTTGAAACAATGAAATACAACGGATTCAGGAGCCTGAGGAAAACTATATGTTCGAATGTAATTTTTCAATCTTTGGTGGCGAGTAGCAGGTTTGAATACTTAGGAATCTTTTCACATGTGATTCTATTAAATACACAAAGATGACATTTAGATGATTGTGAACGTGTTTCATGGTGATGAGTCAGGTAAACTTTAATGTAAGTAAAAGCGTGGCTGCGTTACTACTTTTAGATTTTCACATGTACAAAGAAAACCTAAAACAGATTTCCATCATACTCGAGGATTAAGTGAATTGAAGAGAAATTGTACCAACATCTACAGCTGAATGTGAACGAGGGTTCAGTGCCATGAATCTAATCTTTAATGATCAAAGCGAAATGAAATATTTGCTTGTATCAAAGAATGCGTTGCCGAAAATTAATTTCGGTTGTTGGGAGATATGAGCTCCAATTACCGTTGTAAATCTTAATTTTCAAAGTTATTAAAAAAAAAATAAAAGATTATCGGTGGTCATTTTTCAGGCTTTTTTCTAGCTTCATGACTGCCTTCATTTTAATTTTCTTATTTTCTGAAAATTTCGGGAAGGCTGTAGCCCTTTCAGTTCCCTTCTGCGTACTTCAGTGGTGACAGAGAGAAGTCTCACGGAGTCGTAGCTCGTGTGCTTCTAAACAATCGTGTCGGCCAGGTTCCTTACAACACAGTTTTGTATTTAGGACCATTCCGAAATCGAATATTTTCATTTGCAAAACTACCAAGTTCAACTGATCTCATTTCACGCTATTAATTTCCGTAGTGTTGCATCAAGGATCTCTTGTACGTACAATGCCCACTGTGCCACGAGACACCCGACCACTGGCCAACTAGATTAGAGGGATGACATTGACTGCTTCTGCGAGGGAAAACACATCTTGGATAATTTATGCATTTAATTACATATTTCTTCCGTTGTTGGTAATTTTTACTGATTCCGACTAATCTAGGTTGGAATTATGACTTATCCTCTGACTCAGAAACACGAAATAGATGTTGTTTTCTACATATCTTCATTCTGAAGAAAGTTAGTATTGACCGAACTAGGATTGTCAGCAATGTAATGGCATGCTGTTATCCTTGTTCCAGGTTACCCAGCATCTCACAAACTCGTCAACATCGAATAGAAATAGTGTTGCTGAGTGGTGGCCTCAGGGTGAGTGTGGGCGTCACCAATAGCCATCATCCAGATTTGCCACAGACATCAGAAGAAGATGTGGATCACATTCAGGGATACCACCTCGAATAAGAAATGAGGAGGGCCATTGATGCGCTGTTTTCGCACAAACGACACCAGAATACGGGTCACAAAAGTATCATACGTATTCGGGGTGCCGACGCTTATCGGAAAGTCAAATGTCCCGAACGAAGGGACACTTTTTGAAATGTCACGGACTTGCGTTACATGATGCAAGTACAAATAAGGACGGAGCTACGGATTGACATTGTAATAATGTTGAACAAAACAAAGTTCAGACTGCCCCGCTTGACCGCCAGTACTACTATGACGGATGGGGGCTCGCTACCACGGCAGTTCTGCTAACATACCACGTAGCCATTTCCGAAACAACCGTTGACCGTGGGAGTGCATTCAAGTGAGTCGTGCTACATAGCTACACCGGAGAAGATGGTGTTCACGATAGAAGAAAATGCTGACATGATCCTAGTATATGGAGAATGCAGAAAAAATGCCATGCTATCGTGTCGTGTGTAAGCAGAGGGATATCTAAAGTCGTTTTCACGTTCAGAAGACACAACGGCGCTTATGGAGAAACCGCACAGTGTTGCCAATACAGCGCTAGCTCATGTCGCCGGGAAATGATGACCTTCCTTCACAATGAAGATGTTACATATTTTGTATATATAATGATAATTATATGTAATTATTAATATTAATATTATACTGTGAACTTTAGTTACCCTTTTTACTATGATCCATTGCGATCACTACACACGCGAGTGTAATGCACGAATATGACGCTTCAGAATCACTTAAAAAAGTAAAAATCACTGAGAACTCACACAACTGAAAACACTTTTTCGGGAGAGGGAAAAAGTCTAAACAGACCAAAGCAGATCTCTCACTCCAGTAAGGGGAACCTGGCACATGGGTTAGATTAAGTTGCAACCCAAACAAACAAATGAGTTATGGCCCACGTGAACTGATAAGACGTGAATGACTCAAGCAAGGCATGTCATATTTCTATCTTAAAGCCCCATATTTTCTCACGTGTTGGAAAGCTTTTCAAGGGTTAATATGGTGTCTATGAATTTATATGTACGTTGGAAACTGAAAGGTGATCTTCATTTCAGTATTAATGTCGACAGTAATGTAAACGAAAACAACGTGTATTGCGACAGCACTAATGTTGATTACAACAGCAGCATTGGAAATAATTGTCAATTATTAAATTTAAGTAATTTCAATTCTATTATAACAAACAGCATGAAGTTCATATTTTTACTGAATGGAAATAAAATAACTCGAAAACTTGGTGGTGATTAGCCGGAATGCTGCGGTGAGTCAGCTCAAGATGGCCAGACAACGTCTCCTTACTTCGCGCGCGGTTCGGGTTAAAAAGAAACTCCAAATGCATATAAGTAATATTTCTGGGAACCTTTGAGTGGTTATAAAAAATAATTTCATTATTTTCTCCACAACTTTGTCGCTGGAAGTTTTTACTTGGAATTACAGAACAAAAAATGGCCAGCGACGACATTTTCTACTGCACGAATATAAAAAATCTCCACATACTTTATTTGAATATTTTTAATGCAAATATGCTTTAAAGTATTGATAAATTCTGAGTACCACTGTCACCTGTGACAATTAAAAAACAGTGTCAATTTTTTTCATAATGAAAGCTTCAATTTTGCGGCATGTTTCAACGTTAGGAATGAAAACAATGTAAAAATTTTGTTTTCACAGAAAATTTGCGTTTTTAATTTATCTAAAATTATGTAAGCAAGTTATCAGTTTTTTGTGTTCACCATCGCATTCTCTACAAAATTTCCTGCAAAACTGCAGGTACCGATTTTACTTAAGCTAAATTTGTAAATCCAGAAATTTGAGAACAGCGCGCTCGTATTTTCCATAAGAAAAGCATTGCCCATAAGAGCCCATTGTGTCTTCTGAACGTGAAAACGACTCTAGACAGACGTCAACCGTCGCGAAGACTGTTTGACAAGCTATTCACTCAACTGAGGAAACCGGCAGTGTAACGCCTTGCAAACGTACTCAAAACAGGACGGTGACTGGAGAAGTGGGTGAAACCAACGGCTAGCCGCTGTTGCTGTGGATCCACACATTAGCTCGCGTGATATCGCTAGGGACAGTGGGATAAGTAACCGAAATGTGCTACGTATTCTTCGTCGCCACAAGTCCCACCCATACCATATTTCACTCCATCAATAACACCATGGGAATGATTTTCAGAATTGTGTACACACCTGATTAGTCGTGTATCTTGTTTACTGAGGAGGCAACCTTTACAAATTATGGTCACGTCAACCTTAGGTACATACACTCTTGGTCCGTAACAAATCCACATTGGCTTCGACAGGTGGAACATCAACGTCCGTGGAGTGTGAATGTGTACAAGTATGTCAACTTCCAATCACATGAACTTCCACCAATGTTAGAGGACATTCCGTTGCCGACTAGGCGAATCATGTGGTATCAACATGATGGGTGCCCAGCTCGTAGTGCAAATCGCAGTAAGGATTGTGTGCAGAATATGTTTCCACATCATTGGATTGAACGAAGAGGACGTGTTCTGTGGCCGGCTCGCTCGCCTGACTTGCCATTCTTTGAATTTTTTCCTCTGGGGAACACTGAAAGAGGTTGTCTACAGGGACATACCGACCACACCGGCAGACATGAAGCACCGCATTAGCGCAGCGTGTACAGGAATTAAACGAGACATTATACAGCGTGTGCAACGATATCTGATTGTTAGACTGCAAGTCTGTATTGCAGCTGATGGCCACCATTTTGAATATACCCTTTGAAAGAAGAAACTTGTCGTTCATAGCACAAGCATGCTTGTCGTGTAGAGTACCCATATCTTATGTCATGATTATTTGTACATTGCACATTACCATATTAAATAAAGGATGCTGAAAATCTAGGTATTACCTGTAGACGTCTATCACCTAGCACTGGTCTCTAGGGTTCCTGCCTCGGATCTGGCCACGTGGTATGTTAGCAGGACTGCCGTGGCAGCGAGCCCCCATCCGTCATAGCAGTACTGGCGGTCAAGCGGGGCAGTCTGAACTTTATTTTGTTCAACATTATTACAATGTCAATCCGTATATCCGTCCATATTTGTACTTGCATCATGTAACGCAGGTCCGTTAAATTTCAAAACATGTCTTCGTTCGGGATATTTGACTTTCCGATAAGTGTCTTTCTTCTTGTTCGAGAGTATGCAGTTTGAGGGTACCTCGGGGGAAGAAGTGTCTACGTTTGTGGAGCGCTCTGAGAGTGCCGCCATACTTATTGACGCAACGAGGCCAAGAAAAGGCTTATGTTTCCGACATTATTATGTGGGCCTGCACTGCGGTGGTATCAAGCATTCACCCAATCTGCAGAAAATAAACAGACCAATTATGAAAACTTGAAAACACAGCTAATCGAAGAGTTCACCTGATCTCTCGATCAGCTTCAAATTCAAGATCAAACTAGATACAGGTTCCAACAAGAAGGCGAGCCTGTCTCCTCAAATGTGAGGGACAAACAAACTCTTGTACTTAAATTAGACTCAGGAATGAGCATTAATAAACAGCTCAAGTCAATTTGCTGAGGACTGCTGCTGCATTACATTCGGGAAATATACAGGAAACAGCAAAACTTGGTGCAAGAGTTATTAAAAGACTTGAAAGAGTTCGAAATGGCCTAATTTTTGATGCACTGAAGGTCAGTGCAACAACTTGTGCACAACGATAAAGAAGACGCTTTGATCCTGCAGAGGACCAAGGTCAGAGTCTCCATGCAGCAGAACGCCGTGGTAAGCACCACGGAGTTTGGGAAATATGCACTTTCGCACACAAAGACTAATAATGACGTCATTTACCAGCTGCTGGCGCTGCAAAAGAAAATTGACGTTTTGATAGCGAGGGGAATCTCAGATTCACTTTCCGGAATAGAAAAATAGATGGGCGAATTAACGTTAAAGGTAGAGGAAAATTTAAGAGAAAATAAATACCAAATTCCACGTTATGGAGGAAACTTCCCGAATGTATTGGTATACAATCTGGGCTATTCTAGAGGTGAAAGAGGTTCTTCAGGCAGGGAAAGTAGAGGCTTTCAGAGTAATAACGGCGCGCATAGACAAAATTCCGAGCGCAACCAGTGGCAATCCGAGCCCCGATTTAATACGCAAAGCGGAAGTTCTGGATCCATAGAACAGTGGGGGAGGCAAATTTGTAATTTTTGTCATTTTTCCAACCATGTCGAGGAACACTGCCTAGAATAACAAGTACATTTATACTGGCAGTAACTTCGAGCAACAAGGGCATACTCGCAGGAAACAGAAAAGTCAGTCTCTACCTTCCCTACAGAAGACTTAATTTACATTAATGTACAAGTGAATGAAGAACATCAAAAGTTTTTAGTCGATAGTGGTTCACAAATTACGATCACAGGAGACCAAGGCATTACTGACACAGCTAGAAGATTCAAAATAAATACAGTAGTAGAGGGTACAACTAATAATTATTTAACGAAAAATGAGATTTGTTGTTCTTAATTTTTCAATAAGTGGACACCCTTTTATACATCACTTCAGGGTAAAAAAAATGTTTTTGTTATGAAACTATTCATCAAGAGTCAAAAAGCAAATTTGGATTTTGACTGGAACAGATTAGTTTTGACAAGATTGGGGATCCCCCCCCCTCGAAATCATATTAAAACACATTCCAGGAAACTTTTCATGTTTCCATTAAAGTGGCTAATTTAATACAAAGCATATTGTAGCAGGAGTATGTAGCCTTGAAAAGAATACGGGTAAAACCGAGATCACGCTTATACATCCCATTAAAATTGGTAAATACGGAAAATATGGCATTAAATTTAATAGAACAGGAACTGAAAACAGATTTATTGGTACCCGGGGTGTTGTTGAATCCTGAGTCACAACTTATTTGCATAACTAACCGCTTTGAATTACCGTGTTATCATTCCCAGATGTACTCGAATTGGGAAGGCGGAGCTTTGTGAATCGGTTATAACACACCCTACTAATGCAGCTGTTGAGATTAATTAATAATATCCCCATTAATAAATCAAAGGTAATATATGAATTATAATTGGAAAATTAAAAAAAGCCAATTGATGTTGTTATATTATTGTTAAACTATAATCCGCCAGGAAATAAGATGCTTCTATTAAAGAGTAATAAGTTTTTTTTTGCTAAGATAGAGGAAAAAGTAAGTAAAAAGCGTGCAAGTTTCATAAAAATATGTTATTTACAATGAATGTTTTCAACACAAGTAAGCTCAGTTATATGTAGAGCAAATAATATAATGCAAATTGTGCTTGACATAGTTAAACATACGTATGCATTTCCTCTAGGATTTGAAGTATAAATATACCGATACAAAAACGAAAAGACGCCGCCATTTCTAGTGAAATGACGTCATAGATAATAAGTCTTCAAGACGTGTTAGATAGTGCAAAACTAAGTTTGCGTAAGCAAACGTCAATGGAAGTAAGAGAACGAACCTTCTCATTAGAGCATCTTACTTACGCTGGTGGAGTAATGTATTACAATATATTTTTTTTACCATTTTGAGATAATATAAATTGATTGACAGTTTATAATTCTAATGTAAAACGCAATATTACACAAAATTATATTTTGATATGTCTTGTTAGACAGGTAATGGCGTCGAGGAGAATGTGTGGAGCCATAACTCCAACTCTATGTTCGTACGCTTTTTCCCATAAAACAAAAGAGTCGCATATAATATAAATGATGGCTATGAACATTCATCATGCACAGAGAATTCAATTCAATCTTAACACGTGAAGTACAATTCAAAGTCATTCACTCACATCACTCTTTCGCAACGAGCGAAGGAAATGCTTTTGCAAAGTAAGATGGTTGGAACTCGCTTGCGAAAGATTCCGTTGCCTTCGGAAGGACAGAACTCTCAGATTGTGAGCAAGGAATTTGTTGAGCCAAGTTGAAACCTTAGACTCGACCATCGAGTGAAACATTAGCCTCGCACCAAGTGTTTGTTCATACCAGATTATCTTACGTATGTTATAACATCTTCCAACAAACAACAATTAGAATCATGTTGATAATAGACCATTAGGAAATTTCAGTTTCGCGAATTAATACTTTTCTTCTTTACCTATGCATGCGTTATTTGTTTATTATTATTTTTTTTTTACAAAAAGGAAACTTCAAGTTGTAGCAATTGTAGAGAGTTAGTGCAAGTTTCATTCATTTATATACGTGTGCAAACATGTAGAACTTTCTATTCACGATAACGTTAGATAATTACAAAATATTATTTTTCAAAATTTCACTACTTCATGCTCTACGGAAGTAAAATCATAGGTTGGTGACAATTTTAAAAAAATAGGGCTCGTAACGTTATTTTAGTATCAGGTAAAGGCAAATTCGTACTATCTCAAACAATTAATGGAAATCTGAACACTCATAGCACAATAATTGTTATCAGAAGGCCAGTCTGTATTTTTAAATTACAAGCAGTTTGACCAATTAATATTCAATAATGAGATTCTACATACACATCAAACTGTCACGTACCCACGTCCGGTTCGTTTGGACACCACAGGTATCATTACCTTCTTGTATCGGACTCTGTTTTTAAGGCTAAGGTAACACTTAGTCCGTTGCCAGAGACACACGTCGGAATCTTCCGTTCTAATCCTCGAACGGATTGTTTTCTATTATTGGTTGAATTTTGTCGATGTTGTCGCTGCTTTTCCTGATCACAATTATATGTATTGATATCACCAGCTTTCTGTGATACCTCTATTCCAAGACGTACTTTGCGTAGAATATCTTGAAGTGACTGTTTCCTGCGAAAAGATCAAAATTCTTGTTAACGGTGAGAAAAAGGTACCTGGGTGAGGACCACAGGTCGCCTTATTACTGACTCTGCTGGTGATTATCAGTCGAAATTTCCTGGTTTGGTTTATGTTAAGACCTCGTCTCCCTTCCATGTTTCCGAAGTGATTCTCAATCAGCTAAGTCGTCATCCAACGGATTAAGATCCTGACTCGGAGGGACTTGGAAGCGGAGTACACATTGGTTAATTCATTCATTCATTCCTTTATTTCGAACCTAACAGCTTTTATGTCGTTTTTTGTCCATAACAATACACATATAAAATGTACACAATTGTTTTACAATAAAATTATCAGTCCTTCCCCCTATTTTACAGATAGTACATTTTTTTAAGAACACTTTGACTTTTATAATTGTATGTTACACTTTCTTAAAAATGATAACAAACTATAACCAATCCGCACATCTGGATTAACAACTAAACTTAACAAATTTGTTGGAAACGGAACCTTTAGATTATTT
Organism: Lepisma saccharinum; assembly: GCF_977018435.1. Classification (NCBI taxonomy): domain Eukaryota; kingdom Metazoa; phylum Arthropoda; class Insecta; order Zygentoma; family Lepismatidae; genus Lepisma; species Lepisma saccharinum. Next base: position 22,203,683 of record NC_139231.1, on the reverse strand, counting down.
AAAGTTTTATACAAGATATTTCTCTCTCTATAATATTTTGAGCATTCCAGTATTATATGTTGTGCATCTGCACTTTCCCAGCCACATTCACATTTCTTATTGTTCGTTATTCCAATTTTGGATAAATGTTGCCTAGTACAAAAATGGCCCGTTCTCAGTATATTAATTAATACAATTACATTTCTTGTAGCACTTACATGATGAAACCATGGTTTTTGTGTTTTGAATTCAGCAAACGGTGTGTATGATTCTCCAAGTGTTGTAAGTTCATTTCGACACCAATCAAGCCATTCATTCAGAATTTTCTTCTTAACTCTAGGGAGAAGATCCGTATAGGATAATGATAAGTTCGTAATATTTGGAAGACGCACAGCTTTCTTTGCACATTCCTCTACATGAGAATTACCTGTAATATTGCTATGAGCTTTAACCCAAGAAACTCAATGGTTTTTCCAGATATTTGTATTTTTTGAACTAATTGTATACAATTTATAATATAAGGGGATAATTTGTAAAGACTCTTGTAAGAAGATTTAAAAGCCTGTAATACACTTTGCGAGTCAGTAAGTATTAAGAACTTTCGTAAATGTAATTTTTGGACATATATTAAAGCTTGGTAAATTGCGTAAGATTCTGCTGTAAATATTGAACAGTCTTGTGGAAGCCGAAATAATAGGTCTGTTTTATGTTGTGGATCGTACACTGCACATCCAACTCCTGACTCACTTTTAGATCCATCAGTGTATATGAAATAAAAACTTGGCCATTGAGTAAAATATTCCGATATGTGCGAATAACGAGGGAAATAAATATTATCTAATGAAAAAACAGGCCGTGAACGCATCTGTAGAACATTCTGGTGTTCTTGACAAAACGAATTATACAATTCTCTCCACATAGCAGCATTTCTGTTTGTTATTTTTCCTGTTTCATATAAGTGTATCATATTTGTTAGTACATTGTTGAAAGGATGCTCACAATATGATTTCACTTTGAAGAGCATATTTGCTGCTAACATCTTCTGTCTCCATGAAATGGAACATTCACCCGCTTCCATGTATACTACTACGTTTGGAGTGCTGTTCATAACGCCTAAACATCTTCTCAAAAATTTCCTTTGTATGACATCAATGGAATTCAATTTTCCTTCTGTCAAGTTACACATTGCCAATAGAGAATAACCTATCATAGACCGAAAATAATTCTTTGTAAAATAAAAGCATAACTCCAGGATGACATCCCCACTGAGTATTTGCTATTGCTTTGAAGAAATTAAACACTTTTTCTGATTTGACTTCTATTGCTTTAATTTGGTCCTTCCAAGTTAGTTTTTCATCCAAGATGACACCTAAATATTTTACTCTGCTTGTAATGGAAATTCTTGTTTTTCGAGACATTGAGTGAACTATTGGAGGTGTTCCCTTTTTACTAAATATTGTAATATTAGATTTTTCCATTGAAATCGAGAGTGTTTTACTTTCAAGCCACTTTTGCACTTCCAATATTTGTTCCTCTAAAACAGGAAAATCAATATGAATTTGTGTCGTGGACATATACATACATATATCATCTCCTTTTCATCCCAATCATATATATGTTGAATAACAAAGGACTTAAAGGACTTCCTTGAGGTAACCCTTTGCAGGCTGAATACGGTCCTCTACTTTCACTGAAAAAGTGGTAATATACAGATCTTTTACTCAGTAACTTCCATAATATCAAAACATAGTTGTGAGGTATTTTTCGCTGTTGTATTGTTTGGATTAGGATATTAATATCTACATTATCATAAGCTGCGCTTACATCTAAGAATGCAGCTAATACAATTCTGTTTCTTTTCAGTGAGTCGAAAATATACGAGGAAAGAGTGATTAATCCGTCCTGGCATCCTAATCCTTTTCGAAATCCTATTTGTTCGAACTGAAATATGTTTTGGCTTTCTAAAAACCATTCTATTCTTTCTTGTATCAGTTTCTCAAATATCTTTCCTATAACTGACGTCAAAGCTATATGATTTATCTACTTGAGGTTCCTTGCCTGTTTTTAAAATTGGAATAATCAACTGTTTGGACCAATCTCCTGGTACGTATCCATTATTTAAGAATTTATTAAAAAGTGTGCACATCGCCGTTAACGCTACATCTGGAAGGTGATTAATCATCGAATAAGTAATTCCATCCATCCCTGAAGCAGATTCTTTACTGTTGACGATGATTTCATAGATTTCCTCTTTTGAAATTGGAGTTGCAAAACCTTTCGCCGAACGCAGTTTTGATGTGTAAGTACATAATTCATTTGCTGTTTCAATTACTCCGTCTGGCACTGTAGGTATGAGTTTCTAAATAAATTCAGTCTTCCAATGTGATTTTAAAGGGACCACATTTGCTGTACGAGGATTTTTGAGAGACCTAAACTTTTTCCACACATATCCTAATTTCATGCTTGGGTGTAAATTTTCACAAAATAATTTCCATGATTTTATTTTTGCTTTTATGCATAATCTCGTTGATTTGGCCATAGAACGTCTGAATGCTATCCAGTTCTCCGGATTTGGTTGACGTGAGTATCTTCTTGCTAATTCGACTCTATGTAGTTTTGCTTCAGCAAAAGTGTTTGGGAAGTGTTGCTGACTACTTTCTATCACCCTGGGACAACTCAAGTCCATCGCAGCCGAAATAATTTTTACAAACTCCTTATATGTAATATTATCAGGTTTTAATTCATCATCCTTTGAGAAATAAATATTTTAAAGTTTAGTATAATTAGACCAATTAGCTTTGAATACTTTCCATTTACGAAAAGTTAATATTCTTTCGTTTGTTGCATGGCAATAAGCCAGATAAAAATAACATGGATAATGATCGCTTGTTCTAAAGTCCATATCGGCCTCCCATGTAAATTCTGCACAATACTTTTCTGAAATTAATGTTAAGTCTATAGATGACGGATTGCTTCCATTTCTAGGCATATGAGTAGGTGAACCATAATTTATTATAGTTAACTGTTCCGCCTCCATCCATTCAACAACAGTTCGACCCAACTTATCTGCTGCCTGTCGACCCTACAATGGGTGGTGGCAATTGAAGTCTCCAGTTATGATTAATGGAGTCTTGAATGAACTAATCATAGACCTTAAATGCTTCACTCCAATTTTTTGCGATGTATAGGAAGATGGTATGTAGATCGAGATAACGGTAAATATTTTATTCAAAATTTGCACTTGTATTCCCACTACTTCCACCCGATATTCTCGAATCACTAAATTGGGATTAAATGATATGGGTTGGAATGCCAGACTTTCATGTGCAAATATACCTACTCCTTTCCGCCTTTTTGATTAAGTACTGCGTGATAATTTTTTAATTCAATTGAAACTCTTCCATCCCTCCATACTACACACACACATATATAATGAGAGGATGATACTCTTCTATCAGTTTCATGAGTTCAAGTTTTCATGAAGGAAACGAGCATAAATTCCATTGCACAAACAAAAACATATTTTTCATGTGATAACTTACTGATTATTATATTTAATGTTGAGCATCTTCATATGATTCAAGCTCTTCAATTAGTTTCAATAACTGTGAAGTAATATTTGCACAATCTACTAGAATATTTTTAATTCTCTGAAGATTATCATCCACAGTTATGTTTGACGTTAGTTTCGCCATAACTTGTAAAAACTAATCATTATTTGCTTTTGAGAGTCGTGGTGTGGGATGCTAGTCCGTAATTTTCGTTTTTCCGTTGTTGTCACTGACGTTGGACTGCTTTGGGAATTTAGTAGAATATAATCTGGTCTTTCTTGTTCGTTTTGGGTTTTAGGTTTGTCACACGACTTTAGATTTTGCATACCTTTATTTATCATAACTTCTTTACTTTTAAATATCTTCTCAAGTCTTCGATCAGCGTAATTATTGTTCATGTTGTAAAGTTGAGGTTGAGAAGATTTCCAAGAATATACGTTTCTTGATATCCCTGATTCCTCATCTCTTAGAGTGGCCAGCACTTCATATCTGTTACCTGTTGTAATTGCTGAACTTGGAGCTTGTACAAAGGAAGACTCTGCTTGAGTTGTTTTTAACACTGGGAAATCGTGTAGTACGTTTGCATAAGAATAATCGTCTCTTTCGGTCATAAATGAACTACTAGAACTAACTTTTCTCTTTGCTTCTTGATATGAACAGCTCCCGTATGCTATCACCTTCTGAATTTCTCTTTCCTCTTCCCACTTACTGCACGACCTCTCAGTTGCAAGATGATTTCCTCAGCAATTTATGCATTTAGGTACTGCAGCACATATATCATCATGTTCATAATCACCGCACCTTGGACATATCGCTTTGGACTTACAAACATCCTTTGTATGAGAGAAACGGAAACAATTCCTGCACTGCATCACAGATTTTATTTTAGGTTGTACCTGAAATATGTTACTGAGTAGTTTTACATGCGAGGGCAACCTTTGTGATTGAAACGTTACGCTGATCAATTTGGTCGGTTTGAACCCAAATTCCCCATTTTCTTGATAAATCTTCTTCTTCATTCTTTCCATTTTGATTATTGGAATATTTCTCTCAGCCTCTGCTTCATGTTGTACTTCTTCTAAATTTATATGTAACGGTAACCCATATATTAGTCCCATTCTGTGTAAAAGACTCTTCGGAATTTTGACATTTACCTTATACTTCTTCTGAAACTCTTTGTTCAAGTAAAAGTCATTTGCATCATTGGAGGTTAAAACGTAAACCTTTGCACGATACGGACCCGATGATTTAATATAATTCACCTTAATTCTATCTTCTTTTAAGTGACTACCTAACATAATAGCACTAAAGCTACCAACATTGTGTTCCACGCCTTCAACAAGAACAATATATGGGCCATCGTGCCCAGGATAGAATAAGTCATTTTTATTCACATTATCCTTTGATTGCATTGTACGCTCTAATACAGGGTGTCCCACGAACGGCGCAACTGGGAATTAAGAGTGGCGTTACTTTGTAACCGAAACCTGTACATACATAAGTCATACACCAAATGTTAGCCCTGTCCAAGTAGATATTTTTAAACATAGAAACAACAAACGGGGTGCAGTGTTGTTCATGCAGTGTTGCCAAATGTAAGTGAAAGTGTAAATTTATTTTTCCACAAAACATGGAAAATTGCATGTCAAACATTCGTATGGAAATTTGGACGTCAATGTCCACCTTGGGTAGGTGGACTATTTCGCCATCTATAGTTCAGAGAAGAAAACCGATCGTTTTCGCGTATAGCCAATCCTGAAATGCCTCGTAAAGGCGTACCGGTCCAAATGGGTGTTTTAAAAAAAATTATGAGGTACAGTGGAAACACTGTTGATGTTTGAAGGCAACAATAGGTTGTGGTTTCACCACAGACTATCCACATTGGTTAAGACCAGGGGGTGCTCGTTGCTATGTGAAGTACGTATGCATCTAGGAGGATCTGGTTTGACGGTGCTCATTGCTATGTGCAGTAAGTTTGGTGCGGTGTACATTTAGCTACTAACACGTCGCAAAAATCGGAACACGCATGTTGTTGATGTTGTCGCATTCGATATATTTTTATTGTATTATTTCTCTTGAAATGAGATTGTTTTGTTCATTCCACCTATAATCATGCCTAATTGTGCAGTAACAAGCTGTGAGAATTATAACCAAAAAAGTAAAGGAAGTGATATAAAATATCATAGATTTCCAGCTGATAATCGTGTAAGTAAACAGTGGATTCGTGCTTGTGATCGAGAACATAACATTAATATTAAAAATGCGAGAGTGTGCAGTGCCCATTTTTGTAAAGAAGACTATGTGCGAGATCTAAGAACAGAACTGTGTTTGCCAACAAAGAAAGTACTGAAGCCAACTGCAGTGCCATCACTAAAATTACACCACATTACTTCAGTGCAAAATAATAGAGAATGTGGTGTAGAAAATTCTCCTGAACCTTCCTCTTCAAAACATGAATCATTTTTAGGATGTGCTGATAAAGACTGTGGAGATGTACGCTACGAAAGGTGTGAAATAAGGAAAGGTTCCTTAAATAAGCTAAATACTATGTCGCCGAAAAAAGAAAAATAGACATAGGTACAGAAACTGCTAGCAATGTTTCGATGTTGGAAAACACTATTCATCGCTTACAGAAGAACAACACACGTTTACATAAAGAAATTAATAAGTTAAAGATTAAGAACAAGCTCTTACAACTTGCTTTAACCAAAAAACTAAACAAGTTCAAAATATTCAACATAACCTAACCGACAATGTAACAAGAAAACTCACGAATATCTTTGGAAAAGTGTTCAGTGACACTCAAATACAATACTTAGTACACGGTAAAACGAAATCCCTATGGACTAAAGATGATATAAGCAAAGCGTCGACTCTTCGAGCCGTTTCAAAAAAATGTTACGTTTATTTGAGAAATACATTTGGTATACCTTTACCTGGACTTTCTACGTTAAGGAGATGGGTGTCGAATTCATTTCGTTGCCGGCCAGGTATATTAGGTGATGTTTTGCAATTGATGAAATATGTGTGAACTCTCTCTAATTGTGAATCACATTACACTAATAATTTGTTTAAAAGTTTGTTTTATTTAATTTCGTATTAATTATGTTCGGGTCTCTGAGTTCCATATTTTCGGAAATTTTATGTACAGGAGGATGAGGAAGTAGAGTGTAAGTTTGGCATTTCGTGCTACAAAATTTGTGTTGTAAATAAAACCCCAAACCTTGAAAACGCAAGTCCAGTTTGTAATTTCCATAAAATGTTAATTTTCGATATCAAAGTGAGGTTTTACAAGTTATCGTGCTGATAAGTTACAGTTGTGTGAAATCGTTTTGCGTATTAAAAGCTATCGTCTTGTGACACACTTTTACTAAGCGTGTGAACCTCGAAAGGTTCGGGGATCAAACCTGGAGCCTTTTAGATGAAAGTAATTATTCTTCAATCGGGGGTTAGCGGTAGCCCGTAAGCTCTCGCTTGGCTGCAGGAGGTACCTGAATAAACTTAAATTTACAGAACCCTTTATAGAATGGCAACTCTCTAGATTTGGGTTACAATGACCTTAAGTCTGCATTGGCAAAGGATGGCATTAGAAAAGCATATTACCTGTCTCTCTTTAGAAGCGTGGACCGAAGGATTTGTAAAGTAACTGTCACTCGCTTGCTGAAGTTCGCCTCTTAAATTATCACTCAGCTTCGCTGCACTCCACTTCCAAACAAGTTTTTAAAAGTCTGCATCCAGCCTGAATCTCCTTCAAAACCAAACTCCCTCTCCTCTCTCCAAAACTCAAAACCCCCTTTTCTTACTTCCGAACCAATCTCCTCCTCTCTTCAAAACCCAAGACCAACTCCCCTGTCTCTCCCGAGCCAGATCCAACTTGCCTTCCTCCTAATCAAAACGCCTCCCCTTTTTCTCTCTCATCAATTTTCCTTTGCAAATATTGGCGAATGCTTTTCGCTGAGCTGGTGCTGAAGTTAACACTTTCTTATACTTCCTGTCAGGCTGCCTAGCTACACGTAACTCGAAAATGAAAATGAGGGATACGTAACGCTATAATACGTGTACGTGCAAGCGAAGAGCGAAAGTGTACATATATAAATGCAACACCCTTAACTAGCCGAACCTACTCGAAAGTGGATGCTAAGAACACCAAACCTAATTCACCTAACCTCCTAATTCAAGCGTACATAGGAAGGGATTTACGAGCGCACAGAAAATTTAGCTCATTGATAATATTAAGCAAAGCCAAAGCGAGATGCAAAGGACAACACGGTAAGTTCACGTATAGTCAGGAGAATGTTGCCACTATTACTGCATTTTTTTGCTTTCAATTCCATATAATTTATATTCCTTTGCGGTGGACAAGCCAGGTAATGGTAAAAATCAAACAGTAATAATGCCTTTGAGGATAACGCGTGAGATGTAGAAATTTCATGAAGTCCCTAACATGACAACGGCAATCTACTTCTGGCATACATACAGTCATATAGTACACATGTACCGAAAGCTTGTCATGCGATTTTGTGTGTAATGAAGAGATTATCACCCTGCAATCTAAACTTGGGCCAAATTACGAATTCAAAGGACATAATTAATTCTTCAGAGAATAGTTCTTCTATTAACTCCGTCCATTTAATTGATAATCATTAATTAGATTTAACTTGATGTTCACTGACATTAGGTTAATAATGTTGATAATTATATTTCTCCCTTGTACATGTGACATTTAGAACAGGTTAAGATAATATATCTGAAGCATAAATGAAAATATAGCAAATAAGTTACAAGAAATCACAATGAAGGACTGTACAGTGGGATCCATGAGTATTACCCTGCAAATTGTCCATGACTATTTTCATTAATTTTTCTCTTACATCCTATGTGTTTTTAAGTGATGGATTTTTATGTATGCTGGTGCAGAAGTTGTCAACAGTTTGTCTTGAGTTATCTTTTAATTCTTGAAGCTCTTATTGGGTCAAATAAAGTGCACGAACATGGTGATGGACAATTTGCACGGTAATACTCATGGATCCCACTGTACAAGGGTATGAATCGTTAAATAGTAAAATTTCATTTTTGGACTTTGTCTTGGATTTTCCTATTACATTTCCAAATACATTTTAGTCGTCTATAACCAGGCAAAACTATTCTATATGCCGAGCTCGTGGCACAAGTATATAGTTCGTCAACTACACCACAAAGAGCTTACTGTTTTAAAGAAAATTTTCCACGAAAGGAGAGTATGACATCCATTGCTTACACTGAGTAGAAAGGTACAAAATCATCCACATTATATTTGTGAAATATTAAATTGAACGAAGTAGTAAAATTTCATTAATGGGCATTATATTTAGCTCATACAATGCTCAATATCGTGTACATAATGTTATAAAACCGGAATATACATTTTATTCAAGAAGTGTAATTTCCTTTACTGTCGTTAGAAGGCAATTACGTGACATTTTACTATCTTGTCTTCGCGATTAGCCCAAAGTGGCAGAAAAGCGGAGTGAAACAAATAAACAAAATAAATCTATGAAACGATCATTTCCTTTTTAACTCTTTCATTCATGCAATTCTTCTTTAGCATGTTAAAATTATAGTATACTATGATTATAGAATGAAGACATGGTAAATGGGAACATGCTCAACTATCTTTGTAACACATCGATCAGAAAGTTTGAAAAGTATGGATTTTCACAGCTGTTAGGTTCCAAAAAAAGGAATGAATGAATGAAATGGATTTTCACAATACGTTTCCGAGTTTTCAATTATGTTACTACTAGTGCCTCCCCGATGGCGCAATGGTAGCGTCGTTGCCTTGTAATCAAGGAATCCCGGGTTCCATACCCGGTGGAGGGACATAGTAGTTCGGATCCCACTTTAAACTGTAGATCCAGTCCCGATTAGCCTTTCTGTGCATAAAGTGGACTTGTTGAAACACCAACTCAATCAATCAGTCATGTTACTAATCATTAACGGAATACCTCAATACCATCCCGAACTTTCGATAATTAATAATTCCCCCTCCTCAAAGTAATAAAACACTTTCCCTCTCTGAACCTCGCATAGAAATTATAGCGGCCGTTTGCTTCGGCCAAGCCCCGAACGAACATAACCGAAGGGGCACCGAGTATAACCGATCCTCCCATAAGACGTCACTCGCTCTTGCATGATCGGCAATTTTCGGATGGCGCTACCTTATATATTAAGTTACCTTGGGTTAAGACCACATATGTCTCTATATTTCTATCAGAATTTCTCGCTTTTATAGCGAAAGTTTCTTGATTACTTTGCTAAGCGACTTAACCAAGGAGAGAATTTAGCATTCTGCCTATTCATAATTCACAAGTAAAATATTAAGATTATTCTTGAATTTTTATCAATCCTTTCAACTTATAATTTTATTTAGTAATTACAGCGTTGTGTTTTTATCAAAATATAATTTACATGGGTTCATACAGATCTTCATAACATATTGAGATTGGAAAGAGGCTGAGTATAGGAGCGTCCTGAACATATAAACATAATAAAGCTGCGTTTCTATAGGAGAGTCCTTGTAACTAATGACTTAAAAATAACACTCATAGAGTCACTGTCAAAACCATGAATACCGAAATCAAAATTCGAGGAGTAACTCCAATTTTGAATTTTTCGGTTATTTTTTCTAATATAATTTTGCCCAGATGGACAGATTTGTAATTGGCCATACAGAGATTGAGTCAACCCGTAGAGCAAGAAGTACCTTTTCACCAAATTATACTTTCGCATTTTCCAGTTTCAATACTAACTCTCTTAATTTGGAATGGTGCATTAACGATCAAGGCTTCATCGACGCAATACTTCAGAGAGTAATGTATCATAATGCCCATGATATAAATTATTGTATCATATTATTATACCGGATTATTTTTTTTCAAACATTTTATAAAATTACATCATCTGCATTTATCAAATCAAATCATAAAAAATTAAAATAACTTATATGCTTCCATATTCTTGGTGTTTACCTATAAAAATGTCATTACCAGTGTTAAATTTGGGAATAACGGTTAAATTTTGTTACAATTTTGTACTTCGGTATCACAACCCTTTCTGATACGTCATTCATCAATGGATTGATTTGGGCGATGGTATGTTTCCACCAGCAAATTCACTTACATTCTTTTGAACGCATTTTTGTAAGGTTTCTATCATTTCTATTAATTTTTTTTTTTCGTCGTCGCCTTGTAATCAAGGGTTCCCGGGTTTGATATCCGGTGGAGGCACATAGTGGTTCGGATCCCACTTTAAACTGTAGGTCCAGTCCCGATTAGTCTTACTGTGCATAAAGTGGACTTAAAACACCAAATCAAAACAATTCCAAATTTTCAACTTTATCATGATATCATTTTAACATATAATTGGGTTTTAAATTGTTTGAGAATGTGCAATGTACTTACATTCCCTTCAAATCAAAACCAAACATTTTTTTTATTGTCCCAAACCCATCCTGTTCGGCATGTCAATTTCGCTACAGCCATGCAGTCATCCAACAAGACTTTTGCTTCTCATCTCTTTTAGCTGTAGTACAAAAGACTTAGTACTACCTCAGTACAATAAGGATGCTTGTGCATCACATCCCTAAAAAGCTAATCACGATTATGAATCCAGTTCGTCAGAATTCACAAGCTTCATTACGTCTTGCTGCCTCATATTTCTTAGCGAGACCACGAACACCGACAGTCGACAGCCAATTTTTGACTAACCCACCCCAATATAAACTCTGGTATCCTGAAAACGTGGTGGTTTACAAAAAAAGAAAAAAAAACAGTTCTCCACTCTATAGTGATGAAAATAACCACCCCAAAATGAACGTTCAATCACCCTCGTTGATTGGAGGGAATGACACTCGTCCATTAACCCACTTCCTGGACCAGTGTTTAGACACTTCACCTCCCCGAGTGACAGCGGCATTGCTACAATTACTTAAATTAAGTCGCCCAAAAGGTATTAAAGTAGCAATTGCATTGGCTCGACTGAAGCATAAATTAGTTACAAAATATTAATCGGACATAGACTTCATCGACATTCAGCAATGCAACGTTCATCTTATTAGTATACACTTATGCTTTAATGACGTCAGTACTTCAGTGAATGCCAATAGTGTCTCAATTACGCCAATACTTCAGTTATTGTCAATAGTGTCTCAATGACGCCAGTACTTCCGTGATTGTCAATAGTGTCTCAATGACTTCAGTAGTTCAGTTCTTGTCGATGGTATTTCGATGACCTCAGTCCTACACTGATTGTCAGTGGTGCTCCAATGATTGATTGACATTACTACCTCAACGCAGTCCTTTTGGGGGACATGAGCAAGCGAGTGCCGAGCAATTAGGAGTTGGGTTTGAGTTGGTGTTTTTAAGTCCACTTTATGCACAGTAAGGCTAATCGGGACTGGACCTACAGTTTAAAGTGGGATACGAACCACTATGTGCCTCCACCGGGTATTGAACCCGGGACCCCTTGATTACAAGTCCGAGCAATCAGGAGTTCACACACACACACACACACACACACACACACATATATATATATATATATATATATATATATATATATATATATATATATATATATATATATATTATATCACACACCTACGCGCGCGCGCACGCACACTTTATTTCAATTTAAGCTTTCGTTCCATCAGTTAAAAAGATAAATGAAAAATTTTATAATCTGCAATTCTCCCAATCCTGTTGTTTTTAGTAGACATACAGAATAGCTTCGATTCTGTTTTATTAATTCCACAGCATTTGTATTGTAACTTACTGGAAGACTAATGTCAATATCAACGTCGGGTTTTAGAAACATTTCGGGCCAGGAGTAGCATATATGATTGAAGCATTTGTCTGACATTTTATTTAGCTGATGTCAGTTAATAAGTAATAGTTTTATACATTCTAGAATTGGAAATTTGTAGAAAATTGACATATTCAATTACAATTTTAATATTATTATTATCTCAGCCATAATTATTAAATAATATAATATCGTGTAGCCTACTTGCGTTTAGACGAACATAGAAAAGATAATAAACATCAAAATCTTTATCGATGTTGCAATTAATACCCATGTTTAATTTTTTAATTAAAGAAATAAAATTCCAACCAATATTTTAATTATATTAAATGCTCTAAATTTGTCAGCAATATAGTATATAATTTCCTCATAAATCTAGAGATCTCAATTTTTATTTAAATAGAGATTTACAACAAATGTGTTCCAGAAACATTTTTCTGAGAATTTTAAACAGTAATCTGTTACGTTCTTTGAATTATGGAGTTTGTATCTTATGTTTCACATATTAGTGTGTTTTGCATATTTTACCTAGTTAACTTTTAATTTCAAGAGTATCTGAAAATATAAGAGGGATATGATACAAATAATTCCTTTGAGAATGCCCATTGCTTACCGTTGTTTCAGGAACAAAAAATGCATTTGAACTTAATGATATATTTTATATTTCTAGCCTCTTGTGATACTTCAAATGCTACAGAAACATGTAGTAAGTGTTGTTTATATGTTTTGATGTATTGAATTATTATTATTAGATTATGAAGTATATGTAATTTACATACAACATATTAATTTAATATAAATATGCTACATTATAACTGCTATGTTACTTTAGGTATTCATAAATCTAATTAATTCTAGTTTCGAGTTCACACTTCATAATTCAGGATTGAGTTTACTTTTTGAAATACATTCTAATTTATATGTAAACCAATATCATCGATAAGTTTTAGAAACAATAATTTAAGGAATCTGATAATTACGTCAGGAAGTACATAGTAAAGTGAAGTAATTCGTAGATAACGCAAAAAAATATTAAATTAAATGGCATGTGCCAAGACGAGTTAACATTATAATATTATATTTCATTGTATCTAAGTGTAATGTTAACACCCACTGAGTCCTGATACGTGAATGATTAATTCAGAGAAAGCACACTTTGTACTAAATATCTGTTCACGAGGATTGAAATTTCGTTTAATTTAAAAATTAATTTGTTCCTCATTTAAGGGCTAGGCTTAACAAAAGTTTTACATAAATAAAATATATCAAAATTTATTTTTCATTTCGGCACACTGGGCACAAAATTTACAGAAGGAAGATATTTTCACATTTTTATTAAGTATTTCTTTCAGTCCTAACAAATTTCACCAGCTCTCCAGTTTTCAAACTGGCGGAGAAATTACTTGAAATACAACACGAACATATTTTTAGGATTCCTCTCTTTGGAAAGTTTGATTTTGACCATCGACTTGTATAACTTTTGAAATGACGCGGAAAAAGTGAAATGGTGTAAAATCGAAATAAATGACGAATTAAACAGCCCATTTTATCAATTTAACAGATAAGCACGTCTTCCAGCGAAAAATGCACGTAAGCAAACCGCGCGCCCTCTGGATTTCAAATTGAGAAAGGAAATTCTTGAAAATTCGAGACTTCTTTCATTTGAGATATGTAAACACAAGAGACTCAGACGCTCTCCTATCATATGAATACTTTAGAAAAACAGCCAAAAGAACCAGTCAGAATCGAAAGATTTAAATATTATAAAGGAACAGTAAATATGAATATAAAAAATGCTAAAAACTTATGGTCTAACCTCAGAAACTAGGGACTTTCACCTAATAAAAAGAGTAATGCGCTATCCTCAATTAAATCCAGACTGGTTGCAGGAAATGAGATTTTGTTAACCCCAGTGCTCCCGCAGATAACAATACAGTAGTGAGTAACGAAACTAACACCTACCTCCAGCAACCTAACAATGACATTTTTTTTACTCCACTAAGTAGCGAACAAATATGTAAAATCATAAAGAAAATGATATCAAAAGCGTGCGGTTAGGATGACATAAAACTAACTGTTCTACAATATAGTATCACCTGCTCCTTTCATGATATTACGTATATTATTAACCTTTTGCTTCCCAAGCGTTGGTTCCCTCAAAAGTGTAATAAGTGCAATGTAACACCTATACCTAATAAATCACAATCCCATAGAAATTAAAAATCTAAGACTTATTAGCATTCTATCCACAAGGTCCAAAATACTTAATATAGTAATTCGTCAAATACTTACGCATAATCAAGGTTTCCTACCACACTTCTAATCTGGTTTTAGAAAAATGTAATTTCACTGCGCTGGTGGGTATAGTAGAATCGTAGAAAATATAAGTAAAGGGATAGATGAAAATAAAGTTATACATTTAGTCTCGTTGGGCTATTCAATAGCATTTGATTCATTCAGTCATGAATTGCTATTGGTCAAACCGAATCACTATGGCATTACGGGAAACGCAGTAGATTGTGTGTGTAAATATTTCGGCAACAGAAAACAACGCGCAAAATATCGGAATCCGGAAGTTACATACAGGGTGGGTACAAAGTTTCTTTCCCCAATAAATGAAGAAATATAATTTTGGGGAAAGCGACTTTGTGCCCAACTTGTATTCTATATGGTTAGCGGTTCAACACGGTGTACCTAAAGGAAGTATATGAGGTCCACTACTGTATAAGATTTAACTAGGAGATTTCGGTGTAAGTTGAATTTATTGTGAAAAATTGTATCCGAAAACGTAAATCTCTTTATAGTTTAAAACATATTCTGGACGCTAATGTTAAAGATCGCCTTATGCAAGCACTCGTCCTACCGACATTAGACTAGCTCTACAGCACACTTTGACATCTCCCAGAACCTAAATTCAAACTTCAAAAACTTGTGGAGCTGTTGTATATGTTTCATATTTCAGCTACAAAGAAAATAACATATGTCCACCTATTTAGATAAATTTTCCTGACTAAACATCAAAAACAGAAGTAAATACAAGACATTCACCTTGATTCACAAAATTCACAGCTCCCCCAAATACTTAACCGATTAGATCTTTTCTCGCAGAACATCGGTCGAACAAGATATCCGCAAGAAACACAATCTAAAAATTCACATAAAACCGCACCTACAAGAAATTCGTTGTGACAGGGATTAGGGAATGGAACAAACTGCCTTCACCATTGTCTAACATTATTTGCCATGATAACACTGGAGAACCAAATTGAATTTTTATTTGACACACGAGGGAAAATAACTGGTCCTAATAGAAATTTTCTCACTGAATTGAACTATGTAAGTAGTTTTTCTCCATCACCTACAGTTCTTTTGTGACACCCAGGTTAGTGTGTAATATTTTTGCGTATCATTATATAGATACATGACACTCTTCAACTTACTAAAATGTGAGAGTTGTTGCTTTCGTTAGACCTCCCCGATGGTTCAGTGGTAGCATCGTCGACCTGTAATCAAGGGGTCCTGGGTTCGATTCCCGGTGGAGGGATATAGTTGTACGGATCCCACTTTAAAAACTGTAGGTCCAGTCCCGATTGGAACTACTGTGCATAAAGTGGACTTAAAAAATGAACCCAATCAATCAATTGTTGATTTCGTTCTGTATTTTGTATCTGGAACATCCCTTATCAGCATCCAACAGTAATCAGCTAGAATTATTGTATTCCACTGTCCCTGGCACCTTTTTCCCATGACAAAGATGTCAGGGAAGAAATGCAGGTGGGAGTTCAAGAAAATTAGTCGGTCCCTGTGGCGAAGTGGTTAGCAGAGCGCGCTACAACGCCAGGGGTTCCGGGTTCGAGTCCCGGGTAAGGCATGGGTATTTATGTTTGTCCTGATGATAAATAAACTGAGAAACTGTAACAATTGAAAAGTGTGAATGGTGGGGATACCTCCGTGTAGGGGTATTTCCTTAAAGAAAAAAAAGTGGTAGCATCGTCGACTTGTAATCAAGGGGTCCTGGGTTCGATTCCCGGTGGAGGGATATAGTTGTACGGATCCCACTTTAAAAACTGTAGGTCCAGTCCCGATTGGCCTTACTGTGCATAAAGTGGACTTAAAAGCAAACCCAATCAATCAATTGTTGATTTCGTTCTGTATTTTGTATCTGGAACATCCCTTTTCAGCATCCAACAGTAATCAGCTAGAATTATTGTATTCCACTGTCCCTGGCACCTTTTTCCCATGACAAAGATGTCAGGGAAGAAATGCAGGTGGGAGTTCAAGAAATGTATATTGAAGGACATATTACACGCTATATATTTGAAAGACTGTTATCGTTCACCCATAATCTCACGGTACTTCCACCTTTACGATTTCCTAAAACGTTTATACACAATTCGTTTAAATGAACGTCACGCTAATCTGTCAACTTCCATAAACATACCTTCGATTTTTTATCCGTTATCCAAGCTCTAATATACGAACACTAGACAACCCCTTCCTTTATTTTAGCTTCACTAACACGACGAAATATATCCTTCAAATAATGAAACCCAGCGCGAACATCGCATCGCCTGAACAAATTCTTTGATATGAAGTGGAGGCAGAAGAATCATATCAGAGATGACTAGTGAGGGATGAACAACATTTTTATGTCCAGTTGTATGTGATTTAGGCTTTGGCCCTTCTTTCTTGACGTAATGATTATACTTGTCCCTGAAGTCCCACTCGCACAAGGAACATCAAAATGTAATATAGCCGAGCTGCAAACCCTTTAAAAACGAGATTACTTTTAAATCGCAACCTATGCTCCAACAATACTTGTCATACTGAATTTTGTCTAATAGCATTTTCATATGTTTCCTTCATCTTCGTTGCAGAAACTTACGGTACGGAAGGAAATGTGTTCCTATTGTGAAAAAGAACACCCTTCAAACTAGTTTTCGAGTAATCAGTGAACGGTCTCCAGAATGTTGTTTCATGTTCATGATAAAGTAAATCCATGACAGCGAAAATATTATTACAATACACTATATCGTTTTCTTTAGAATAAAAACCTTCAAAAACACACTTTGATTCCTTTCAGAAGTGTATCACAGTCTTTCAGCCTAAGATCCCAAATGTGCGGCTACTTTCTTCCCATTTTTTTAAAATCCCGAACAAGGTCGTTTAATTCACCTTGAGTTAGCAGATGAGTTCCACAGAAAGACGCTTCGAAAGCAGGATGATCTTGCTCCTCATTTCGAACTTCGGTAGCTACCTCATGTTCCCATTCATCTTCTACAGTTAGATGTGCAGGAGAATTTGCCACAGGTAGTGTCCTCATAGTGGATGACAATTTCGGTACTTTACTTTGTATCTTGATTTACCGCTTATTCCTTTTAACTTTGCAACACAAAAGTAAGAGTCCGATGAATGATCTAGTGGAATAAGCCACACCTTTCCATATCCATTGCAGTCGCATCAAATACGAGGTCCTCCCCCTTCAATGTGGTTCAGCCCTCCCCGAGTAAATCCTGCGTTCGTCATTGTTCGTTCGTAAAGGCTAAATTGATTATGCCCACCTTCTGTTCGAAATCATTTAAAATATTATTTTACATACATTACTTAGCACACAAATCAATACTTAATATTCCAAAAAGCAACAAAGACATAGGCGATAGCACAGATTTGCGAAGATAACGCATCAGAAGCTAACCAATAATTATTTTCACCCTACTTCTGCCACTGAACGTGCAACTATGATCCAGTTGCTTTAGATGTCGTTGATTTGTGGGAGAGTAGTTTTATTGATCTGTGCAAGCAACTGAAGGTTCCAGTTGCTCAAGATGTCCTTGACACAACTAGAATGATATAGGTTACCATTAATAAAAAATACACTGACATGGAACAGGCAAACTTGAAGTAAACGATTGCATTGAAATACTTATAATATATGAAGATTATATGCTCATTAAGCTCAAATTATTTTTATCACGAAGTAAACTGAAAAAGAGGATTACGGGATCACGCTCACCTTTCTCAATTTTCTTGAGCTTTTGACCTGTCACATGACCCATTGGCCTAATGCATTTCTTGGTACATAAAATTCAAACATGCTTCGTGTTTTTTTTCCTACTTGGAATAAGTGTAACATTTTCGTCACTACACCCATTAGAATCACTCATTTTCCAATTTCAATTCACGGATCTCATTCATGTTTCCTTGTACCAAAAGATCTAACTTTGTGAAACAATGAATTCACTACAAATAAAAACCGTTCTCTTGAGAAACGAGATAAACATGGTGGCTTGCGAATACTTTCCTACTCATCTGATTTGATACGTTTCTTCAAGTGCATTCGGACTTTATATGTAATAATTGGTTGTTTTCCCCATGTATGTATTATTATGCTGATATTTTGTGAAACTGTGATTGTTTTTGCGAGAATTCGGCATGTTGACATTTCTTTCTCCACCCCTACAATGGCATGGTATCAAAATCTCGAGCCGGCTTTCGTGGGGGAGTGGTTAGTACATCGCGCTAGGACGCCAGAAATCCCGAGTTCGATTCCCGGTATGGCCATGGATGATTGTGAGTGTCTATTCATCAAGTTCATCATGTCATCACTCATCCCCATCTGCGCTAATTATTCAAAAGTGCCACAAAAAGCGAAGTAAAATAAAGCAAATCAATCAATCAATCAAATCAAAATCTCGCCTTTCCCATAAAGATACTGCACGTACAACCATTTTCCGTATATTCGAGCTGTTAGCATCAACTTTATCCAACCTTGTTCTACATGCTTAAGAAGCTACATTATATACTTAAAGCCAGAGGTAGAAAATTTCACATGTCACGGAAATTGAATATTTTCAGCATGGGAACGTTGGCATGTATTGATATGTTGTTCTAGCAAAACATTATAAATTTACGGGTGAATTTATGTTGCTATTTGAAAATGTCTATTCTTCATGCATTTCTGATTTCAAGTATTTTCTCCACAGACCTAAACAGGACACGATGTCAAAGCACATGCAGTAAGATATAAATACGTATTTTTTTCTGATTTAAAAAAAATAACATTATAATGTATTAAAATGTTAGCAACATAATGTAGAGAATGCAAAATTTATTGGCATTTCAGTATATATATATTTTTAATGTACATTTATTTTATATAGTTCAAACAAAATAAATATGTGAATACAGAAATGCAGGGTGTACATTATATTTAGTACCATAATAATGAAAATTATATTAAAGAGGAAATAAAAAGTAGGCTTAATTCAGGAAATGCATGTTACTTATCTCTTCATAAACTTTTGTCTTCTCGTTTAATATCTAAGAAACTAAAAATTAAAATATACAAAATCGTAAATTTCCCTGTAGTATTATATGGGTGTGAAACTTGGTCCCTTACATTGAAAGAGGAACATAAATTGAGAGTATTTGAAAAAAGATCCTTAGGAAAATCTTTGGACCTAAAAGGGATGAGAAGGCAGGTGAGTGGAGAAGGTTACATAATTTAGAACTACATAATTTGTATTCATGTCTAGATATTATTAGAATAATTAAATCAAGAAGACTTAGGTGGGCAGGCCATGTGGCACGAATGGGAGAGGAAAGAGGAGTTTACAGGATTCTTGTTGGGAAACCTGATGGTAAGAGACCTATAGGAAGGCCAAGACGAAGATGGAGGGACGACGTTGAGATGGATTTAAAGGAAATCGGTAGGGATGGAAAAGAGTATATAGATCTTGCTCAAGATAGGGACAGATGGAAGGCCTGTGTTGCTGCAGCCAAGAACCTTCGGGTTTAAGAAGGCTAGAGTGTTAGTTAGTTAGTCATAATAAAGTTTATCTGAACATGGGCTTAAATATAGGGATTATAAATGTGATATAAGGCATTATCATAAGACTTCTCACTCTCATTGGGAAAGATTCACAAGTTTAAACAAAATAATATTGCTGTAAATAGTTTTTATAACAGATATTAAAAGTATCTTGCATATGTTATTGATTTTTAGGTTGTTTTAACAAGTAGAATTAAAATGCAACAATTTTGCTTAACTTAGTTTGATATGAGGTTCTTTGTATTATTATATTGTATGAATATTTGAATAACTGTAAATCATTGAAATGTTAAAAATTAATAACTTACATCTCATTTATTATTTATTTAGTGCATAATACAGTGACGGAAACTTCTGGGTGTTAACGACCCTATTGGAAGAGTATTGAAGTAAGTCGTCCATGCCTGGTCACCGAGCTATTTGTTTATATACAACCCAACCAAGATTGCAATTCTATCCGCAGACTGGAAAGAAAGGAGAATATGGGGTAATTGCTACAGTCTTGGTTATGGTACGGAGAGACATAGGCTGAATCCTGACCAAGAGTAAATTTTTCATATTTTTTATCAGTCAGGAAGATGTAATATTGATTTCCATACATTTTGAGGAAAGGACACATATCAAATTTGATTCTTCAATTGTTATTTCATTCTTCTAATAAGTCCTTTATCTTCATCTGGTGTCCTCTTTTTCCTATTCTCTTATATCTTCTTTCCATCCTAGCCTTTCTCCTTTCTTCTTCAACTTTATTTTTATTTTCTCTCTAAACTTCTGCTGCCAGCTTATCATTTCGTGAAATGTATATTCTCTCGTAAAAATGGTGAGCCCGTGTTCAGTATATTCTATTCTTGTCAGGTCCTCCTTTATTGATTTATCTTCTTTCTTCTTGCCCTTATTTCATTCCATATCAGTTCTTTTTTTCATTTCCTGAACCAATATCTTCCATCTCCTGGTGTTGCAAAGCACTCTCTCTTACTTATCTTTAATCCTATCTACAATGTGCCTCTCTCCAAACATTTTCTCAGAAACTTCTCGTTTTCCTCTTTGTGTATTTCTTTCCTCTTAAAGTCATTCCATATGTTATTTTCCTGATCAGCCTCGCAAAATGTCCAATTATAACACCAATAAGCCTTGTTTCCATCATAACCAAAAACTAAATATGCTGACCAAGGCAGAATTTATTTTATTTTAAAACATGAACTAAACGTTACGTTTCAACCTTCTAGCAAGGTCATCTTCATACTCTGTACCAAATACAAATGAAATAAGGTACAAAACAGGAATATATATATATATACACAAAAATTTCTACCCTCCAGACACAAGATTATTAGAAAGTTGTTGATGTGGAACATTCCTTTCCAGGTGTTCCAGCAGGTGTCCTTCCCCTGTCAACTGTTGTTTCACCTGACAGGCGATTTAGATAATCATTTTCTTTCATCTGGAACGTGTTTGGACTCCTTATATCACGTTCTTCTTCCTTATCCTTTCTTTCTTCATTCCTCTTCCGTCTTATCTCCTCCTTCGCTTTTGTCCTTTCCACTCTTTCTAACACCTTCTTCCACTCTTTGTTTATCTTCAGTCCCCCATTCCAGTTCACTGAGTCTTCTTCCCCTGTCTTCTCTATTTCCTTGGCCTCCTTCCATTTTGTACTTTACTTCATTTGTATTTGGTACAGAGTATGAAGAAGACCTTGCTAGAAGGTTGAAACTTAACGTTCAGTTTATGTTTTAAAATAAAATAAATTCAGCATTTGTCAGCATATTTAGTTTAAGATGAATCTGTTATTACACATGGGTAATAGTTGATAACACTCTTAATTTTTTAAATATACTTTTGAATCTGTTTATTTCCTCAGTGAAAGAGTATCCTACAAACGTGTGTACACTACAAGGACTTTAAGATCGATTCTAAACATGGCCTGCATCAGACGTTCACGAAAATGCCTCATCTATTTTATTTATGTCCATCTCAACGTTATAACTCCATCTTAGTTCTGGCCTTCCTACAGGTCTCTTACCCACGAAAATTTGTGTAAGTGTAATTATTGCTTAAATGTACAAATTGTAAAGGTTCTGCTTGATAATGTAAAAAGATCTCTGTTGTGATTGTTGTATAGAGAGTGACAGATCCTTCGCAGAAGGTACAGGTGGGCTAAAACCCAGCTTTCGTGCGTCATTGGCTTCTAGACTGATCAGTGGAATACCGGAGAAGGGATGTATTAAAAGAGTTCATAACTGAAATCGTAATTAAACAAAATACTGCTCTAAAATGCATTATTAATAGTAAATTATAATTAAATAGTTATTATCAGCAAAACTTTTAGTATACTTAAACACTGAGAAATACATAACAACTATAAAAATGTAATGTATTTTTTTAACATCTCCCTTGGTTTCAGAAAACATTTTCGGGTACAAACAAAAACGGAATTTAAAGAAAATTTTCACATGGAGAAAAAAATAATAATAATTGGCCCTACATTTCAGTCATTTGCGATAAATATGGAGGGAAAAGGTAAAGAACGTAAAATGTGGCTTGTATCAGAGAACAACATTTTTTACCTAGCTTTCTATCACTTTCCGTAGCTGAGGTATCATAATTATCGAACTGTCTACAAAGCCAAAAATGCCGCAAGCTATGGAACAATAAATAGCCCCCATTTTCGAACGAAGTCAAGTTTTGGAAAAAAGTATTGCCCATTTTGACCTGCCGTAGCAAAAAATTTTTTTTAAAAAAAAAAAATGTCTAGCAATCAATTATTGTACCTTTGAACCATTTTTTATGGATTGACCACATATACCAAGAGATGACAATGGTTTCCTTTCCTTCCTACCACTGACCACAAATAACGCAGACTCTTAGTAATAGAATGCAAGGATGGAATATTATGGCCGAATCAGTCTCTCCAGACTTGCGTAAAATATAAAATACATGGCTTCACACACCTCGCAAACACACACACACACACATAGCTTGATCGATTGAATTTAAAGTTTTGTGTGCATTGGCAGATATGGTAATTTGCATTGCTCAATGTATATGGGAAATATCTTCTTATCTAAAACCCATACCTGAGTTAAAAAGGAGTGTAGAAAGTCACTTGAAATAGGTCGCAAGATCCTAGAAGAAAATCTCCTAAAACGGAGTGGAAGAGAGCCGTTCTTCGCAAACAGTTAAAATCATTTGCTAAAACAATGTCATCATCTCCAAGCAGGTATCATATATCGTTGTGTATGTGAGAATTCTGACAGAGGAAATTAATATCTCTTTCTAGCTTATCTTCACATTTCATCCTTTGTCCTGTACGTTGCAATTCTTAGCTTAATTTAAAGCTGAACGAAAAGCAGTTACCAACTGTAAGGGCTGTGCAGTCGAATTATCCGAAAATAACAAAGATCTCTTAGTTTGCTAGGAGAGCCTTCGCATCGACATGCTCATGTAGTTGTAGAAATGGCAAAATGGGATAATAGCCGAGGCTGTATTGTGTAAGGCCACTTATTAGTGTAAGGAGTTATTAGAAGAACATCGGTATCATCTTCACGACAAGGGATGTGTGTTAATTGCATCACTTAATATCAGTTCCAACTTAACTTCAAACATTATACAAACCTACAATCTTTTATGTTTGTTGATAGTGAAATGTAGCATTATGTGCTTTACCAGATATAGGACGTACAGGTACAATTCTCGTCTCATGCTCTACGAATTTCATCACTTACAGACCTAGTGACCAACTACAGATGCGGTGGGGACTGCCGTAAGTTTTTACAATTTTTCACTCCAACATTTTATGAAACATTGTAAGACATGAGTGCCCAACAAATGAAATAGACATTCATTCTTAATCACGAATTCCTCACTTGATTATCAACCATAATGTTAGACAGTAGTATAAAATTGAATAAACAAAGATTTGCTCTGCCTTGCTTTAATAGTCATCCACCTAATTTTCTTCACTGTCATTTCTACGATTTCGATATTATATTTCAAAGTCATGAATATATGATATCATGTACAATTGGAATATGCCACCATAAGTAAATAATCTGTAATAAAATTTTAGATTCCAAGCCATCTTACCAGAAAACTATCGAACATTGAATGTAATGAAATACATAACTAGCAAAGCCAGCATAAAATCTTCAGGCCATATACACAACTTATACCTCCATACAGTTATTCTACTATGACCGCGAGAGTTCTTGAAGGAAATGCAACCGATTTTGCTACAAAGAAAATCAAAACATATTGCGTGGATTCAAAATAGCACATATTACTCAATCACGTCATTCCATAGAATTTTTTAGTAAGCTGTAGCATTATATTGGGAAATACAATTACCAACTAAATATTCAGAATAATGATATATAAATGTTAGATGCTCCGTGAAATATCACAAGACACATGATCAACATGGTTAGAATTCCAAATAAAATAGTGTGCTATCTACGTTTGATTTTAAAACGCTGGATCAAAATTTGTAACATTATTTCTTCATTTTTGTTTAAACACGGAAATTTTAATAAACTATATACACGTATATGTTTTACACGCCCTTCCACACAAATATGCATATGTATATGCGTACATATGTATATGTGGGGATAATTTATATTTCATTTCGGAATTTCCAGAATCAACAAAACAGACACAGCAGAAAGAAGAATATTTTCATACGCAGAACTTACTAAGCTTTGATAAAGCAATGGACGCCGTAGTTCAATTTTGTTCCGGTAATGGCAGCGGGGTTCCAATTATAAGGCAGTGTTTTGTGTGTTGGAATTTGCTGGAAAGAAAATATTTTTCCCTTTTTCTTACGCAGTCACCTTAGGGCAAAACAGTCCGTATGCGTACTCAGGATTTATTTGGGGGGTAGGGGGTTGAACTTGTGAACGTGGAGAGTGTGTTCAGTGGCACAGGGACATTTTTCACCTGGAAGGGGAACAATATTCGTCCTCCACACACACACACACACACACACACACACACATACGTGTATAGTTTACATAAATACATTTTATTTCATTATATTTTTTAAATAATTTTTGATTTTTTAAAAAAACAGATAATTCCGAAACAAATAAATCTCTAGACCTCGTTTTGTGCTCATTTCGAATGTGATGGAACAGACAATCATATGTTTGTCATTTGAAAGTAGCGAACGGATATGTATCCGGTTATTTTTATGCCGAGTGCGATTTGAAGGAAGGATAGCAGTTTTAAACCATCACATCTCTAGTTATGAGTGACTGACACATCTCAACCAGGGATCATTATTTCCAACCTACTCGTAAACTATATCGTACTTATGATGTTCCCCCTGAATTCAATTAAGTTTACCGCACCATAGCGACATACAAAAATTTACTTAATTTAATTTAATTTACGCAATTTATGATAACTATGTACAGTAGCGCCAATTTATATGTGCCTGTAAGGCCCGAGCCCACACAAAAGTTCATGTGATTTTTTGTGAATTTATAATTCAAGTGTTTGAGCCAACCAAATGTATTTGAAAAGTTGACGTCACTGGCTGACTGTCTTTTACATGCAATGTATTCGATATTTTTTTTCAGATTTCTGGTATTTCGCAAGTACTTCTGTATCGAATACAAAAAATGGACTGTGTTTTTGACGTATGCTGGATCGGTTCGTTCTTTAATCCTGTTCGAGCCCTTGTTGAGATTTGTAGTATTTTGTTGTGTGAAAAGAAAGTTAAGATGGTCCCCAAGATGATCGACTCGTTGGAGGCTCAGGTTTGAAGAATTGGCAAAGCATTTGTCAAAGCAACTTTTTGTGATGGAATTTGCGATGTTTTAACACTCTCTACAAGTACCGAACGTACTATCATTGTACATGCAAAACCTAAAACCTTCTGTACTTAGAAAAAAGCAAGAAATTGGCATGGCTACTCTTGAAATATTGAAAACGACTGATTCAGGAGTTAGAGGAAAGCCATACGTTCTAAACCAATTTTTCAATCTTTGGTGGCCAGTAGCAGGATTGAATATTTAGGATTCCTCTCACATGTAATCCTATTAAATACACAAACATGACATTTAGGTGATTGTGAACGCGTTTTATGGTGATAAGTCAGGTGAACCTTAATGTAAGCGAGAGAATGCTTGCGTCACTAATTATAGATTTTCACATCTACAAATAAAATATAAAACAGATTTCCATCTTACTCAAGGATTATGTGAATTCAAACGAAATTGTACCAACATCTACAGCTGAATGTGAACGAAGGTTCAGTGCCATGAATCTAATCTTGAATGATCAGAGTGAGATGAAATATTTGCTAAAGAATGCGTTGCCGAAAATTAATTTCGGTAGCTGGTGTTTTATTTTCATGAGATATGAGCTCCAATTACCATCGTAAATCTTAGTTTTCAAAGTTATTCAAACAGAAAAAAGATTATCGGTGGTTATTTTTATGGCTTTTTCCCGACATCATGACTACATTAATTTTGATGTATTTTTTTTTATTTTCTGAAACTTTCGGAGGGGCTGCAGCCTCTTCAGCCCTCTCTGCGTACGCTAGTGGTGACACAGAAAAGTCTCATGGAGTCCTTCCTTGTGTGCTTCTAAACAACCGTGTCGGCCAGTTTCCTTACAACACACTTTTGTATTTAGAATCATTCCGAAATAGAATATTTTCATTTGCATAACTATCAAGTTCAACTGGTTATCTCACGCGATTTATATCTGTAGTGTTGGATCAAAAATTTCGTGCACGTACAATGCCTCTGTGCCACGGGATCCCGACCACTGACCAACTAGATTAAAGGGCTGACGTTGACTAAGTCTGCGAGGGAAAACACATCTTGGATAATTTATTCATTTGATTACATCTTTCTTCTGCTGTCTCTGTATTGTTGACGTTTTACTGTATCCGACAAATTATTGAATTATCCTTTATATATGTACATACGTATGTAGGTATGTAGCATGCATGCATGCATTTATATGCAGAAACTGAAAGAGAGGAGGGGTAAAGTTTATAAGCAAAACAGTGAAATTAATTTCAAATTTTGTAATTCTGATAATGTAACGATTCTTACAACAGCTACTTCTATGGACTATCATCAAGCATTTTTATTGCCAGGTTAACCCATACTGGGAAACTAATTTATAAATTAAATGGAAATTTAATGTATATTTGGCTCACGTTTGATATAAAGAATTGGAATTAATGGTAGATGTAATTTTGTATTCTTCACGTTTTTGATGCGACACCAATTGTGTATGTTTTAATATATTTGTTATTTAATATTTCCTTTGTGCCTTAAATAATTTACTTCTACTTTTAAATTCTATACCCGTCTAGACATAGAAGAATGCAAAATGGAATGTGGTAAGTTAAAACGTAATGAAAGTGCCACACACACGCACTTCCACAAACACACACACACATACACACACACACGCATATATATATATATATATATATATATATATATATATATATATATATATATATATATATATATATATATATATATATACAGGGTGATTGGTAATTCGACCTATTCCTGGAAAGGGGTAATACTAGAGCACATTTGCAACAAATTTGACCCTATGCACCGGGGGTCGGAAATCAATGGGTTTCGAGTTATTGCAGTTTGTACATTTTCGTGACATATTCCGACTTGCGACCAAAAAACTACTAATTGTGAAAAAAAACTACTACAACCTAGGCACTTAATCGACACGTTGCTAACAGCTGACGAATGAGTGACTACTGGGAAAAAAAATCATGCCCAAAATTTCCATACCCACAGAAAGAAACAGTCATTGGTGCACACGTCATGAAGAAATTTGGAAATTATCGTTTAAATCGAAGAGGATTACTAAAAAAAAAAAACGGTAACACACTTAGCGTAAAAATTACGGAAAAAACTTCCTCGTTTCATAAGCTCTCCAAAAAGATACAAATGTTGTCAACTGGCACACGGGTTGGGGAAAAAAATTGAATAAATAGCGGAGAAGGCGCGTTGTAGACCTCTTTGTAAAGTGAAAAGAAGTTGTCGGTTGTGAGAAATAAAGGAACGAAAATGAGTGAAGTATTAATGTTATTTACCATTCACATGATTCCAGGTTGTCAGAATTAACTGTTACAAAAACTACAAATCCTGTTCAAATTGCCTCCCCCGGCAGCCTGCGGCGTACTTCAGACACAGTTACTCGCGTGGACACACTGTCTGTTATGTATTGGGCGGCTACCACAATTCTCACTCTCAACTCTTCTTGGGAGTCCACTGGTGTACTGTAGATTAACTCTTTCATGTGACCTCAAATGCAAAAGTCGCATGGCGTCAAATCCGGACTCCTCGCCGGCCAGGGTTTCGGGCCGCTTCGACCAATTCATTGCATGGGATAATTGTCGTCCAGGCACTGTCGCACACCCCGGAAATAGCGGCTGGGCAGCCATCATGTTGGTAAATCATACCCCATGTTGTGTCGAGCGGCACATCCTCCAGAAGCGTCGTCAATTCTTCCCTTAGGAAGTTTTCGTAGGTAATGCCGTTTAGGTTTAGTGGCAGAAAGAATGACCCGATCATATGATTGTGGATGATTTCCATCCACACATTTAGTGAGAATTTTCTCTGGTGAGCATTTTCTTTAGATTTTCTTGGGTTATGACCCTTAGGGGCCCAAAAATGCGCATTATGAAAATTCGTAATACCATCGCGGTCGAATTTGGATTCGTCCGCCTACAGAATTCTTGTCAGGTGATGGGGGTCTTCAGTGTCGGTATTTAGTAAAAATCGACAAAAATCCATCCTTCTGACAGGATCTCCCTCCTCAATAGCATACAACTTTTGCATTTGGGGTCACATGAAAGAGTTAGTCTTCAGTACACCAGTGGATTCCCAAGAAGAGTTGAGAGAGAGAATTGAGACATAAGAGACAGAGTGTCAATGCGAGTGACTGTGTCTGAAGTACGCCGCAGGCTGCGTGCTTGCATACATAACCGGGGGAGGCAATTTGAATAGGATTTGTAGTTTTTGTAACAGTTAATTCTGACAACCAGGAATCATGGGAATGGCAAATAACATTAATACTTCACTCATTTTCGTTCCTTTATTTCTCACAACCATCAACTTCTTTTCACTTTACAAAGAGGTCTACAACGCGCCTTCTCCGCTATTTATTCAATTTTTTTCCCCAACCCGTGTGCCAGTTGACAACATTTGTATCGTTTTGGAGAGCTTATGAAACGAGAAAGTTTTTTCCGTAATTTTTACGCTAAGCGTGTTGCCGTTTTTTTTTTAAGTAATCCTCTTCGATTTAAACGATAATTTCCAAATTTCTTCATGACGTGTGCACCAATGACTGTTTCCTTCTGTGGGTATGGAAATTTTGGGAATGATTTTTTTCCCAGTAGTCACTCATTCGTCAGCTGTTAGCAACGTGTCGATTAAGTGCCCAGGTTGTAGTAGTTTTTTGGTCGCAAGTCGGAATATGTCACGAAAATGTACAAACTGCAATAACTCGAAACCGATTGATTTCCGACCCCCGGTGCATAGGGTCAAATTTGTTGCAAATGTGCTCTAGTATTACCCCTTTCCAGGAATAGGTCGAATTACCGATCACCCTGTGTATATATATATATTCGATACCCGGTGGAGGCACATAGTGGTTCGGATCCCACTTTAAGCTGTAGGTCCAGTTCCGATTAGCCTTACTGTGAATAAAGTAGACGGCAGCAGAAGCTCTTCAGCGTCAGAACAGCGCCTTGAATAATGTAGTGTGGAAAACGACCCAAGAAACTGGTTCCCGAGACGATATATTGTGTAGATTTGTTTGTCTTGAAAGGCGGTACGTGAATTGGTGAAAACAGTTATATTTGAGTAGTGATTTGCAGTCACGAAATGGCATTAATTTGTAAAGAAAAGTAAATAAAAATAGCCTGCGTAACACAAGAAGAAACATAGCAAATGTGATTCCGGACGTCAGGTGTTGGATTGTGTACTAGAGTTTAGTTTTCTGATATTAGAATATAAATATTATCCTGAGGGAAATTTCATACCGAGGCGACAAACCACAAGTGTCGCTTGGAAGCGAGCCGTTGGTAATCAATGCAGCCTTTCGAACAGTACGGACAGAAGCTTATTCCTTAAGGAGATTTATCAAAGCGACAAACGATACGGGGATTTCACATTGATATATTCTAGAAGTGGAAATTTGTAGAAATTTGACATATACAATAAAAATTTTAATATTGTTATTATCTCAGCCATAATTATTAAATGATATAATATCGTGTAGCCTACTTACGTTTAGACGAACATAGAACAGATAATAAACACCGAAATCTTCATTGATGTTGCCATTAATAATCTTGTTTAATTAAAGAAATAAAATTCCAACCAATATTTTAATTATACTAAATGCTCTAAATTTGTCAACGATATAGTATAAAATTTCCTCATAAATCTAGAGAACTCAATTTTTATTTAAATAGAGATTTTCAACAAATGTGTTCCAGAAAGATTTTTCTAAGAATTTTAAACAGTAACCTGTTACGTTTTTTGAATTACGGAGTTCGTATCTTATGTTTAACATATTAGTGTGTTTTGCTTATAGTACCTAGTGAACTTTTACTTTTATGTGTATCTGAAAGTATAAGAGGAATATGATACAAACAATCTCTTTCAGAATGACCATTGCTTACAATTATTTCAGGAACCTAAAATGCATTTGAACATAATGATACATTTTACATTTCTAGCTTCTTCTGCGACTCCAAATTGTACAGATACATGTGGTAAGTTTTGTATATATGTTTTGATGTATTTAATTATTAATATTAGATATGTAATTTATATGTAATTTACATACAACAAGTTAATTTAATATAAATATGCTACATTATAACTGCAATGTTACTTTAGATATTCAATCATTTATTTGATTCTAGTTTCGAGATCACACTTCAAAATTGAGGATTAAGTTTACTTTTTGAAATACTAGGTCATTCTAATATGACCGGTACTGATTTTAATTTTACCAAATCCTTTATTGTCAAATACATATTTGCACATGTCACCCTTCAAAGGACTCCCCTCCAGAGCCCATACATCTGTTCCAACGTTCTGAAAGCATCTCAATGCTCTTTTCGTAAAAGATTTCGGTTGGCTGCGAATCCACTTCTGAACACTGCCGATGACGGCGTCGTTATACGCAAACAACATGCCTTCCAAGCCTGATTTAACCTTCCAAACAGATATAAATCAGTTGGGACCAAATCGGGACTGTATGGCGGTTGTGGCAGAAGGTACCATTTCAATTTGCTAAGGGTTGCCCTAGTTGCTTTGGCTGTATGAGGCCGTGCATCGTCTTGAAGGAAGGCTACACGCTTTCCACCTCTCTCCCGCTTAGATCGTATCTTTTTCTTCACTTCTGTTGTCAGGAGTTCTGAGTAATAATCTCCAGTGACTACTCTGGCATCTGTAAGAAAGTGTACATGTATAACCCCCTGCCAGTCCCCCAAAAAACGTTGCCATCACTTTTCCTATGGAACGGGTCCTCTGAGCTTTCTTGAGTCTGGGAGAACCAGTATGTCGCCACTCACGTGATGACTGCTGGGACTCATTCTCCACGCGCTCTCTTCTGTCTCTGAAGTACTTACACTACTCAAACACAGGGGTTCGTGACATGGATCGCGACTGAAATCGAACCGAAATAAAAATACTGATTCCGACGTACTTTCAGTTTCCCTGAACCTGAACTAAAACGGCAGAGGAAAGTTTCTGTCTCACAGAAGTGAGCGCGGAATTTTTCTTCAATTTCGGTTCGAACTGGAATTGTCTTCTACATAATTTCAGTTTGGGTACCCCAAACTCGTTAGTAGTACAGTTGGGCCGATTCTGAAACAGAAAATGAGGCTCAGTGAGGCTCGCAGTTTTGCTAACTTGTATCCTTTTACGATGTATATTTTACAGTGTAGCCAACTCATAGCCTTTTACGATGTACATTTAACAGTTTTACCAGCTTATTGTAGCCTTTTACGCTGTTTCAAAAATGGGGCTCGGTGATTTTCGCAGTGTTAACTAATCATGCTCCTCTTTCACACCCCAATCTTAACTAAAATCGTACTCTATTACTACCTAATCTAATCTAAATGGATGACACCTTACCTTACTGTGATGTGGCTAACTTCTCGGATATTTAGCATTTGGCGAAAATCCCTATTCACAACATTGGCAATTTATTGTCGTGATATTTCAACTCGCGCGCATAGATAATAACCATGCCTATGAACGTGTTCGGGTTAAGGAAGCAGGCTATCATGGAAACCTTGAGTCAAACTGCATTGTCATCAACAAATCCATAATTTCGACAGTTGGATCAAACCCCTCCTTTTTGAACTTAGAAATACCAAATTTGGACAACAAGACAATGCAGATGTAGAAAACCCGAACTCTCTACGACCAACGGTTTCCGAGATAGACCCACTTGTTGTCGCCATGTTGGAATTTTTGAGCATGGGTTGTATTGAGATTTTTGCTCACATGTAGGTGTATATTATAAATTCGCAAATAGATTTTGTAAGTCTTATCGCTTAGGCTGTAGACTCACTTTCTGTCGCCATTTTGGATTGCCGAGCATAGGTTGTATTGAGACTTTTACTCATATCCGAGAATATATTATAAATTCGTACAGATTGTAGCTAAGTGTTATCGCTTAAGCTGTATACCCACTTCCTGTCGCCATTTTGGAAATTTGAAACTTGTTTCCAGTCAGAGAGGACAAAGAACACCAAAATTCGGAAAAGCATTTCAAACGCTACGTTTCCATGTCCACCAGTTGGGAAGATATGAGCAAGAAATATAGTTTAAGTATTTTTCTTTTCAATTGGGACCTTTGTCAGTTTTCGGGGAGAAAATAATTGGTTCTATGACAACAAATGTTAATTTTGTTAGGGGGTATAAAAGGATATTGTGCCGAGTACCACACATCAAACCCGAGGTATCTACGGTCATATGTTCGGAACTTATGAGCGATAAAAAAATAACATGGGAATTTTTTGCCAAAGACCCCGACACCGTTTCAGCTTACTAGGACCACATTGCTATGAGTCCAATCCTAGAAGCCACATGCACGCCTGTCTCTCGTATCGCATATGCTAGTAAGCCCGATGACATCATGGGAGAATCACAATTCGCCCCATGATCCCACCTGAACGAACGTCGAACATGCTAGAAGAAAGAGGATCAGGATATGTTATGTTAAAATTACGGCTGACTGTATGCGGTTATAGGTTAATTATCAAAGGGCGCTCTAATATACGACGACACCACCTACAATATACCCCAACATACAATTTAACATGAAGGGTGAGATTTCGATTCGTATATATATATATATACCCAACAAAACTTGGAAACTGTCGTCTGCGAGAGTTATATTTTTGCAACAGAGTATACTTAGCCAATACCTCTCGTGTGCGTTAATTGACATTTGTAAAAGGCGATAACTATTCAAAGAGACGAATTATATTTTGTTTTAACTGTTTTTAGGTACAAAACAATGGCACTGCTTAAATATATATACTTTATAATATATGTATGTAAGAATATTTAAAGTGTTTTTCAATTGAAAACTTTGCACATGTTGTATCTTCATATGTTCTTTCGTGATATATGTGTTATATATTCTAAGCAATAACATGTGCGAGAAGTACTGCACAATTTTTCGCACACAGATGCAACAACTCTAGTGTGTCACTTCACATTTTTAAAATACAATAACTATTTAAAAGAGACGAATTATATTTTGTTTTAACTTTTTTTGGTACAAAGAAATGGCACTGTTTAAATATATATTTATAAGTAGTATATTTGGAGAGTTCTCCGGACGACCTTGTCCAAGGTCATTTGATACCATAACCTATTTGGGCTAAAATTAATCTATATTTTCATATCTTCTGGTGGATTTAGCTAATTCATAGGTGTAGCAAAATGGTCTAATCAAGCTACGGATTCTAAAACTCTCGTACCATGATGATTAACATTAGTAAACTATTTTGGTCAAAATTAAGATATA
The DNA here is from genome assembly GCF_977018435.1 of Lepisma saccharinum. Classification (NCBI taxonomy): domain Eukaryota; kingdom Metazoa; phylum Arthropoda; class Insecta; order Zygentoma; family Lepismatidae; genus Lepisma; species Lepisma saccharinum. Next base: position 22,169,423 of record NC_139231.1, on the reverse strand, counting down.
TTTTTATATCTTCTGGTGGATTTAGCTAATTTCCAGGTGTAGCACACGGCAGAAGGAGTTGACATGTTCTGGCTCACCTAGTACTAGGATGATTAATATTAGTAAACTATTTTGAACAAAATTAAGCTATATTTTCATATCTTCTGTTGATTTAGCTATTCTGTATGTGTAGCAAAATTGTCTTATCATGCTACGAATTCTAAATCCTTCGTACCATGATGATTAACATTCTTGAATATGTAGCTTGGGAATTCTACCCCCAGTGTTAAGTCCACCCCCACTGTTGATTGTTTGGTTTAAGAGTGTATATATTAGTATACTTCTCCTCATGAATTTTCTTACCGTACCTACTTCTGGTCAAAAAAAGAATCAATAATTTTTTAAAAAAAAAATTTAAATTTTTTTTAAAGAAAATTAAGAAAAATTGCCAAAATGAGGACTGATCAAAGAGTCGCACAACCCATGGAAGGACTATAAAAGATGTTGCAATGTACAGTGTCTCTCAAACGTTTTAGGACAACGACATTTTAAACTAGGCAACCCAATTTACACAAGGCGTTGGTGGGTTGCGTGTAGAGTTAGGCTCAATTTCAGGGTTGCCACATGCACAATAGATATTTATAAAATACGCGAAAGGAATAAAAACAAGTAATATTGTATAAAATTATTAAAAATATCACTATTATATCGCAAGTGACAAAATTCTTTCTGAAAGAAAAAAAAAGTTTTTTTAGAATTTCATCGCTGATGAGTCTACAGAAAGGAAAAGAGGTGAGAGAAAACGAAAGGTGACAAAGGAGAGGAGAAAGAGAAAGCGAAAGGAGAAGAGGAAAAGTAGAGGAGAGAAGAAAGAGAGGATAGACGAGGAGAGGAGATGTAGTGAGGAGAATGGAAAAAGATTCTAGGAGAGATGAGGAAAATGGAGCAAAGAAGAGCAGAAGAGGAGACGAGAAGAGGGGAGTGGAGAGTAAAGTAAAGGAGAGAGAAAGAGAAGAACGAAAAGAAGAGGAGAAGACTGCAGTGGAGTCGGAAATCTAAGACAGGAGAGGAGAATCGAGGAGTGGAGGAGATAAGATGCGAGGAAAGTAGGGAAGGCGATATGAGACAAAAGCAGAGCAAGCAGAAGGAGGGGAGAGAAGAAGGAGAAGAAGAAGAGAAGAACAGAAGGGACTGAAGAGAAGAGGTAATTGCAGAAAATATCGTCTCAGCGTCAAGAATTGATGCAATGGTCAAATTATCGACGTGAAACATTTAATAACATTTTGAAATGTATTGGAGAATGTATTAGATCGGTTCGAAATGCCTTTTGGCTTAGTTCAGAGCAAGGTAAAATCTTCCATGTAAGATCTTTGATTTTACCTGCGATTATACCATTAAAAACATGAATGTAATTTGAATATTTATAAGAATTATCCAATTTTTGTCCACTTCTCGGTTCATTGAAATGGATATTTTGTAATTTAATATTTCCCCTCCCCCCATCGTTAATTCCAAACTGAATCATTCCGTTTCACACGGCGTGGACAATGAACACAATGGGATAGCTCTAAAACTTACGAATATTTTCTGCCACCGGAAGGGCTTGAACCTACGACCATCAGATTGACAGTCCTGAACGGTAAACATTACCCTGCAAGCTCTCGCTCCTGAAAGTAAGTAGAAGGAGCTGACCAATGTGAAATGTAGATGCAACTCTCCTCCTACATGTAATGTGCAAACAATACTTGTTCGTAACAAAGAAAAGGAAGGTAGTACGACTCGGCGAAAACATTTAATGGAGAATTGCACATGATGAGAACTTTTCATTCGATATTTGCGGAGGTATCCTTGCATTGAATTCGAGTGGGAAAAGGGGTAAAATTAGTATGTACTGAATTGCAACAAATATAAATAGTTATTTCATTAATATTTGTCAATGTCTTTGAAGCAGTACATAATTATCGTTAGAGTATCATAATTCACGATCTTATACATAAAAATATCTCTTTGAATGTGTGTCAATTCATTTATTTGTTTATTTTTTTAAAAATTCCATATGCAGAACAATGTAACCACTCTACACTGCTATTACAAATAATGTTACCATGTATGGAGGATTGAACCTGGGACCGCTAGCAACCCAATCGAGAACTCTAACCACTACACCACGCCCTTACCTTCGATTGAAACAAATATTCTTAAGTATTCTGTCCCTCCAATATTGTAAATGTTGTTGGGTATACATGTAGTTGAACTTTTACTTTAATTTTGAATTGCTTTCTTGTAGTATAACAGATATCTTTGAGAAATAATTTTCGAAGTGATGAAGAAAAACGAGAATATTGGTAGTTGCGAAAATGCGAGTTATTTCTTCTAACTTATTATTGTGATTAGACATTATTAATGGAAAATATCTAGAGGCTTGAATATTGCAGGACGATATTCCTTTCCTGTGATACTCCAACAGACGAAATTCTTGTTTACTGACGCAAGTGTCGTGTTCAGAACAGTCTTATGAAATGTAGTTGCTGTTGCGTAAGGTAATACGAAATAATTACACCGTTTGCGAACTACCAAATCTGCGCAACGTTAGACGTAAACAGGCGGAAAATTTTATTCATAAAATCACTTCACATTTGACAGTATTAGTCAAGAGAGACTCGTGGGAAACTGTGTTAAGGTGCTGGAGTAAATACTTCTTATTTTTCTTCCTCGAAGAACAACAATTTTTAAAGTAGAGTAACAGTCGTTTTGCTCTTTCTTATTTCTTTTAAATTCTTCTACATTCCTTTAATTGGGTTAAAAATAAATACAAATATTGCTTGCATTTCTGTCATTGACGTAGACCAGTCCCATACGCAGGATATCTTTGAGGGAGGGGCCAGACCCAAATTTATAATGTATTTATATATATGAAAGAGAGAGAGAGACAAACATTACAAAATAGTTCAAATAGTGCGAGCGCCATTGAAAAGTCATGATAGGAATTATTATTACAATAAAGAACATGTCTAATTGTGAGTTAAGAAAAAGGAATAATAAAGAGACATTCTCGCATCACGATTGCAGTTCGAAAAAGTCGGGGCAGGGATTGAAAGTAACGCACTGTCCTGACAAAATCGCTGAATCGGACGTTTGGTAGTCTTGCATCAATGATTATAAAACTAAACTACCCAATATTGCAGCCTGAAGACTTTTGCGCAAGAAACAGATTAATTTATGTAAGAACAAAATTGAAATTTTTACATATTTCTAAAATCGACGATGTTATTTTCGTAGTTATTGATAGGTTCACATTTAAATATTTTTTCAAGGTTCGAGGGGGGCATGGCCCCCATGCCCCCTGGGTACTGGCCTGACGTAGACAGTGGGAGAGAAATTTCGGAGAATCTTTCTATTAAATTTTAATATTTAAATTATAACAATCCTATAGCGCTACAGCCCAATATTGGGCCAAGGCTTACCTACCGACTGCTGGCCTCCCCCCACTCGGGCCACCAAGGGGACGTGGAGATCTGCAGCCAGACTAGGGGGACGGGTGGTCTGCCCGACAGACCCCCAGCCGTTGTAGGACTTCGCGACCGGATTACGCTCACTCACTCGGAGCTACCCAATTTCCTCACGATGGTGGGTTGCCACCGACCCTATACACAGACCAAAAATTCCCGGGATCGAACCTATACTCAGATAGGTTAAACCGTTTATTGACAATAGTGAACTTTTGGTTTAATAGATAATATTTGGTTTTAAACGACGGGAGAATATTGGTCAAATTTCCTTTCGTGCCCTTTTGAGAGAATATATACTTCTACAATAGCAATCGCGTTCGGAAACCGTGAAAAAAAATGACTTGGTTTTCAAAGGCAGACAAGCTTGGTAGCGTAGCTTGCTCGCGTTCAAAGTGACTCACTCACGCTATTCAAGGTCGCTTCTTATCGCAAAACACTGTGCGTCGATGCACAACGTCTGCACCCAGCAAGTTACAAGTGACCAGAGTCGAATTTGAAAGAGAATCTGAAGAATGATAGATTTCATCAGAGGCGGTTAGGTGGGCACTAGCTCAACATGCAATAGTTTAAGTCATAATTTCTGACAAACAAGAAATCTTATGGAATAAGTATATTATAATATATTGTCTATCCGCTCCTTTTTAACAATGTAAGCTCGAAGACAATCTGTATTCCATTTGTTTATATTGGCAACTTGGTCAACCGGAGGTTATTATAAGGAACTATTTCCTAGATGTTCATGTAACCGTTATAAAATTACAAATAAAGTATATTCACAAGCTTAGATATACTAACAACGAAGAAATAAATGCAGAGTTAAATTTCAAATGCATGTGTATACAGTAATTCTAGAAGTACAGAGCTATATCTGAGTATTGCACTTCTTTTTGCAGGATAACGTTTACAATATTGCGCACCCATAAATTTTAACTCAATCAATCAATCAATCAATTTACAATATTGACGCGACAGAATAATTAAGAACTGTTGCTCCAAGGGAAACAAAGGGCGTAGTGTATTGGTTAGAGTTCTTGAGAGCATTGATTGCGGTCCCAGGTTCGATCCTCCATACTAGGCGTTCTTTTTTAATTCTCCTTTTATTATAAACAAGAGCATGGTAACATTATTTGTAATAGCAGTGTATAGTGGCTACATTGTTCTGCATATGGAATTTATAAAAAAAAATAAACAAATAAATGAATTGAGACACATTCAAAGGGATAGTTTCATGTATAACATCGTGAATTATGATACTCTAAAGATACTTGTGTACTGCTTCAAAGACATTGACAAATATTAATGAAATAACTATTTATATTTGTGGCAATTCAGGACATACTAATTTTACCCCTTTTTCCACTCGAGTTCAATGCAAGGATACCTCCGCAAATATCGAATGAAAAGTTCTCATCATGTGCAATTCTCCATTAAATGTTTTCGCCGAGTCGTACTACCTTCCTTTTCTTTGTTACGAACAAGTATTGTTTGCACATTACATGTAGGAGGAGAGTTGCATCTACATTTCACATTGGTCAGCTCCTTCTACTTACTTTCAGGAGCGAGAGCTTGCAGGGTAGTGTTTACCGTTCAGGACTGTCAATCTGATGGTCGTAGGTTCAAGCCCTTCCGGTGGCAGAAAATATTCGTAAGTTTTAGAGCTATCCCATTGTGTTCATTGTCCACGCCGTGTGAAACGGAATGATTCAGTTTGGAATTAACGATGGGGGGAGGGGAAATATTAAATTACAAAATATCCATTTCAATGAACCGAGAAGTGGACAAAAATTTGGATAATTCTTATAAATATTCAAATTACATTCATGTTTTTAATGGTATAATCGCAGGTAAAATCAAAGATCTTACATGGAAGATTTTACCTTGCTCTGAACTAAGCCAAAAGGCATTTCGAACCGATCTAATACATCCTCCAATACATCTCAAAATGTTACTGAATGTTTCACGTCGATAAGTTGACCAATGCATCAATTTTTGACGCTGAGACGATATTTTCTGCAACTACCTCTTGTCTTCAGTCCCTTGTGTTCTTCTCTTCTCCTTCTCCTTCTTCTTTCCCCTCCTTCTGCTTGCTCTGCTTTTGTCTCATATCGCCTTCCCTATTTTCCTCGCATCTTATCTCCTCCACTCCTCGATTTTCCTCTCCTGTCTTAGATTTCCGACTCCACTGCAGTCTTATCCTTTTCTTTTCGTTCATCTCTTTCTCTCTCCTTTACTTTACTCTGCACTCCCCTCTTCTCCTCTTCTTTGCTCCATTTTCCTCATCTCTCCTAGAATCTTTTTCCATTCTTCTCACTACATCTCCTCTCCTCGTCTATCCTCTCTTTCTTCTCTCCTCCACTTTTCCTTTTCGCCTTTCGCTTTCTCTTTCTCCTCTCCTTTGTCACCTTTCGTTTTCTCTCACCTCTTTTCCTTTCTGTAGACTCATCAGCGATGAAATACTAAAAAACCTTTTTTTTCTTTCAGAAAGAATTTTGTCACTTGCGATATAATAGTGATATTTTTAATAATATTATACAATATTACATGTTTTTGTTCCTTTCGCGTATTTTTATAAATATCTATTGTGCATGTGGCAACCCTGAAATTGAGCGTAACTCTATACGCAACCCACCAACCCCTTGTGTAAATTGGGTTGCCTAGTTTAAAATGTCGTTGTCCTAAAACTTTTGAGAGACACTGTGCCACCATTCAGTTCCTCACACATGTGCACGCTTTCGATCGTGTTCCTGAATACCCTATGGAGTGTATGACATGAAATGTTGTCCACAGTACGTTGAATATTCGTCTTCAGTTCATCCAAAGTGTGTGATGCGTAACGTAGGCCGCAGACTTCAGAAATCCCCAGAGGAAGAAGTCCGGCGGAGTGAGATCGGGAGACCTGGGCGGCCATAGTGGCTTCGTAATGATGCGCCGAGGTAACACAGATTCAAGAGAATCCATGCTCACACGAGAGACATGGGCTGTTGCACTGTCCTGCTGAAACCATGTTCTGTCCACTTCGTCGTCAGTCAGAGATTCATAGAATTGTTGTTTCGAAAAAAGAGAATAAACATTTTGTTTCAAGACATAGCACACCACATGCCGATCTTTTGGGCGTGAAGGGGCGACTCATGCAGTAAATGTGGATTGTCAGTCGACCAATAACGGGAACTTTGTGTCTCCAGCAAAATCTATATATAAATACAATACCCAAAATATTTTACAATTTTTGGTACACTTAAGCATAAACTTGTGTCTCCAGCAAAATCTATATATAAATACAATACACAAAATATTTTACAATTTTTGATACACTTAAGCATAAACTTGTGTCTCCAACAAAATCTACATATAAATACAATACCCAAAATATTTTACATGTTTTGATACACTTAAGCTTAGACTTGTGTCTCCAGCAAAATCTATATATAAATACAATACCCAAAATATTTTATAATCTTTGATACACTTAAGAAAGATTAGTTTCTATTCAATTTTTAAAAGTATTTGTACTAAATATATTGTCCCCAAGTAAGATCAAAATATTGATATATCCAGAAAAATGTATATATAAATACCAAATAAAATAAACAATGCCTAAAACTGAATGCCCCAAATATGGTAAATTCATATCCAAAACAAATTTGTCAAAACACTTGATAATATGTACTGGTCAACCAAAAGATCCTAAATTACCAACCCAAACCTGTCCCTATTGTAGAAATCATATTGACATACCTAATATGAGCAGACATAAGAAGAGTTGTGAATTTCAAACATCAACCAGCCAGACTAATCCAAGATAAAGAAAAGCAAATATAACTCCAACTAATGGTCCAAATCAAAATAAAGTAGATTGTTGACTACACCTAGTGCAACAGCTTTTGGTGGTCGTCTCAATGATTACCCTTTTGAATCAGAGCTGCACTGTGATATCAACAATTTCTTGAATAACATAAAATCTTGAATAGTAGAACTCCTTAGAAATGAACTTAAAATAAATCTATCAAGTTTTATACTACTCTATCCTCTGAATATGAGAGACCTGATAAAACACATCATACATTTTGCCATTGTTCCAAGATTCAGACTCTATATTTGAGTGACATAGATAATTTGGAAAATATTTATGCTCAGATTATGGACACATTACTCACAAAACCTGAGGAATTTGAGGCTAAATGATCTGGTTGCAAATTATGTGGACTCCCACATAAACTAAACTGAAAATAAGTCAATTCCCAACTCTCTCTGCTTCTACTTATGTCCATCTACCAGTAGATATTCAGAACGAGAAAGCAGTGGTTAATATAAAAAATAAAGATAACAAGTTTATTCTTCACCGAATTCATTGAAAAAACAATCCAGAGCTAGTTCATCATTATATTCAGTATGGGACAGAGTATAAACATATTTTGTCAGGTATCCAATATCCTGTTGCTATATCTGATACAGAAAAATTGAAAAACAAGCAAGAGAACTCTTAGCAATTAATTTGTATGCCTATACAGAGAATAATTTTGTATATCCTCTCAGAATAAATATTATGCTAATATGCTAATGCTATTGTTATCAATTTGTTACTTATTTCAGATGACAAAAAATTCCATTACTGTCAAATTCGTAATCTTTCTCGTCTGGTTAGAAGCCAAATAACTAAACATAATGGGGGAAATTGCTATCCAGAAACTTAAAGAACACAAACAATACTCTGGTCAGAACAAACCTGTACGTATGATTATGCTCAAACCAAAAGAAGTTGAGAAATTCAAACAACGCAAGGCCCTGTTGGAGCATCCAGCTACAATAATAGCAGATTTTGAGGCATTTTTGAAACTATTTAACAATTCAGACCATGATCTTGAAATATCTTCTTCTACACCTTATGAACTCCATGAGGTCTGTAGTTATGGTTATGTAGTTGTGTGGCGAAATTCATTAAAATTTAATGAGTCTTATTTATACAGAGGAACTAATGCTCTCAAACACATTTTCCAAAAAATAAGAGAAGAAGTAAGAAAAATTGGTAAAATATTATCTGTGTCAAAACCAAGAGTAGCATTATCTGCTGGTGAAGAACAATTATATGATGCTACTGAGATTTGCCCACAGTCCAATTCATATTTTAAAAATGAAAATAAGAAAATTCATCATCAGACCATTTCACAGGAAAAAAATTGTGGGTTTTGTGCAACAGCTGTAATCTCAAAATACAAGGAGACAAATTGGTCCCTATATTCTTTCATAATGGCAGTGTCTATGAGTTCCACTATTTAATTAGGCATTTAAGTTATGATACCGAGCATATAGATGTTATAGCAGAAAATCAAGAAAGATACATACCCTAAAAAAAATGTCATGCACTATATGATGTCGTTCACTCGAACTCGACCCTCGACCACGTTCCAAATTTCGGAGGCAGGTTGTTGATGATCTTGATGAGCTACCCTATGCCATTGCTGTCGTTCACGATGAAGTTTGCGAGTTTGGAGCTGATCACGTCCACGATGCTTACCTTCTCGTTGTGGAAATTACGGTTACCGGCATTTTCTTCGCCTGCGATGACCAGCAAACGGTCCACGAGCTTCCTCACGTCGTCCACCCACACAAACTCCTTGGGCAGGGTGATGTAGCGTTTGACGCCGCTGCTTGTTTTGATCTGGTTCCATATCGGCTTGATGAGGTTCTTGTACTTTTCGCCGCTGCTGAATTTGACACAATTCTGCGTGGAGTAGTTGTTTTGATACAGAACGTCCATCATGATCAACATTTACGTGTAACTTTGTTTATCCTCGTCGGTGTAATCTCTTGGCTGCTTTTTGGTGATGAGCTTCCAAAGTCCCACCGTGCCGTGATACCTGGTCCAGCTGTTTTTTTTCGCCCAAATTGATTTTCACGTCTTCACCCTCGAACGTGACTTTCGATTTTCCGAACTTCCAAACTCCGCCCTCGTTGGGTTCCACGCTCGGATACAATCCAAAAACTTCGTCCTTGTAGAATTTCCCGGTGCTTAGGTAATTTCTTGTCAACGGAACCAGGTCGACTAGCTTTTCGGAAAAGGTGCTGCCTAGGGCCTGACGTCTCGGCTGCGGTGCGAGTTCGAACGGAGTACTGTAAATTCTGGATATCGGTGTGGGTACGATATAATTTCGAGCGGCGAGCGGTACGAGCTCGTTGATCAACCCTTTGCTTTGCTCGGTGACATCTTTGATTTCTTTACCGAGCCCGGTTTTTGGTATCGATGATAGGTTGGTCCTGGCTCTTTTGCTATTCGTAAGTTCCATGATTCTCTGATTTCCACCCCTTGAACCGTTTCGCCAGGTAGTCGCGCAGCTTCAGGTTATTGTCTGCGAGTTTGTGTTTCGTCCTCGTTTGGACATTATGTTATTTTATGTAACGTTTCAACGTTCGTGAAGTTGTTGATTTTGTTTCTGTATTATCCATTGTTCAGTTTTCTCGTCATGTCTATCGTCTCAAATCCAAAGTCGTCCCGGTTCCAGCACGACGCGCAGAAATTCGAAAATTAGTTTAAGCTCAAATCTCCACCCACATTGTCGTCATGCACATGCTTGAAGTTGGTGGCATCCTGACGAAACAGGCACACAAGAGTAGAGTAAATATGTACTTCTGAGGCCAACTTTGATTTCTTGACCAAACGACCACAAAAAGTTAAAAAACTCACTTTCTCTCCCCGTTCCGCGCCTCATTTATTGCGCTGACGATGTTTCACGGGGGCAAAAAGGCAGTGATGAGTGAAAGATGAGCTCTCGTTCTCTCATCCTCCTCATCTTTCTCATCTTTCTCGTTGTTCTCTCATTCTCTTTTTATTCTCCTCTCATCCTCTTATATTTTTTTTTATTCTCTCATTTTTTTATTCTCTTATTTTCTTATTTTTTGAAAGATGAGTGCATCTTATCGTAATTTTCCAAGTCTGGGACCAAATGTTTATATATCGTGACCTACGTAAACCTCTCCTCTTATTCTCTTATTCTCTCATTCTCTTATTTTTTGAAAGATGAGTGCACTTTATCGTAATTTTCCAAGTTTGGGACCAAATGTTTATATATTGTGACCTACGTAAACCTCTTCTCTCATCCTCTTATTCTCTCAATCTCTCAATCTCTCATTCTCTCATTCTCTCTACCTTTAGAATATTGTCGTCAACATTTTAGAGAGATGAAGTTGGAGTGCTGGAATCAACGGGGCCAAATGTTTATATATTGTGACCTACGTAAACCTCTTCTCTCATCCTCTTATTCTCTCAATCTCTCAATCTCTCATTCTCTCATTCTCTCTACCTTTAGAATATTGTCGTCAACATTTTAGAGAGATGAAGTTGGAGTGCTGGAATCAACGGGGCCAAATGTTTATATATTGTGACCTACGTAAACCTCTTCTCTCATCCTCTTATTCTCTCAATCTCTCAATCTCTCATTCTCTCATTCTCTCTACCTTTAGAATATTGTCGTCAACATTTTAGAGAGATGAAGTTGGAGTGCTGGAATCAACGGGGCCAAATGTTTATATATTGTGACCTACGTAAACCTCTTCTCTCGGGGAGGGAACGATGTGCCCACACACACACACACACACACACACACACACACACACACACACACACACACACACACACACACACGTATGGCTCTTATTATTTCCGTATTGTAACACAAGCAAACAAACAAACAAAATAATAATTGTTGTTTTTTTAGGATACCTGGCCCCTAACCTCGCCAGGGTGCGTGGTGCCCAACCCAAAAAAGTTCTAACGGCGAAATCATCACGAGTTTAGATTTGTACTGCGAATGTTGTCAAAAATTTAATCAATGTTGTTTATTCTCGATGCTAGAATCTGACATAGATTATTCTCTAAAAACGAAAATCGATAATCCTATGCCAAGCCCCCAAGCTATTCAGCCAATTTCTAATGTTCGCGTGGATAGCGACGCTCGGTAGAATTTTTCCTGTCCCTGTGGAGAAATTGTGTTTCATCGCTCAATGTAACATTTTCATCACGGACCAAACTATCGACAGCAACCCCTCCCGGAACCCATTCATCTTACATCCTTTTTCGCCCGAAGAGATTTTATTTTTTTTCAGCTTTCCCACGGTTCTGAATAAAGAATCTGTTACATCCCCGATAACAATAGATTCAGAAGCGGATGCGGCGGAAGCAAACACAGCAGCATCTTCCGCTTTTTGAGTTTTGTGCTGGGAATCGTTTGTTTCACACACCACACCCCGACGGGGCGTGGAATAGAGGCCGAGGGGAAAATAAACGACAATACATGCATGGGTGGAACTGTCAACGCCCCGTTTATTGTTATTTGTCCCTACAGAATATTGTGCACATCACAAAAATCTTTTGTTGAAAAAAATATGGCATGAATGAATTAGTTAACAAGGGTTTTATTTGCTAGGATATTGACCATAGCCCTCATTGTGTTTTCACCAAAGAGAGTCGCGTGGAGTAGAGAGGAGAGAAGGAGAAAAAAAAGAGGAGTTCCTATATAACGTAGTAGTTTCTTCTTTGTACATTATTATCATAGTGAACGTCAATCGTGGCAGTTCAGTATTCTTAATTGTTTGTCTGGCAGTATACATATATATCATTGTGGAAGTTTTAGTGAGCTACAAGTTTTTATTTTGAAGTTTTTCTATCTCTTTTGAAGGGTGAACGTCAATTGTGGGAGTTCAGTATTTTTAATTGTTTGTCTGGCAGTATACATATATATCATCGTGGAAGTTTTAGTGAGCTACAAGTTTTTATTTTGAAGTTTTTCTCCATCTCTGTTGAAAGGTAAGTTTTTATTTTCATGATATATTAATATTTTTGTTTTGCGTCTGACACACACATATTCAGAGGAGCCATAAAAAATTGACACACACTTACATGTCCCATATTTTTTAACCTCCTACAACAGTGCACACACACATACATACATACATACATACATACATACATACATACATACTGTTTGCGTCTAATATATATGTGGAAGGAAAAAATATCTAGCATTTTTTAACTTTTTTTCCTTCTGTTTCAGTGCGCTTTCCACTACCATCACCACAACCCCCCCAAAAAATTTCTCTGTGTATATATATATAAATAACAGAAGGAAAAAATGGAACCGCAACCAGGTCCCTCCGGTCTTGTGGCATGTCGCAACTGTCGAAAGTTGATTTCTAAACCTAATATTGCTAGGCATTTGAAAAAATGTCGTCTACCGAAACATGATGACGCCCCCCCGGCAAAGAAATCTCGCATTGATGAGCATGAGGAGGGTGCTTTGAATAAAAGTGCACGCATCATGACTTATAAATCTGGAAGCGATGAAAAGTGTGACTCGAGCATCTTCCTCAACAATGTGAAATCTCTGGTAGTCGATAAATTACGTGATTGCCTCGTCAATGTTGCAATTAAAATTCATCTCGTCTTGACTCTGCTGTATGAGAAAGTTGTCTCGTCCGAGTCAAGCACTTTCAGCTTTTACGTAGGGTGTGAGAGCTTACACGATGACAATAACGAGGATCTTGACGAGATAGTGACACGGCTATTTGAGCACTTGACACAAAAACAAGAAGAGTTTGAAGGTAGAGGAAGTGGATGGAGTCTTTGCGGTCGCAGCCACATGTTAGAACTTCGAGTCTGCAATTTCAAACCATTACGCAGCACTCAAAAAAAAACAAAAAAACAAAAAAAGCAAAATGCAGTGTTGAACATACAAAGTAATGATCAGAAGAGTTTCTTATGGTCTGTCATCGCCGCATTACACCCAGCTAATAATCACCCCCAACGTCTGTCCAATTACAGAGGATACGAGGGAAGATACGAGAATATGATGAGAGGAATTTCCTATCCTGTGCCTCTGAATAAGATCAATCAATTTGAAAAAAACTATAGAGAGGAAAAAGAAGAATATATCGATATTTCTGTGTTTGGGGTTGACGATTGCGACAACATTCGTGTGTTAAGACCTGCGAGAAGCCAGAATAATGTAATTCGACTCTTGCTTGTAGATGGTCGTTACAGTTTGATACGAAATTTCTCAGGATTAGTAGGAAGACAGATCAGCAAGCATCACGATAAGATCGAAATTTGCGATCGGTGTTTGAGAATTTTTCGCGGAGGTAAGAAGATGAGAGAACAGCACAAGTGTTTTGGCTCCGTGAATGCAGAACCCGAAGATGTCATGCCGGAACCCGGAACCAAGATGAAATTTCAGAAACACCAGGCTCTTCTCCACCATCCCGTCGTCCTTTATGCCGACTTTGAAAGCTTCCAAGTTCCCATGACGTCTTGCGACCCTGATCCCTCTACCTCAAGTACGACCCAAATTTTTCACCACGAGCCTTGCAGTTTCTCCATCTACGGAGAAAAATTGAATGATGTCATCTTGTATTGCGGACCTGATGCGGCAAAACATTTTGTTGAGAAGATAGCGGAATGCGCGAGAGAACTTGCACCCAGCCTGAAAGGCTCTTACGTTTCTCCACCTCCTCTCACAACAGAACAACAACAGAGACATGACGCGGCGACAAGATGCGAGGAGTGTAACCAGGCTTTCACCGCCGAAAATTACAAGGTCGTCCACCATAACCACCAGAATGGATTATTTCTAAGCACCATCTGTAATTCGTGCAATCTCAAGATTAAGGAGTCGCATTTTGTTGCCGTGTTTCTGCACTACACGGAGAAGTACGACACACATCTCTTCGTCAAAGAACTCCACAACATAACTTCTCGAATCAGCATCATCCCGAGAACAAGCGAGAAATATATTGTGGTGAGAGTGTGGATCCCTCTCCAAGAAGGAGGAAGTGTGGAAGTGCGAATCCTGGACTCTTACAATTTCCTGTCCTCCAGCCTCGCAAGCCTTGCATCTCAACTTGGCGACGAAGATCTTGTGGCCACCAAGCAAAAATGTTTTTCGGGGAGAGATGAGAATTTGAATCTGTTGCGTCGCAAGGGTGTCTACCCCTACGAGTACGTCAACAATTTCGAGAAATTTGACGAGACGGAACTTCCACCCCGGGAGGTATTTTATTCTTCTCTCACGGAGGACGTCTGTTCCGAAGAGGACTACGAACACGCTCGTAGTGTGTGGACGGCATTCAATTGCCAAACTTTTCGCGATTATCACGATCTTTATCTGAAATTGGACGTGACACTTCTGATGGATATTTTCGAATCGTTTCGTAAGAGATGCATCGCGATATACAAGTTGGATCCTACGTATTTCTTCACCACACCGGGATTGACTTGGGAATCGATGATGAAATACACCAACGTGGAACTGGGCCTCATCGCAGAGAAGGAACAGTATGCTTTCATGGAGAGTGCGATACGGGGTGGCATCGTCCAATGTCCCCGACGCCATGCTCAAGCAAACAATCCTCATACGCCTGGTTACGATGCATCGAAACCCAACACCTATATTGTCTACTGGGATGTCAACAACCTGTACGGCCACTCCATGTCCCAGTGTCTTCCCATCAGCGACTACGGGTGGATGACCGAAGAGGAACTCTCCTGCGAAGATTTTCTCAACTGGAGCGAAGATAATGAATGGGGCTGTTTCTTGGAAGTGGATCTCGATTATCCCGAAACGCTTCATGAGAAACATCACGGATTGGCCCTGGCCCCCACCAGGGAGAAGCCACCTGGAGGATCGGAGCCAAAACTCATACTAAGCATGGAGAACAAGCGGAATTACGTTCTGCACTACCGACTCCTCCAATTTTACATAAGTCACGGCTTGCAGTTGAAGAAAGTTCATAGAGGATTGAAGTTCCGACAGAGCAAGTGGCTCGAACCGTACATAGCCGAGAACACGCGCCGCAGAGCGCAATCAACATCGCCTGCAGACAAGGATCTGTACAAACTGTTCAATAACACCATCTACGGCAAGACGATGGAGAACGTGCGTAATTACATCGACGCAACGTTGGTCACGGACGAAAAGAAATTTGAGAAGATCGTCGCGTCACCCTACTTCAAAAACTTCACTATTTTCGACGAGAATCTAGTATTTGTTGAGAGGAACAAGAAGCAGGTGATGCTCAACAAGCCGATTGCCATAGGTGCCACCGTCCTTGAACTATCAAAATTGCACATGTACCAATCGTACTACGATCAGTTTCAACCTTTTTATGGAGATAACATCCAAATATGTTACATTGACACGGATAGCTTCATTTTTCTAATCCAAACACCAAGCCTCGAACATGATCTGACTAAGATGAAGCATCTGTTTGATTTTAGCAACTTACCATCAGGCCATCACTTACATTCGACAGAAAACAAAATGACGATTGGAAAGTTCAAAGATGAAGCGGCTGGTAATTACAGCAGGGAATTTGCGGGGCTTCGTGCCAAAATGTACTGTGTAAAGATTACAGAAGAAAAAGAGATCAAGAAGGCGAAGGGGGTAGGAAAAATAAGTACCAGCAAATTTAGCATCCAAGACTACAAAGAATGCCTTTTTCATGGTAAAAGGCAACTTAGCACCGATTATCGCATTGCAAGTAAATTGCATGATTTGCACACGACGCGCGTAACCAAGGTCGCATTGGATGGCAGAGACAACAAGTTACGCGTTCTCGATTGTCAAATCCACACGCGAGAGTGGGGGCACTACAATAAAAGCGATAAATGTGACGTGTGTTAACCGTAACCCCATAGTCATGAAGTCCGCTGTGTTTTTGAAGAAGAATGGCAGACGGAGGAAAAGAATAAAAAAGGGAGCCCTCGGGCGATGAAAAATAAGAGTTGAATTTAATGAGCCTCGGTTTGAGCGGGCTTAACAACATAATAACAGGTTGCAACTTTTCATCGCCCGAGGGCTCCCTCTTTCATTCTCTTCCTGCGTATGTTTTGAAGAATAGCAAAAAAGCACGATGTGTTAAATAACTAACAAGAACAATGAATCTCTTTGGTTTTCGCAAACAAAGCAACATGGACACTGCAGCACCAAATTTCAATAACCTCTTACCTTCCGTGTTATCTAAACTCAACGCTTTGTTAATCATTCACCTCAACAGCATTTGGACGGAAATAAATAACGACGTGGGCAAGATGTTTTATGTTTTTAATAACAATTTACATTTCTATGAAATTCCGATCGACGGGAAACTTCAAATCACCGTGAATCCGGAGAACGCAGGCGAAATCAAAATTTCTACCGGCAAGAACATTTTTCGAATCAAGCACGATAAGATACTTTCTAACATGTCGTACGATGTGTCTGCAGGAGATTATCTTTACGTGGAACTCCTAGGAGATTACGACAAACTTATTCCTCTCTTCGTAGAATTACGAATCGTCTATCCTATTATAAATAACCGTTAACCAAAATGCCTAACGACATTTTCGGTAACACTAAGCGTGTAGACCATGCAGAAGAGATTCTCATGCTGGACGTTCGAGTTAAGAAGTTGAGGACCGATTTGATCGCTTTGCAGGAGGCCTTAAACAAAAGTTTAGAGTCTGAGATCGCTACGCTCCAAACGCAATGTCTCGATCCCATTCTGAAAATCGATTCCGAACTGAAAACACTGATAAAAAATTATGTTGACGTACCTTCTTACGACAACATTCAAAATATACAGTTGAGCATGGATTCGCTTCAAAATGATTTGGCCAAATTACAGCAATTTCAATCGAAAAATGAAGATTTGGAAAAATTGAAACTCGAAATCGAAGAGCGAACTTCCGCAATAGAAAAGAATTTCTCTGAACTTCAAACCATCGTGAACGATATTGATATAGAACGCTTGCAGGTTGTTGTTTCTAAATTACAAGAAGAATTCACTGACACGTTGGAAGAAATCAAATCCAAGTTGCAGACTTTGGAAGATACAATGACGAACCTACCATCGTCGGACGAACTGCAGGTCATCGGTAAAAGCGTCGCGAACATAAAAATTCAACTGGAGGCTTATCAAGATTTCGAACACATTCAAACCACCATCGCTACGCTTCAGGCGTCCTTGGAATTGATCAACGAAGAAATTAAAAATATTCACGCTGAAGCGAGAGCGTTGACGAGCATTCAAGACACGTTGAGCACGGTTCAGCAGAAGATCGAATATTTAGAAAATTTGAACGTCGAAACGAATCTCGCTCATTTTCATCACGTACTGGACAACATACAGGGTGACTTGGAATCGTTACGAACGAGCGTGCCTTCAAGTGAAGATTTGGAAAAATTGAAAACGGCGGTGACGGCACTATCCGATTCGAACGACATCAAAAGTTCATTGAGCGATCTCGAGAGTAAAGTGGCCAATCTCCCCACCTCCAAAGAATTACACGCTTTGAAAAGGAACATATCACGTATGCTGAAACGACTGGAAACGGAAACAGCGAACGTGGAACAGATTCGAGACGAACTTGCTTCGCTGGTGTCGACGCTGCCCACTTCGCAGAGCGTCGCCGACCTTCACACGCAGTTTACAGAGATGCGAATCATCGTGAACGATCTTACCGAGAAGAGCTCGAAATTGAATCAAATCGAGAACCTTCAGAACATTGTCGTCAACATCAGAGATCAAGTTGGAGTGCTGGAATCAAGGCAGGAATCGACGCTGGCCTCTTTCGGTGCCAAGTTGCAAGAACTCAACGAAAGCTACAAGCAGTTGAACGTGGAAGTGAAAATCAAACCGTCATTTTCTACCGTAACGGATACCATAGTCGAGCATTTGGTGCCCGTACAAAACACACTGGGTCAGCTTCACAGCAACCTCGTTAGCATCGATACTAAATTCGCTAAACTGTATTCTCTGCAAGCCATCGAAATCAACAGCGTTCCCAATCAACAGAGAATCTCCACCTTCGTCGAAGGTAACAAACTGTACATGCTACATCCTTATCATCCGTACTACAAGTTTCTCCTCGATGGCACGATTCAGATAAACGAATTTTCGTACTGGTCTCACGGCAGAAAAGCTAGCGTTCCCACCATGACTTTGATATCGAATCGTGGTGTCCAGAAAGCAGGAAACATTCCTCTGGCGCGTTGGAACGAAACGCGCAACATATATGAAATACACGAAGACGAAGATCTTACTGTTTTCGACGTGAGTGCCGGCGATAAGCTGATCATTCAAAACACGAGCGAAGTGCCACCCTCTTTGAATCCTATCACGCTTGTGCTTCTTTTGAAACGTAATCTCTAAAAATAATAAAAAATGTCTAGGCAAGCCATCGTCCAAGAATTGCATAGACCTGCACGCCGCAACTACGAACGTTTGGCTGTGGTAACCAAGGGAATCGACGACCTCTGGGAAAGCGACCTCGTCGAAATGAGTAGCGGCAAGTTAAAAAACGTGCATAAATTGAACAATGGCAACAAGTACCTCCTCACTGTCATAGACACATTTTCGAAATTCGCATGGGCTCTACCTTTGAAGGCGAAAACAGGAACGTGCGTCACGGAAGCATTCAAGACAATTTTTCGCGAAAGCGGCGGCAGACGACCTCGGTTTCTGCACACGGACAAAGGGAAGGAATTTTACAATGCCGTATTCCAAAAGTTTATTCGGAAACACAACGTTCATCATTACTCGACCTTCAGTGACGTCAAGGCCAGCATTGTGGAAAGATTCAATCGCACTCTGAAATCGCGCATGTGGTCACGTTTCACGCTTCAGGGAAGCTACAAGTGGGTCATCATTCTTCCGGAACTTGTTAACGACTATAATCACACACGGCACGCAACGATAGGCATGAAGCCAGCTGACGTTACCAGGTCTGACGAACAACGTTTAATTTCTAGCGTTTACTGTCCAAAGTACACGCCCACGACAAAAAAAGCTAAATACAAAATTGGAGAACAGGTGAGGGTCAGTAAATTGAAGCGAACGTTCGACAGGGGTTTTACACGAAACTGGAGTACTGAACTTTTTACCGTGGTTCGAGTTCTACCTGGGAACCGTCACACGTATATAATAAAAGACAGTGGCGGTGAAATTTTATTGGGGCGCTTCTACGAGGAGGAACTCTCTAAAACTAAATACCCTGACACGTACCTTATCGAAAAAGTTTTGCGCAAGAGAGGCAACAAACTTTTGGTGAAATGGCTGGGACTTCCGGAAACAAGTTGGATCGATTCAAACGAAGTGATTCTATGAGTACGTGGAATGTTGTGAAACGTTTACCTAATTCGGAAAGTCAAACAAAGAAAAAAAACGGCGAGTTGCTCCCCGACAGCATCCGCTGTCTGATCGTAGGACCCTCGGGGTGTGGAAAAACGACACTGCTCGTGGACAATTTTCTCCTTGCACCGAATTGGTTAGATTGGAAGAACAGGCACCTGTACGTGTTCTCGAAAAGTTTAGAGCAATCCAAATACCAGCAACTGATGAAACTGTACGATGGTCTGGACATTGCAACGTTCGCCTCGGAAATAAAACCACTCGACGATTGTCGTGAAAATTCAGTCGTTGTGTTCGACGACGCCATCCTGGAAAATCAAAATGAAATTCGCAACTTTTTCACGCAAGGCCGTCACAAAGGAATGGACTGCTTCTACCTAGCTCAAACGTTTTCCAAAATTCCAAAACAGTTAGTACGCGACAACGCTAATTTCATATGTTTGTTTCGTCAAGATCACACCAACCTCAAGCATGCGTACGATGACTACGTAGGCGGAGACATGAACTACAATCAATTTTCGGAAGGCTGCTCTACTTGCTGGAACGGTGACGATTTCGGATTTGTGACGATCGACATGACGAGAAAACCCAACGATGGAAAATACAGAAACAAAATCAACGACTTTCTAAACGTTGCAACGTTGTGAGAAACGACGTATATAAATAACGTCATGACGAAACGAAAAATTGAAGACGAAAATCTCAAGCTTCGCGATTACCTCGCGAAACGCTTCAAAGGTTGGAAATCCGAGAATCGCGGATTCTACGAAGAGAAGAAACGTCAGGATCAACCTGTGATCGATGCCATCAGCGGTCTAGGTAAAGAAATTAAAAGTGTCACGGAACAAAATAAAAATTTGATTAATGAACTCGTACCACTCGCAGCTAAAAGTTACGCCGTACCCACGCCCATTTCAAGCATTCCTTCGACGCCGTTCGAACTGAAGGATGCACCGGCACGACGTCGAGCCATAGGCAGCACGTCGTCGTCTTCGGATAAAATCGAGTTGGGACCTTTGGCACGAGACTACCTGAGTACAGGGAAATTCGACAAGGATGAAGTGTTCGGATTGTATCCCAGCATGGAAACCAGCGAAGGCGGCGGTGTGGTGTGGAAGATTGGGAAATCGAAGGTGACCTTCGAAGGCAACGACATTAAAGTCAATTTAGGCGACAAGGATAGTTGGACCAGATATCCGGGTACGGTGGGACTGTGGGAACTCGTTGCCAAAAAGCAGCCGAAAGATTACACCGACGAAGATTACCAGAGTTACAAGGAAATTCTGATCATGACGGATGCCTTGTACCAGAACAACGACGCCTCGCAGAATAGGGTGAAATCGAGCAGCGGCGAGAAGTACAGGAATCTCATCAAACCGATTTGGAACCAGGTCAAAACAGGCAGCGGGGTCAAACGCTACAACACGTTACCCAAAGAATTCGTTTGGGTGGACGACGTGAGGAAGCTCGTGGACCGATTGTTGGTGATAGCCGGCGAAGAAAATGCAGGCAACCGTAATTTCTACAACGAGAAGATTGGCATCGTGGACATGATCAGCACGAAACTTTCCAACTTCATCGTGAACGACGACAAGGGCATAGGTTACCTCATCAAAATCATCAACACGCTGCCTCCGAAATTTTGGAACGTGGCCGAAGGAAAGGGACTCGTAAACGACATCATCAACAAGTTACCTTTCGAGATGCATCTACCTGGCTACCAGTACTGCGGACCGGGTACCAAACTCGAGAAAAGATTGGAGAGAGGAGACAAGGGTGTGAATCCGTTGGACGCAGCATGCAAAGATCACGACATCGCCTACAACACCACGCAGACGGATCTGAATGCACGTCACGAAGCAGACAGAAAGTTAGAGCACGCAGCTTTCGAAAGATTCGTCAGCAGAGACGCATCGCTGGGTGAACGGGTCGCCGCACTGGGTACCACCATCGCCATGAACACGAAACAAAAATTGGGGTGGGGTATATAAATAACATACAGTAAAAAAATAAACATGTCTCGTATAACTGATTTGCCGCACAAACTACTATCTAAAATATTCAAAAAGGTAGTTAACGGAGATGTTAATAAACTTCTAATCATGGCAAAAACAACGCCGGAATTTCGCATCCCTTGTGAAATGGTTCTCAAGGACCATCTTCGGGAGATCAGCGGCCTGAGGTGCAGTGATCTCAACATTCTGCTTTCGGCTGCAGGGGAGAAATTAAACGAGAGGTCGGAGGAACTGCACGAGGCGATGCAGGGAAGAAGACGGTATACTGATGATTGGTACAAGTCTATGCAGGAGAAGGAAGATATCATTACGCAAATCATCGCGTTCTCCGAAGCACGAACTTTCTTCCTCTGTTAAAAAAATAATAATATATATACGCATCAAAAAAACTTGATATATAAATAACGCACATCGTGAAAAATATAATCTTCGGTATATAAATAACACACATGGTGAAAAAAAACAATTAAATTTCCCTAACACACACACTAAAAATTTCTCTTCTTCAATATGACAACTGAAAAAATAAGTGATCTCCAAGCATTAAAACAAATGCTAAATTTGTCAGTCGAGTATGTAAAAATTCGGGAATTGGAAGTCGACAAACCTTACACGATAACTTCCGGTTCAATCGTTTCTACCCAGTATGGTCCCAAGGTACGCCTGTTGCTCAACGCACAATACAGTCTATTTTTACCAGATCGATATGCTAACATGTTATCCGACGAGAAGCTATCTATTTTAATCGAGAACAAAACTCGAATCGTGTACAATGGGACAAAGGAACTTCTTGGCAAGAAAACAAAGCACGTAATAGAATTTGTGTAGCGACTGCGAGGCCTTGAAAATATATAAATAACATACCGTAAAAAACTACACAAGAAAAAATCTCAGAATATATATAAATAACATACTGCGAAAATAACGCATAGAGCATCAACATGAAGCCCAAGGGTGTTGTGTACCAGATACCATACTCCAATCTTAAAAATCTAGGTGCCCTCGATGGGTTACTCACCAAGAAACAACGCGAGAAGAAACGTTCTTGCTTGTCGAAAGGACATGGAATGAAATTGCTGCTCAGCACACCTCAATTGAAAAGATTGCAACGTTCGCGGAAACAGCAAAAGATCGGAGGTTTCATATTCAGCATCCCGGCCATCCTGGCAGCATTGGGGGCCGTTGGAAGTTTGGCCGGCGGAAGTGCCGCCATCGCGAAAACCGTCATCGACTCAAAGAAGAACAAGGCGGAATTGGAAGAACAGAAACGTCACAACCTGGCCATGGAGAAGAAGGGGAAGGGCGTGATGAAAAAGTTTAAAAAAAAGAAACAGAAGCACTCACCAACCGAGATATTGAATCTCTGATCGAACCGTTACAAATCAAACACTTCAGAGGAGTTTTCATGTCCGACTCGTTACCTTCAAGCGTTAAAAGAAGAGAATGCGGAGTAGTCAACTTGGACGGTCAAGAAAATCCAGGCACGCATTGGATATGTTACCACAAAAATGATGATAAAGCATTCGTTTTCGATTCTTTCGGAGGTGTTCCACCTACAAATTTAGTTCATTATCTGAAAACGAACAAAACCTCCATATACTACAACGACGAACGCATTCAAAATTTCGGAGACGTGAACTGCGGTCATCTCTGCCTCTCCGTGCTCGCGTTTCTCTCTAAAATAAATAACCCTACGATCGAGGATTTCCAGAAAGCATTGTGGAACCTCAAACAGCATCACTAGGATGGGCGTGTTCCATCTCACGAGTGAATCTTCAATCTTGAAACTCACGCTGCACGACGACATTGTCTATCCTAAATCCGTGGCTCTGCGTGCATTCTACAGCATGTACCTCATACCTAATGTTACGCAGCACAACAACAAAATTAGCGTAGGAAGCGAACACATCGTCGTCACACCAGGCCAATACAATCTTTCTACTTTGCAAGCTCAGTTACCCAAAGGCACGTATCTTTCTCAAAATTCGGTCACGCACAGAGTGGAAATCCTATCCGCGACGGAGACTGTGGACCTGGGCACCATAGGAGAACTTTTAGGTTTCGAGAACAACACAAAACTCGAAGCTGGCATTAAGCACACGGCAGTCAATATTCCTAAATTCTTGGCCATAGAGACTCTGAACGTACACTGTAACGTGGCCGAAGGCATGATCACGAAATCTTCGGACGGATTGTTAGGAAGTCACAAACAAACGGGAATCATAGCCACTTTCAAACCAAGTTCCGAGTTCATGGAACCGATCATCTACACGCCCTCTTCGCCGATCTATTTTCCAGTATGTCGCAACCGCATAGACGACATAGAGTTGGTGGTGACGAACGAGAAAGGAGACGTGGTGGATTTCGCAGGTGCCACTACGACGGCCATCGTGGAGATCAACGTATAATAAATAACACACATAGTGAAATGGAGCAAATCGAAAGTTACGAATTGCAATCTTTCCCTCCCAACCGTCGCACGTTCGCCAATCTGAACGAAGCGAACAGGGAGATCGAATACGACGTGGACGTAGGCGACGGATTCATTCATCCTCACAGAGCAGACCTCTACCTTCAATTCGACGTGGTGAAGAAAGAAAGCGAAGACGCGTTTCCCGCAGCAGCAAACTTGATACTCGTGGACAACTTCGTGCCTCACCTGTTCTCGCAGGTGGAGGTGAGGAAACATAACACCGTCATCGACAGAATAGATTATCCAGGCATCACGTCGACGGCAGTGGGAACGTTAAAATTATCCAAAACAGACGCAGCGTACTACCAGGCGGGAGGATTCGAAGCGGGGACCAAAATATCGACGAAAAGTCACACGGTGCTCTTTCCCATGCGTCTGCTGCCTGGTTTCTTCTCGGACTACAAGGAGATCATGTGGAAGGGAGGACTGAGAGTCACGTTTCGAAGAGCAGCCAACGACAACGATGCACTGATGCGATACGCTACTTTGGGTCCGGACGGCACCACGCCGATAGGCAACACTCTACCCGAAGCAGCCAAGTGCGTCATTCGGAGCATGGAATTGAGAATGCCGGTGGTGGAATACGAAACAAACTACGCCCTCAAGTACAAAGCGGAGATCTTGAAAAGTCCGCAGGTGCCGATTCACTTTCACGGTTACCAGTGCGTGCAGAAGGTAGCATCGGGAAGTCACATGGAATTCGACGTGACGACGCAGTTCAACAACATACAGTTCGACATGCCAGATTTCGTCGTAGTGCTCTTTCAGACCGGGAGGGACAAAAATCAGGAGAAAGATTCCAGCAAATTCGACGACTGCAAGATCAAGAATGTTTATCTCAAAAATGGACGCAACGAAGTGTTCCCGCGCGAGAATTACAACCTCGACGTGACCAAAAACGATTACCTCAAACTTTACGAAGCGTTTTCGGCTTACAAGCGCGTGACCGAGGGAAGTGTGGACATGTACTACACGCCCAGCGAGTTCAAAGCCCGGAGACCCATGACCGTCATCAACACATCTAAGAGAAAGCAGGTTGTGGTCAACGATCGAACCAACATCAAGGTCGTCTGCGAGTTCCACGATGCCTTGCCCGAGGATACCCTATGCAGTGTCATCCTGATTGCAGAGAAGTCCTTCGCCTACGACGTGAAGAATGAGAGGGTCACAGAGCAGTTTTAACAAGTTTTTAACATCTATTTTCTTGCACAATAAGAAATTTTCTGCACTAGCACAATCAGTTACAATGGCACAATACGAATTTCACTAGTTCAGATTAGTTACAATGTCTTTTTGCACTATAGCACGAGACAATCAGAAAATTTGCACAAAAAAATTTGTTGTTTTTTTTTTACACATGAAAATTAACAATAAAATTTCTTTTTTATCATTTCAGATGCTGTCGAAACGTCAAAAACACATACACACACACTAGAAAAAAGCATGCAACTTTATTTGTAACACGCACACATACATTCTCCATCTTCATCAAGAAAATATTATAATAAACATAATTATTTTTATCTATATCTCACAATAAAACTCTATATCCAAAAATATCACAACATCAAATAACACTAAAGTCGTTAGTACACGTTGCATGCATTACGGAGGTCCTCTGTAGGGTTTCATGGAAGTTTGGGGGAAAAAAAAAACACGTGAAACTCTACAGAGGTGCGGTAATCTATAACCGCAGCCATTAGAAAACTTTTACATTTTTGGTTGGGCACCACGCACCCTGGCGAGGTTAGGGGCCAGGTATCCTAAAAAAACAACAATTATTATTTTGTTTGTTTGTTTGCTTGTGTTACAATACGGAAATAATAAGAGCCATACGTGTGTGTGTGTGTGTGTGTGTGTGTGTGTGTGTGTGTGTGTGTGTGTGTGTGGGCACATCGTTCCCTCCCCGAGAGAAGAGGTTTACGTAGGTCACAATATATAAACATTTGGCCCCGTTGATTCCAGCACTCCAACTTCATCTCTCTAAAATGTTGACGACAATATTCTAAAGGTAGAGAGAATGAGAGAATGAGAGATTGAGAGATTGAGAGAATAAGAGGATGAGAGAAGAGGTTTACGTAGGTCACAATATATAAACATTTGGCCCCGTTGATTCCAGCACTCCAACTTCATCTCTCTAAAATGTTGACGACAATATTCTAAAGGTAGAGAGAATGAGAGAATGAGAGATTGAGAGATTGAGAGAATAAGAGGATGAGAGAAGAGGTTTACGTAGGTCACAATATATAAACATTTGGCCCCGTTGATTCCAGCACTCCAACTTCATCTCTCTAAAATGTTGACGACAATATTCTAAAGGTAGAGAGAATGAGAGAATGAGAGATTGAGAGATTGAGAGAATAAGAGGATGAGAGAAGAGGTTTACGTAGGTCACAATATATAAACATTTGGTCCCAAACTTGGAAAATTACGATAAAGTGCACTCATCTTTCAAAAAATAAGAGAATGAGAGAATAAGAGAATAAGAGGAGAGGTTTACGTAGGTCACGATATATAAACATTTGGTCCCAGACTTGGAAAATTACGATAAGATGCACTCATCTTTCAAAAAATAAGAAAATAAGAGAATAAAAAAATGAGAGAATAAAAAAAATATAAGAGGATGAGAGGAGAATAAAAAGAGAATGAGAGAACAACGAGAAAGATGAGAAAGATGAGGAGGATGAGAGAACGAGAGCTCATCTTTCACTCATCACTGCCTTTTTGCCCCCGTGAAACATCGTCAGCGCAATAAATGAGGCGCGGAACGGGGAGAGAAAGTGAGTTTTTTAACTTTTTGTGGTCGTTTGGTCAAGAAATCAAAGTTGGCCTCAGAAGTACATATTTACTCTACTCACAAGGTTAGTGATGTCGCGGAGCAGCTGCTTGGGAATCTTGGAGAAGGTCTGTGCAAGGTAGAAGCAGTCTGTTCCCCTGTGGCGACTTTGGGTGAAGATGTTGCGCATCTTGTTCTGGTTCTCCAGGATCACGTCGTCGAAGACCACCACCGAATTTTCGAGACAGCAGTCTAGTGATATTACTTAAGAAGCAAACGTGACTATGCCCAGTCCCTCTTACAGGTTTTGTATCTGGCGATACTTGGCTTGCTCCAAACTTTTGGAG